>NC_057835.1:37060454-37363484 GCF_910594005.1 Cervus elaphus | reverse complement strand
CCCTTCACAGGTATTCTGCTGTGGTAGTCAGTTTTTCTAGATGAAACGCACTCTTGCTCTTGGCTGAAACATCTGTATTGGCAGAGCAGCAACGGAAGTGATAATGGCATCTCTCACGGAGTGCCATAAACTTCTAGGGGCTCTCTGAAGCATGCTGCCTTCTTTCATTCGCCCATACCCTGTGAAGTAGAAGCTACCCTCACTTTCCAGGAGATGAAGTTTGAAGGGGAGTAAGCCGCTGTGCCTCTGAGCAAAACTTTGGGGAAAAATGAACCTTGCCCACCAAGTGGGGAAGCACTGTAAATTTCATAGGGGATGGTGAGTCCGAGGACATCTTCCTATTAAGGATGTGATAAAGCAGTGTTTGCAGGTTTTTGTAGGACTCCCAGTCTGGTGGTTTAGTTTGTAAAAAGGATGAATAGGTTTGAACAGACCCAGTCCTGCAAATTCTGTAGACCTGTAACTTTCCCAAACCCTTGCCTCCAGGCAGGCCTATACCTGGCCAGATACTTACCTTAAGACCTACAGAGAGTCTCCAGATTTTTTAGTCATCAGCCCGGTATTTAACAGGTCCTAAATTGCAGGATTCTTTCTTGTCTTTTAATTTTCAAAAAATAACGAATGGAAGTGGATGAAGTAAAAAACAGGTAATCTTTAACTGAGTGCTCACTTAAAACCTGGTGCCCTTTGCTATAGACTCCTGTCTGGCTCTCACAGGAACACAGTGAGGGAGGCACTCCTGTCACTCCGCTTTCCCAGTTCAGGAAGTAGAAGCACGAAGCTGTCAGATAACCTGCCAGAGGTCACACAGCCCGAGTGCTAGAGAGGAATTTGAACCCAGGCCAGTGTGGTCCCTTCGCCCTGCTCCCTGACTAGTGAGCTGGCCAGCTACACCTCCTTGCAGCCTCGCGTGGATGTGTGCCATCCAGTCCTTGTGGAAAGCACGGCTCAGTCATTCCCCACGAGGGAAAAGGACGGGGGTGGGGGTGTATTTTGCAAAAGCACACTCAGGTCCCATATTGTTTCTCACAATAAGAAGCTCAGAAAATTAACTTGAGAAAACTTGAATGTGGGGGGAGAGGCAGAAAAGAGATGGAGAGAAACTTTTAGGGGATAGAGGTTTCGGACAGATGAAACACTGGTATTTCTGTAACATATATTTCATCCTAGCACGTTTAGCTGTTAGCTGATGGTTTGTGTGATGCATGTTTGGCAGATTTTTTGCAATCCATGTAGCACGGGTGACTCGGTGTTGCGATATTGTAGTCCCTGAAGGAGGCTGATAATATATTCAGTCATCTGACTTGTGCTCTGCTATTTGTGGAATTCTTCTGTCTGCGCAATTGTTTTCAGGGAGCCAGGAGAGCTTTCAGGGAACTCTTCACCTGTGCACGTGTGGGGATCAGCAGGCACTGCTTTAGTGTTCTAGCTGCCATTCTGAAGCCCTGTTGTCAGAGATGAACATGTAACGCGTGGTATTTTCTGTTACTCATTTAGTGGATCCTTAGGAAATGTGATCCCACATCTCCCAAGGCTTAACTTGCAGGGTGTGACGGGGTCCTGGGAGTTCCCTTTGCTTCTGGCTGACCTTTGTCCCTGGAAGTGGGCGCGGGGTGGGGGGAGTGAAAGTGTTAGTCGCTCAATTGTGCCCTACTCTTTGTGACCCCATGGATTGCAGCCCGTCAGGCTCCTCTGTTCATGGAATTCTCCAGGCAAGAATACTGGAGTGGGGTGCCATTCCCTTCTCCAGGGGATCTTGCTGACCTAGGGATCGAACCTTGGTCTCTCACATTACTGGTGGATTCTTTACCATTTGAGCCCCCAGGGAAGCCCCTTGCCCCTGGAAGCCCCGATCTAAATGAGGATGTGCTTTTCTAGCAGACTGTTCCCACCTGCAAAATCAGTCCAGGAATCAAACAGGAAATGATTTCCCTTGCCTTTGGTGGTCCAATACAATTGGTACTGGTTTTAAGTTGGAAATACTAAGGGGCTTCCCTGGTGGTTCAGACTGTAAACAATTCACTTGCCAGTGCGGGGGACACAGGAGACGAGGGGTTTGATCCCTGGGTTGGGAAGATCCCCTGGAGGAGGCATGGCAACCCACTCCAGTATTCTTGCCTGGAGAATTCCATGGACAGAGGAGCCTGCCAGGCTCCTGTCCATAGGGTTGCACAGAGTTGAACATGACTGAGCGACTAACACTTTCACTTTCACTTGGAAATACTAAAGATGATTTAAGATTGGTGAAAATTTCATCAGATTCCTAAAGTCTTAGGAATGCCTGCCTCTCTGGAGTTTCTGGTAGTGTGTCGTATTTTCAATTTCTATAGTTCTTTTCTGAGATTCATATATAGTGCTCTTGTTGCTTTTCAAGTAACATGTATGACTATCTTGATTCCTTAAGATTTTTCTATAAAAGTGTGATATAGAAATATTTTCCATTAAAAAGTGTCATTTTATTGTATTCTAGCACCACCAGACTCTTTTCTTAAATAAACAAATAGTAAGTATAAGTCAGAGCTTCCCAGGTGGCTCAGTAGTAAAGAATCTGCCTACCAATACAGAATACACAGGTTCGATCCCTGGGTCGGGATGATCCCCTGGAGAAGGAAATGGCAACCCCCTCAAGTATTCTTGCCTGGGAAATCCCATGGACAGTGGAGCCCGGCAGGCTATAGTCCATGGCATTGCACAAGAGTCAAACACGACTATTTATCTATTAAACACCAACAGCAAGAATAAATAAAACCTAGTGAAGTTATATAAAGATTATTTACGTGATAATCTTCATGTAAGTAAAGTTGTATAGAGATCTGTCTATGCTGTACTACCTTGTATTTTAAGCAAGAGGTGTGTACAGTTAAAGAGTTTAATAAACTAAAGGCTGTAAGCTGTTGAATACAATGTAAGAAAATGATACTCATTGTGTTCTGAGCATACTGACAGTGGCAACTGAAAGTGACAGAAGTCAACAAAAGTGCCTGGACACCAAAGGACATTAGAAAAGAAAACCAGAGCATTCTCCTCTCCTGGGTGAAGCACACGCACATCATAAAACCGTGTTCTCATAATCATGGATGATCTCACCATAATAGTAAATTTCTCACTTTGAGAAAAAGCATTCAGGAGGAGAGAGCTGGGAGGTGGAGGGAAGCCCAGGTCTGTGGGCTTGAGGCAAGTGAAGGTGGGTCAGGATGGAGCTGGCAGGGGGCATCTGGCCTGGCCCTGCGCGCAGGCCGTCGGGTGAGCTGGGACTCTGCTGGGAGAAGCTCTCCACCACTCCCTCCTGTCTCATGGTCACTGGAGACAGGCCCTGACCCTGTGGTGGGGAGGGCAGGGCAGAGGAGGGACAGCCGGTGACAGGTGAAGGTGGGTGAAGTCCCAGGGGATCCAAGTCCCAGACGCTCACCTGCACAATGGCTGTCCCCATCCGGATCTCACACCAGGAGCTGGGTGGCTCCTGCGTGCAGAGTGTTCAGATGAGCTGCGTCCTTAATCCTGGACCCTGGACCCAGACAGCAGTGCAGATGGCCAGCTCCCTCCAGGCACCCCTCAGCCCTGCGGCCCTTCTCCTCTGATACTCTGGGTTACCACACGGAGCACTTGGGAGACTTTCTTCCCCTTCACAGGTGAGAAGTGAGGGGACCACTCCACCCAAGAGCAGGCAAAGACCAGGTAGGTTGAGGGAAGGCCTTCTGGGGCTTATGATTTTCATAGGCCGAGCTCCTGTCTTCACCTGGCCGGGTGCTAGAGGAGTGAGGGAAGCCAGGGCCTTCTCACCAGAGGAACAGAGAGGGTTTCCTGGTCATGGAGGCCCTCTTCATTCCCTTCCCCAGAAAGGAAATTTCCCCGTGAAGGTCAGGTGTCTCTAGTAGCCTCACCCCAGGCTTTCTGGGCCTGCCTCAGTGGTCCACAGATGTTTATCCACTTGGAGAAAGGGATTGAGTGTGTAACGGGGAAAAAAGAAAAGGAAAGGCATTTGGAAGGAAGCTGAAGGTGGCCTTCAGGGGAGTTACTCATTTAATTGAGGCAGAAAAGGGTTAGAACCACGCAGTTGGAAAATACCAATGCAAAAGAGTAGTCTTGCTGAAATCTGTAAATTAATGAAAGCCTTGTGGCCCAGATGGTAAAGAATCTGGCTGTAATGCAGGAGACCCAGGTTCGATCCCTGGGTCAGGAAGATCCCCTGGAGAAGGGAATGGCAACCCACTCCAGTATTCTTGCCTGGAGAATCCCATGGACAGAGGAGCCTGGCAGGGTACAGTCCATGGAGTTGCACAGACAACTGAGCCACTATGCTTTCTACATAGAGGAATTCCAGAGTAACAAGTCCATGCCCTTGGAGCTTGAGAGATTTTTCAAGGATGGACTGTTTAGTTTATCAGCTTGATCAAACTGAGTAGTCAGTTTATAATACTTGTTACTTTAAGTGGAACCAGACTCCTTAATACACACTTTATGGTGAAGGTTTAGATAAATAAGTGGAGGGCCATAACATGTTAGTAAAGCAAATTAGATGTTTTGATAGATATTAAACTCGTTTAATATCAAGGAGAGAAAGCATCAAATGGTTTGACAAATCTGGCCTTAAAATTTGTCTGTTGTGTTCTGTGCTGCTGTTGCTAAGTCGCTTCAGTTGTGTCCGACTCTGTGCGACGCCACAGATGGCAACCCACCAGGCTCCTCTGTCCCTGGGATTCTCCGGGCAAGAACGCTGGAGTGGGTTGCCATTTCCTTCTCCAGTTGTGTTCTATGATATGCTTAAATGATTATGTGCACTGACTTGCTGTCTGAATGAAAGAGGTACAACAGGGAATGGGACCTGTTTTCTTACTGGTTTGCTACAATTGGGAGACATAGTAAGGACAGAGTCTGTGTGTGTGTGTGTGTGTGTGTGTGTGTGTGTGTGTGTGTATACGTATACACATACATGTATTTTTTTTTCCATTCATTTTGCCCCTCTCACATAGTATTCAGAACAGCTTAAAATCATTCATTTTTAAACTGTATTTTGGGCTGATTTAATGAATTCACCTTTTGTACTGTAAGTCATTAATAGACTGATCCTTGTATAATAAGTTCCCAATCACCATAGAATGACATTCCCAGACACTGTCTAGATGGGTCTACCACAAAGCTGTATTCCCATATTTCTACTCTTTATATGAACCTTTGTACCTATTAGTCTGTTCTTTCTGGTCTCCTCTGAACACGTTGACCATGCAAGCTCCTGTTTTTGGCTGTGTGGCTTGCAGGATTGAGTCCCCCAACCGGGGATTGAACCCATGTTCTCGACATTGAAAGCACAGAGCCCTAACCACTGACTGCCAGAGATTTCCTGAGAAAGCAGTTCTTTTGATATAAAACTCAATTTGTTGGGAGTTTATATGATTGACCTTAGTTCATAGCAGAGTGTACAATCAGAACAAAAAGACGGAGTTCAACAATATTTGAAGATTATTAGTCAGTTGCTTATTACATTGATTATAGATTTTATATAGAAAATTCTATAGAAAAAGAAGGAAGTCCACTTCAAGTCAGAAACAATAAAGACAAAGTTTTGGTTTTGTTGCCTCAGTAAAACTGAACATATTCCGTATCGGACTTACTGACTTTTCCCCTGCAGAGTATTTGACACTATGATGAGAAGAGGGATTGATAATCTCAGTTTATAGTGGAAAGAGGAGAACAAAGGTAAAGAAAACTGGGGGAATTTGGTAGTTCTGGAAAGGTGATAAACCGAAAACAAAGTATAGGGCTGTCACTTAAACACTTCCATGGAAGAAGTGATAAAAAAAGAGAATGAAAGCATCACTTGAAGGGCTGATGTCTCAGTAGATAAATAATGAAATTCTACAACTATTCAAGGAGCAAAACCCTTACAGACCGCACATTAATATATACTTGTGACAACACCTATAAAAATGTTCTCAACTTTCTTCCCAAATCTCTACTTCAACAGTAATTTTTTTGCTTTGTGACATCATTTTACTTGCACAATAAGTCAAAAGGCTATCTCTCTGTCATCTATTCAGATTCTGTCAGCAACCAATTATGTATTAAGCAGTAGAAACGGTCTCCAACCTCAGTGAAAACGCAAGCTGGTGCTTTGGGATGGGTGCAGTATCATGTGCCTCTTTTGCCTTAGCTGCTGTGATGCTTCCATAGTGTGGTAGAACAAGTGGCTACATAACAGCCATTTCAGTGTTGTGTAATGCTTTTCCTTTCCCTCTTTCTCTACTTTGTCTGTGTGTGTATATGTGTGTGTATTGCATGAACTATTTGGAGGTAAGTTACAGATGACCCTTTATCCAGAAAGCATGTTGCCATAAAATAAAGGCATTACCTTAGGTAATCACACAAAATAACAACCATTAAACCTAACAAAACCTTTTTTAAAGCCTAAGAAAACTTATATCATCAAGTATCAACTATTTCAGTTATCCCAGTTTTCTCCAAATTGTCTGTTACAGCTTTGGGTTTCAAACGAGGATCTAATGAAGCTCCCCCTTTACATTTGGTTCAGTTCAGTCACTCAGTCGTGTCCAACTCTTCATGATCCCATGGACTTCAGCATGCCAGGCTTCCCTGTCCATCACCAACTCCCGGAGCCTACTCAAACTCATGTCCATTGCTTCGGTGATGCCATGCAGCCATCTCATCCTCTGTTGTCCCCTTTTCCTCTCGTCTTCAATCTTTCCCAGCATCACGGTCTTTTCCAATAAGTCAGTTCTTCGTATCAGGTGGCCAAAGTATTGGAGTTTCAGCTTCAGCATCAGTCCTTCCAATGAATATTCAGGACTGATTTCCTGTAGGATTGACTGGTTGGATCTCCTTGCAGTCCAAGGGACTCTCAAGAGTCTTTTCCAACAACACAATTCAAAAGCATCAATTCTTCAGTGCTCAGCTTTCTTTATAGTCCAACTCTCACATCCATACATGACTATTGGAAACACCATAGCTTTGACTAGATGGAACTTTGTTGGCAAAGTAATGTCTCTGCTTTATAATATGCTGTCTAGGTTGGTCATAGCTTTTCTTCAGGGAACAAGCGTCTTTTGATTTCATGGCTGAAGTCACCATCCACAGTGATTTTGGAGCCCAAAAAAATAAAGTCTGTCACTGTTTCCATTGTTTCTCCTGTCTATTTGTCGTGAAGTGATGGGACCGGATGCCATGATCTTAGTTTTCTGAATTTGAGTTTTAAGCCAACTTTTTCACTCTCCTCTCTCACTTTCATCAAGAGGCTCTTTAGTTCTTCTTCACTTTCTGCCTTAAGGGTGGCATCATCTGCATATCTGAGGTTGTTGATAATTCTCCCGGCAGTCTTGATCCCAGCTTGTGCTTCATCCAGCCTGGCATTTCTCATGATGTACTCTGCATATAAGTTAAATAAGCAGGGTGACAATATGTAGCCTTGACGTACTCCTTTCCCATTTTGGAAATTTGGTTCAGTAATCTCTGTTAATAATCAACAGTTCCCCTAGTTTTTGTTTGTTGGTTTTGTGGGGTTTTTAGATGCTGTTTTTTTTTTTGTTTGTTTTTTAGTGGTTATTCTTTTAAATTAAACTTTTTAATTGTGGGGAAATACATGTAAAATTTACCACCCTACCCATTTTTTAAGTGTACAGTTTAGTAAGGTTAAGTGCTTTCATATTGTTTGTGCAACCAATCTTTTCAGTGTTTAGACTTCAGTTTTTCAAGTAGGGCTAAGAAATTAAGTTGTTAAATATATTAATGGATTTGATAGGGCTGAAGAAGCACATAAATACTAAGAACTTCCTGCTTGAAATATTGACATCTTGGGATGTTTTCTCAGTGCACCCCTTCTGAAGTCTCTGTAGGTTTGAACCTAGCCATACTTTCTACAGACAAGTCATAGGGAGATTCATACAACTGATGCTGTGAGGGGAGCAGGCACAGAGGGGAGGCCTGCCTACGAGAATGCTTACTGTCAGAGAATTTGAGGACTTCTTTCTTCCTAGAAGTTGTAGATTTCTGTTTTAGGCACAGGAGGAGGTTTAGATTGAGATGTTAATTTTATAGCACACTTGGCTATTAAATAGAAAGCTTGTGTACCAAGCACTTCTTTGGAGTAACTTCATAGAGACAACTGTTCCCTGGGGTTTTGGAGTATGGCAGTTTGGGAGACACATAAGAGATGCCAAGTGGTAAGAAAAGTAGGACTGGATATAGGCCTTTGTATTTAACAGATTCAGACAATTTTAAGGGGACTAGAATTTAAATGACTGATTTTTGGATTTTTTTTTTTTCAAGACTTTTCTGAAATGTCTTACAGACATACTAGGTGATATCCTCATTTCTGCCATTTTGTGAGTGTGGTGCTGTGTTCAGTTGCTCAGTCATGTCCAGCTCTTTGTGACCCCGTGGACTGTAGCCTGCCAGGCTCCTCTCTCCATGGGATTTCCCAGGCAAGAATACTGGAGTGGGTTGCTATTTCCTATTCCAGGGGATCTCCTCAACGCAGGGATGGAACCTGCATCTCTTGTGTCCCCTGCATTGGCGGGTGGATTCTTTACCACTAGTGCTACCTGATATGGTGCTGCTTAAGAAAAGAATGTTGGCCCTTGAAACGTTGTAAACCAACTATATGTCAATTAATAAAGAAGATAAATAATTCATTAGCATGGTTTAAAAGAAATATATTCATGAATATCTTTGCTCAAACTTGCAGAAGGTGCTTGAAGAGCTTATTAAAATAAACAATTAAAAACAAAAAATGTTGGCCTTTTGGAGAGGGTTGAACAGAGTATTGTGGTTGTGTTTTTCAGTGGATTTGTGACATGGTAGCAGTTTGGGTCAGCTGGCAGGAAAGTACTTTAGAGTTCCGAAATGTAACCAAACAGCAGGGACATTAAGGACTGAGGGGACAGAGGCGGGGGCAAAATTAATAATAAAGAAAGTCATAGTACTGTAGAATAGTGGCTATACAAAACTTTCAGAAAATGAGGTCTCATGTATCTATTTTTTTTGCTTCTGGTTTTTATTCCTTTGAGCACCTCAAATTTTAACATTAGTTATTTACGAGAAAATGCTTTTAAAATGTGTAGTATTTCCCTGTTTACTAAACTGATTTGAAATGTGCTAAAATTCCCCTGAGTGTCCATGCGATCTTTTAGGATACTGATCTGTCTCTTTATTCAGTCACTGTAAACCATGGACCCCTCGCTACCAGCTCTAGCTCAGCAAACTAGACTTGCCTTTTTCTGTTGCCTGTATGTTACTTTTTGAGTGTATGTGTATATGTTTATGTTAAAAAATTACAATGTAAAGAACAGTCCATTTTCTTTTTTTTTTGGCACTTTACCTGCCGCACGGGTTGGGAGTTGGGGACACAGAGATTAAAAAAGAAATAGGCTCTATCCTCGAAGGTCTCACAGTTTAGGGAAGGAAAGAGACAAGTGGACAAGTAATTACAGTATAATATATACATTAGAATAGAAAATTGTCTTAGAAGGGCTGGACAGACATTTTATAAGAAGCAAACAGTTCCTTTTGTGAGGCGAGGAAAGGCTTCATAGCTGCTCTGTGGTTTGATTTGAGCATCACGGGCTGATGCAGATTTCATCAGAGAGAAAAGGCATTCTAAAGAGATGTGCATAGGATGAAGGTAGAAAGTAATATAGTGTGTTCCTAATTCCTTTTATTTTACATGAACTTTCACTAAGACCTGTGAGAGTCTGACAGACTCTTATCAGTAAAGCAGGTAATCTTTAGAGCACAGCCCTGGGGAGATTTATTTTGAAGCTTCAGAAAGAAGCTTTTTTATCCTTTGCCTCTTTTTCATTTCTTGTTTGTGTTCTGAATTAGAGAGTTTTGTTTACTGTTGCCGCTTAATATACCTTCCGAAACTTGGTGGCATTCTGCTCACGAATGTTACCACGTTGGGAAAAGGCATGATGGACACAGCTTATCCACTCCATGATGTCCTGTGTCTCTGTGGACGACTCAGGTCCAAGGCTGAGTCAGTCAATGGCTCAGTGCTGGAAGCAACCAAAGACGTGCTCACTTGCAGACCTGGTGCTGGACAGAGGCTGTTGGCTGGGACCTCAGCTAAGTGATAGGCTAGAATACCTGATTACAGCCTCTCTGCATCTGCTTGAGCTTCCTAACAGTATGGCCTCTGGGGTTCAAAGAGTGAGTTCCAAGGAATCTGTATCTAATTTTATGACTTAACGTCAGAAGTCACATCTTAGGCTTTAGTCACAAGCCTCCCCAGATCCCAGCTCACCTTGGGAGGAAAGTTACAAGTTGAATGAGAAGAGCATGTGGGATGAGAGGTGTGGTCATCTGTGGAAACTGTTGTCTGTCACAGGCTGAGTTCAAATGTTGCTGTCCTTTCCTTTAAAAGAAGAGAACAGTGAAAGGAGTGTTTATTGTTCCTGAGATACATGAAATGATTCAATATGAGATATAATGAGCAGCAGCAGATGCAGCTAAGTCTCCTCAGTCGTGTCCGACTCTTTGCGACCCCATGAACTGCAGCCCACCAGGCTCCTCTGCCCATGGGACGTCCCTGGCAAGAGCACTGGAGTGGGTTGCCATTTCCTTCTCCAGATAGTTCTTTAATCCCTCAGAAGGTATGGTTCCTCTGATGAGATTTTAGTTAGATGTTTAGAAGAACTTTCTGATAAAAATTTATAGATTTTATTTAGAGCAGAGGAAATCTGTATGATTTAAAGATAAATTTAATAATAATGAAGTGTATACTACCTGTGACTGGATCTGTCACCTTGAGCAAGTGATTTATTTAATATGTCTGAGTCCCAATTTCTGTTTTTGTTGAATGGGGGCTATACTTGTTTGCCTCAAAGAGTGGTGAGGCTCAAGGTTTAATTATTAATGAAGGCAAAATGAATTACATGACTTTAAAGAAATCTGGTAAAGGGTTCTCTGTTTATCACTAAGGAGGATGGTGGGATATTCGTTAATCTTTCTCAAATTTTTTTTTAAATTCTAGAATTCTTTTTTTTTTAACCAAATAGAGGGGGAAAAAATGTGGCCTCTTTCTGTTACTTTCTTTGCTATTCATGTATTTACTGTGTAGAACTTTTGACTAAATGATAATGACGTATATTTTTGGACCATTTGTTTTACCAGAAGCATTTCTAGGGAGTTAGGCCTGGAAGCTGCTCGTGTTATGGGTAATAATTAACACACTTCCCTTCAAAAGCACCAGAATGGTGCTGCCTCAGCAGATCATGTTATAGATGAAGGCAGCATTTTTTTTTGTTGAAAGGCGCTGCTTTTCCTATGCTGGAAGCATGGATGATGTGGTTTCAGTCTAAGTTGCTGGTCCCAATATCAGAGAGCATAGGTAGTTTATCTTGCTTGTCAAAATGGAAATCCCGAGATCTCATCACGATTTACAGAAGTATGGGGTTGGGGAGGGTGTCTGCTTTTTTTAAAAAAAGAGACCCTTCAGGTGACCCTGACAGATAAGGTGGGGAGTCGGATGACAGGACCACAGAAGGTCCTATGGTCTAGACCCTGAGACCCCTTCTTGCCAGGAATCTCAGTAACCTGAGAATAAGTAGGGGGTTGAGGACCAAACAGGACCCTCCCACGTCCATCTCTGTGTACTATTTGAGCACACTCTTACATATTAAGAAGATTCTCAGTAGCAGGAAGATGAGAAAACCACACGCTGAAGTAACTAATGACATTTTGTATACCACCAGCTGCAGGCTTGTCTTTTGATAAAGGCCTTTCCATTTTAAGGATAAAATAAAAGTAAAATCTCTGAAGATCTTGAAAGAAAGGTTGTAAAATCTTTCTTAGAGAATTGACTAAAAATGTGTGGAATGTTCTGTTGGAAGCTGTTAATACAAGAATTCTGGAGTTCCTTGAACGCAGGAGGTTTACTTCCTTCCTTATTTATTTCATTCTGTGAGGTCAGCTGGGAGTAGCACTTAAGAGCCACGCTGCCTGGTTTGTGGTCTGCCTTCATCACTTGAACAGGCATGACCTTGTGCCCCAGTTTCCTTAAATGTCCACTATTGTTGTTATGATTACTCTCAGTCTCCTTCAATGATCAGTATTTGACCCTAACTGGTGTTCGATAGATCTTGACTAGTTATTTGGGATTGTGGTTCAGAGCAGATTATTTTAGATGCAAATTGAGGACTATTCAGGGAATTATTTTGGAAGTTAATCCTGAAGACTAGAAGCACCTAGGTATTCAAAATTATTTGTGGTCCAGTTTTTTTTAAACCATCTTTCTTTGTCAATTAACGCATGTTCCAGAAATGGAGACAGTCATGCCACACTCTGTTTTTTAGTCATCATAAACTGTTTCATAATTAGCAACTGTTTAGAGTAAATGTGCAGCTACTCTGATCACAGAATGATTATTGTCATCATAGAGCATCTTAGCCCCTAGTAGGTCTAATTCAGTGGTTCTCAACGGGTAGGAGTGGGGAGCGAGGACAAAGATTAGTTGAATGGTGGTCTGCCAACTTTCTTGTCCTTGTTAAATCCATGTGGTTCCAAGATGGTAGTTACTGTTTTATGCAGGAAATTGAGAGGAGAGTGATTTATATGCAGAGAGTTAAATTTACTTATGTTTTGGAGAAATTCAGGGCAGTATTTTTAAAACTACCCAGAGGTGGTAGAACATTTTAATTATCATATTGGAAATATCAGAAATACACATAAGATTGATATTTCATAAGCATGGAAGATTGAATGCTTGCTTGATATATCTAAGTATTGGTGTTAGAAGTGGACTGTGGTATCCTATTCAAAGAGATAACTTAGATTTCTCAGGAACATCTATATCTATGTATCTATCTATATATAATGCCTCAATATTGGAATCATCTGTCTGGTTTTGATTATAATTTAAAACCACTATTTTTTTTTTTTTTTTTTTTTTTTTAGAAAACTGCTACCTAAGACTTGAATGTTATTTTTGACCAGTTCAGATTGTGGTTTCAAATACAGTGATTTTATCAGGAAAAAAAAGAAAGATGTTCTTGCTAAGAGTGGTTGAACATAATTCCCTAAATCAGGTATTTGTTTTTCCTGGAGCTTGAATATAATCCTGTAAGTAGACGTTACAAAACCACCTTAATTACCAAGGAAAGCAAGTCTCTTTAGCTCTTCTCTACTTCAGTGGTCTTCATTTAGTTAAATCTGGTCTTCAGTAACAATTCTGTTTTTCATAGGGATAAGCTCACTCTGGATTTTTCAAGATCTGGCCTGTTCCATAGATCAATTGACATTTCACAAATCACAATGCTGGATGCCCATATTTAGTTGTGTTCACCCACATTTACTACACAAATGGAGTACAGTGATTTAAGCAGAGGTGAGGGGAAACTTTATTAATAGCTAAGTTCCCTAATGGGAAATTTCCAGATCCTCAGGGGGAGATGAGATAGATAGAGTTAGCAATGAGGAACATTTAGAAGCTCTGTGCATGAAGTTCAAAGGAACAAACACTTTCTCTTATTAGTTGAATGTGAGCAGGGTATTTGTGAACAGCATAAAGGAAACTTCTAGAATGATTGTAGTCTTCCTCTCCATTTAAAAGTGTTTGGTTTAAAGAGTCCAGTTTAAACATGCTTTATAAATCTGAGTGACCCTGTTACATAGGCTGATATCTGTTACTTCACTTCTAGTCAAGCTTCTGACCATGGGCCTGCCTTCAGTGAGTAATTACAGGTTAATGGACTAAAACAGAAGGATCATGTAATTCCAGGTCTAGCTCCTCCTCAGTGAGAATTTTTCCTTTTAGGTCTGATTGTTGTGTGTTCACATAGGAATTAGCATAACCTCATTTACTGCTTAGCCCTCTTTCCCAGCGTCCTGGTGGCTTGACAGGACTTTTCTGGAAGAGACACATGTGTGCACTAGCATCTGGAGGAACTAACTGTCTTATGCTCTGGGTACTCCATCTAGAGTTTACCTTTTCAGCTAGATGCCACTGAATTGGATATGAAAATTTACTATCTTTCTCCCGTTTTTCTTAATTTTTCATATTTGTTTTTAATCTTGAAGTAGGAACATTTATTAGTGAGTCAAATGAGCTATTCAGTGAGAGCTGTGGGAACTGTGGAGTGCCATCTGTGTCGTCTGCGATGTGCCATATCAACTCGTACTTGAGCTTTTAGCAGGGAACGAGATACAGAATCACAAAGCATCATTATTAACACAGCTGATCCTGCAGCGAATCAGGGTGAGAAAATGCGTCTCTGGGGGACGAAATGCTTTTTTTGAATCAGTTGTATTAACCCTTCTGGAGCGTGTGATACCGTTTTGTAATTTACCAATTGGTGTGTGCCAGTTTGCTATCTTGGTATGTTGAGAAAGAAATGCATGCATGCTTTGACTTGGCTGAGACTCGCTTTTACAAATAAACTGTAATTTTCATTCAGAATAGTTATGTGCTAACTTCCTTCCCTGTTTCATATTCTGAAATTCCTGAGCAACAATATCTAATAGCTATATACATGTCCTAGATATGGTTGATGGGCTTGGAGCAGCAAATACTCAAGCCTTCCCAACATGGGATATTTGTATTCCCTGGTCTTCCATGACTTACATTGCATCATGACCAAGACTTCTTTGTTCCTTCTTTGTTGAAATTAAAAAAAAAAAAAAATTAAACTTTTTTTTCCCGGTTTTATTGAGATTGACATATACCATTGTATTAATTTAAGGTGTACAACATGATTTGATACATGCCTGTATTGCAAAGTGACCACTACAATTAGTTTAGTTAACATCTGTTACCGTACATACAATTTTTTTTCTTGTAATGACAGCTTTTAAGATTTACTCTCAGCAATGTTAACTATAGTCACCATCTAGACATAACATCCCCAGACTTTATCTTATAGCTAGAGATTTGTTTCTTTTGTCCACCTTCACCCATTTCCCTCTACTGAGGCACTTCTCCCCCCCACACCATCTGTTCTCTATTTCGCTGAGTTGATTTTTTTTAAAATTCTGCATGTAAGTGGGATCATACAGTATTTTTCTTTATCTGACTTATTACACTTAGTGTAATATCCTCAGGATGCAACCATGTTGTTGCAAATGGCAGGATTTCCTTTTTTATGGCCGAATAATATTCTGTTGGATCTGTCTACCTGTCTGAATAAAATTTGAAAATTTTGTTTACTTGTCAATGGGTCCTTAGGTTGTTTGCATGTTTGATTGTTGTACAAAATGCTGCAGTGTACATGAGAGTACAGATATCTCTTTGAGAGAGTGATTTTGTTTCCTTCAGATACAAACCCAGAAGTGGAATGGCTAGATCATATGGTATTTCTGTTTTAAATTTTTTGAGGAGACTCTGTACTATTTCCCATAGTGGCTACACCAGTTTACATTCTCATCAGCAGTATACAAGGGTTGGTTCTGATTTTCTCCACATCCATACCAGCACTTGTTATCTCTTGGATTTTTGATGATTTTTGATGTGAAGTAACATCTTATTATGGTTTTGATTTACATTTCCCTGATGACCAGTGATGTTGAGTACTTTTTCACATACCATTTGGTTGTTTGTATGTCTCCTTTGGAAAATGCCTGTTTGGTTCCTCTACCCATTTTTAAATGAGATTGCTTTTTTGTTGAGTTGTGAGTTCATTCTATATTTTAGATATTAATCCCTTATCAGATGTATGATTTGTAAAACCTTCTCCCGTTCATTGTCATTTTGTTAATGGTTCCCTTTGCTGTGCAAAATATATATTTTAGACGTAAGCCTCTTTATTCTAGCCAGTTAACTTATTGGAGTCCACTCGCAAGCTTCAAAGTTTTTTGTTTGTGAAAGTGCGCAGATAGAAAGCCGCCCTCCATGCCTGTCCGGTGGGCCTCCTCATACCTTACATTACACTGACTCTAAGACCCCTTTTCCAGTATCTTGATCCATTGGTGGTATTCTTCCTTCCTGATCTTTCATCAGTACTTACTGGCCAGACCACACATTTGATACCTTATCTCACGTTTTAATTTTTTGGCATGTATTTAGGTTTTGTGTCTTAATGAAATTATGAGCTTCTTCAGCAGCTTTGGATAATGGAAAATGAAAGGAATTTGGATTTAGATGTTTGGGCATCAGTTCTGAGTCCTGACCCCATGAGTTGGAAGCGTAGGCAGATTCTTAGTTTTCAAAAACATCCCCATGTAACTCACCTAATTCACAGGATTTTGTGAAGAGTAAATGAGAAAATAGAGATTAAATGCTTTATAGCCTGTAAAATGCCATTGCAAATATTATTTGTTGTGGTTATGGTCACGTTTAAATAACTGTATGGTATTTGGACCAGCTGTTGACTCTAAGCAAGAGCTTCAGAGGTTGAGAAATGTCAAGTACAGTGTGTTATATTTAAGAAATCATCTAGCTTTGATCCCTATCCTACAGACTTCATTACTTCAGCTTCAGTTTTACACTTCTGCTATTACCTCTATAAGCTTGAGTGGCATAAGAAATATTATTTTACATTTGGTAACTATGCTGTTGCAATAACAACTCCATTTCATCACCTGTGAGGCTGGAAAATACAAAAATACATTTCCCTGATTAGTGTTAGTTTCTGTGTAGCTTTAACTTGGTGCCTCGGTGGGGGTCCTCCGTCAGCACGGCCTCCTGGGGGGTGTGCTCAGGGACAGAGGTTAGCACTGCTGCCTTCAGTTTAACACGTGAGCAGCTTGAAACGGTAAAACTTGTTCTTTATGTAATTAGGATTCCAATGCAGGATCTCATGGTGGGTT
Source organism: Cervus elaphus (assembly GCF_910594005.1). Taxonomy (NCBI): domain Eukaryota; kingdom Metazoa; phylum Chordata; class Mammalia; order Artiodactyla; family Cervidae; genus Cervus; species Cervus elaphus. The sequence continues at coordinate 37,346,735 of NC_057835.1, read as the reverse complement.
AAATCAAGGACATCGAAACATCTCTATCATTCATGTGCTGTCTTTCTGTGCAGCTTCCTGAAATTCCTGAAGGTAATTTTTTCTTTATATTGGGTAATGGTCTTTTACATTTAAAAAAAAAATTACTATGGAAAAGTTTGTGTGTGTGTGCTCAGTTGCTTAATTGTGTCCTACTCTTTGTGATCCCACAGACTGTAGCCTTCCAGACTCTGTCCGTGGGATTCTCCAGGCAAGAATATTGGGGTGGGTTACCATTTCCTCCTCCAGGGGATCTTCCCAACCCAGGGATTGAATGCGCTTCTCTTTACATCTTCTGCATTGACAGGAGGGGTTCTTTACTATTGCACTACTTGGGAGGCCCAGGGAGAAGTTTAAACCTGTGTAAAAGTGGACAGAATAATCATATATAATGATCTCCTATGAACCAACTCCTCTGTTACCTTCACTGCCCGCCCCCCCCCCCCCCCATTTTGAAGCAAATCCCAGATCATATCACTTCATCCTATAAAGCAGTTTTATAAAGAACAGGATTTCATGTGTTAATATGTGAGTTAACCGGTGCTGATTGATGGAACAAAGTCTTGGGCTGTGCAGTCTTTTAAACGTTTTGCTTCCTGGTGGAGCAATTGTAGAGTGTTGCTGTTAGGCTCACAGAGTGAACCTCTTGCTACTGAAGGGACGCCAAAAGCAGATGTGCAGTCCAGGGAAGGTAGATATTAGATTAATAATCCTACTCGGGACTTCCCCTGGCAGTCCATTGGTTAAGGCTTCCCCCTGCAGGGGGTGCAAGTTTGATCTCCGGATTGGGAATCAAGATCCTACATACCAAAAAAAAAAAGATCCCACATACCACCAGCCAAAACGAAAAAACACTGAATTAAGCTCTAGAGGGAAAACATCTTGTATTTTTGGCCCCAGTGCCTGGTATATTTTAGATGCTAATAAATTTGTTGAGTGAATGAAAAAAATTAGTTTGAAAATGGAATTTTTTTTACAAAATGGAATTCTTGTGAAGTCTTACTTGTGTTTAGTGTCATTTAGAATTTAAAGTATGTGTGTGGATAGGGGAGGCTTGGGAGGAATTGAAGAGGAGGAGAGCAGAGCATGAATTAGAATTTGTCTTGAGGGACACACAGAATTACACTTGGCTTAAAACTGATTCTTAGTAAAACCTAGTAGCATCTCTTTAAGAAGTTATGTGAAGTGCATAGGTAGGTGGTAAGTAATTTGTATCACTCTACTAAAGAAACTGGAAATAAAAGATAATTCTAAAGCTTTTACATTAATAAGTTATTTAGGCTGCCATTGGCTTATGGTATTTCTGATACTTCCCTCCCCCCCCCCCCCCCACATTAAGAACCTTCCTAACATTCATTTCCTATCTTATTTGTAGAAGATAAAACTGTATGCTGAGTGTTCATGTTTGCATATTCAAAACACATTAAAATAATCCTGTTGCCTTGTTTTGAACCTTGGTGAGTTATATATAAACTTCCTAATTATTGACATTTTTATATCCTTCTATGGGATTTGGGAAAACAGAATTTCAGTCTGTAACCATCAGTTGGTCATCTTTCTTTGAGTTATAGTTAATTTGCAAGCTATTGATAATAGCTAAATCAACACAAGGAAATAAGTGATATAATCAAAAGTCAAGTTGCGAAAAAAAAAAAAAAAAAAGGTCACTCAGAGTGTTATGTAGAGGATAAAGACCAAATACTCTGTTTTGTTGCTAATTTTAATATGTAACTTTTAAAGAGTTTTGGTTGGCATGAAGAAGACTTTTCCTTGGGGTTCATTTTCCTCAGTGGCCGTCTGCAATACAGTAAACTGTGGCGGAAAGAGATAAAATAAAAGTGAAAACGTGAACTACTGCTAAATGTAGAGGATAGGCAGTCTGATGACTCCATTAAGCAATAATGCTTTTGTCCAGATTCATTCATGGAAAAGGGGTACTTCTGCTGGGGATTTAGAAAGGTTGAATGAAACCACTTGACAAACTTTTTTTAGAGATTTTTTTGAGAACTTTGATTTTCCTATCCTGGGTCATAGGCTATATTTGTTAAGTAAACTCTGAAACATAAGATTTCTCCTATGCTCATTAAATATTATAGTGAAAGATGATAGATTTTCTAGATTGGAGATTTTCTAGATTGCTTGAATTTATGCAGATCTTTTAGGAAACAGAGGATTGTTCTTAAAACTATTTTTGATTTAACTTAGGCTTACATGGTATTGCATTTTAGCTTAAATAAGGCAGAATTGTTGTTGTTCAGTCACTAAGTGGTGTCTGACTCTTTGCGACCCCATGGACTGCAGCATGCCAGGCTTCCATGTCCTTCACTATCTCCTGGAGCTTGCTCAAACTCATGTCCATTGAGTTGGTGATGCCATCCAACCATCTCAAGAGTCTTCTTCAGCACCACAATTCGAAAGCATAAATTCTTCAGTTCTCAGCCTCCTTTATCATCCAGCTCTCATATCCATAGATGACTACTAGAAAAACCATAGCTTTGACTATATGGATCTTTGTTGTCAAAGTGATGTCTTTGTTTTTCAATATGCTGCCTAGGTTTGTCATAGCTTTCCTTCCAAGGAGCAAGTGTCTTTTAATTTCATGGCTGCAGCTGTCATCCGCAGTGATTTTGGAGCCCAGGAAAATAAAATCTGTCACTGCTTCCACTTTTTCCCCTTCTGTTGGCTAGGAAGTCATGGGACTAGATGCCATGATCTTAGTGTTTTGAGTGTTGAGTTTTAAGCCAGTTTTTTCACTCTCCTCTTTCACCTCATCGAGAAGCCCTTTAGTTCTCCACTTTCTGCCATTAGAGTGGTATCATCTGCATATCTGAGGTTGGTGATATTTCTTCCAGCAGTCTTGGTTCCAGCTTGTGATGCATCCAGCCCGACATTTCTCATGCTGTACTCTGCATATATGTTAAATAAACAGGGTGACAGTATACAGCCTTGTTGTACTCCTTTCCCAATCCTGAACCAGTCAGTTTTTCCACGTCCAAATCTAACTGTTGCTTCTTGACCTGCATACAGGTTTCTCAGGAGGCAGGTAAGGTTGTCTGGTATTCCCACCTCTTAAAGAATTTTCCAGTTTGCTGTGATCAACACTGTCAAAGACTTTCGGGTAATCAATGAAGCAGAATTAAATGTTTTTCTGGAATTTCCATACTTTCTCTATGATCCAACGAATGTTGGCAATTTGATCTCTGGTTCCCCTGCCTTTTCTAAACCCAGCTTGTACATCTGAAATTTCTCAGTTCAAATACTGTTGAAGCCTAGCTTGAAGGATTTTGAGCATAACCTTACTAGCATGTGAAATGAGTGCAGTTGTTCAACAGTTTGAATATTCTTTGGCACTGGAAAGGAGGAAGTACCATATAATAATTATCTTTTAATATACTCTAAGGCCTTCCCTGGAGGTCCAGTGTCTAAGACTCCACAATCCCAATGCAGGTGTCCTGGGTTCCACCCCGGTCACGTGCCACGACTAAGACCTGACATGAACAAACAAATAAAATTTAAAAAAATAAAATACTTCTTTAAAAGAAATTTATTTAGGACAACCTTCTTAAATTTTCTACCCTTATTCTTTAATCAATCACGAGTCCTCATGAGGTGAGTGTCACACACCTAGTGGTTAAGAGCAAAGTTCAAGGAGCCAGAATTGCCTGGTTTTGAAAAACAGCTCTGCCACCTAGGAACTATGAGGGGAGTCATAATAATGTGCCTGTTATCTGCTTCTGTTACTGTGGGGACTAAATGAGGCCCTAACAGCAGTGCCTGGTACAGTTAGGGTGTACAGATGTTCACTGTTGTCATTGTTATTATGGTCAGCATCACAGGTTGCTGTTTGCAAAGGTGATTGAATAAGAGTTTCTTCATCTTGTCATTTTTTAGCATAGCAGGTAAAGAGCTGGGACTTTGAAACTAAAATAACTTGCATTCTCATTTGCTTTTATGCTACTAGTAGTTGACCTTGAGAAAGCTTTTTAAATTCCTTGAGTCTCAATTTTGTCATTTTTGAAGTAATGATAAACACCTCAGGATTATGTAAGAAATCAGTGACATTTTTTGTGCTGCCAGATCCCTGTGAGATTCTACTGAAAGCCTTGAACCATCTCCCTTGAAAACATGGACCTTTTCCACACTCCCCTCATTTCATTTTGCATACTACTTCACCAATTTTGCACCAGTTATGCATCAGTCTGCTACATTATAATGATGTTGCATGGAATGACATTGTAAGAAGTCTTTTCCTAATTAAATTTTTTTAAGAAGTGTTTTAGAAGATAATTATTATGAGAATTCCTCCTTATTTTAGCTGAAATGCAACATCATGTGAGCCTAAATTCAAAATGCTGTTGTCCTTTCTCATTTTAACTTGCGATTCTATTTCCCTCAACTTAGAGGCAAAATTTCCTGTCAAATTTTTGACAGATGATATATAATATATTTAAAATAATATTTTAAGAAACTATTTGAAAGTCTGCATATTTAATTACTGCTAAATAATTATTTAGATCTTATTTAGCATCAGTTTGTGGTTATTCAAGACTGTTGATAACCAGCAATAAGCAATATCTTAACAGGCAGTGTTACTGACCCACATCTTCCAGGAAATAGATAATCAGTGGGAATTCATTTCACTAGATCTCTTGTGGTTCTAAGTTGGGTCAGAATTTTTGCTTCCTACCCAAACCCCAACTGTGATTTTGGCTCTGATAATTAGGCCAATATCGGCCTATGGAAATGAGACTCAGACTTATCATTGTCAGTTTAAAGATTGGAGCACTGACTGTCAGACTTGTTATTTCCTTGGAAAATAAGAAAAATTAAAATTCTTTGCTTTTTTGCCCATTTAATTTAGATTTATAAGCTCCAGTGGTAGCAGCTGTCTCATCTTAGATTTTGTGCAAGAACTGTCACATTTTGGGTGTTCAATTAATGTGTTTTTACTTTTTATCTAAATTAATGATTCTGCCCATGAACTAATTTACATATTTCTACTTGCAGTACTATGGAAATGGGAAACATTCTTTTCAATTCAGTGCCTGGAATTTTAGACTAAAAATTTCAGTACATCAGGCAACAGCATGAAAGATAGTTTTATTTGAAAATATGTGGTAAAGGGTTTTTTTTCCCCAAAAGCTGTTCAGCCTGATTTGCTTAGAAAAATGGCTCAAACTGCCAAACTGATCAAAGATAAGTGAAATATTAAGAGATTTAATCTTTTTAAATGGATATGTTGGCTATTACTAATAAATGTAACACACTAAATAATTAATTTTTACTTATTTGTGTCTAACTAAATTAACTACCTGAGACTATTCTTTTTAAATTATTTCAAAGAAATTAAATGTGTTAAAATTGTAGGAGATTTCTGATATGTGGGAAGTAAGCTTTTCTTTTAAAAAAATTGATATTTTAAATTTTTTCCACATAATCAGTTGTTATTCACAATGTTGGAATTATTCAAGGTGTTTCTTTAATATTTTTGTTATATTTTGGTATGAATTTTGACTCACTTGGGAGCTTGACCAATAGGTCTTTAAAAACACATAAAGCACTTTTTTATTCTTTGTGTTGACCATCATCTTGGTGTGTAGAAGAAAACATTGTATAAGCACATTTACTGCAGAAAAACCCATTATCATCATTTGTGGAAAATCAATATATATTTTTCAAAATTTAGATTGATGGTGACGTGCCATCGATGTTAGCTGAGGCTTGGGGGATGCTCAGGGGTCAAGAGCAGGCCAGCTGAGCTCTTGCATCATCAGTGACTCTGAGACTGACTTTTTTCAGGCAGCTCTTCCCCAGCCTGGGCCCTTGAGTTCCTTAACTGAAGATGAAAGATATACCTGAGTAACATTTTGGCAGGAAATAGTATTAAATAAGTGCTGTGTAGTATATCTGTAACACGGCTATCTTGGGCTAAGGTGAGTAGATTTTATCCGTGTCCATGAAAATTGAATTTCATTGGTTTGTTTTTTATGGAAGCTTAGTATGAAGTACATCTATCCATAGACCTTTAAAATAATGCTGCATTCCTATTTGTTTCACAATGGCAACCCACTCCAGTACTCTTGCTTGGAAAATACCATGGACGGAGGAGCCTGGTAGGCTGCAGTCCATGGGGTCACTAAGAGTCAGACACAACTGAGCCACTTCACTTTCACTTTTCACTTTCTCACATTGGAGAAGGAAATGGCAACCCACTCCACTGTTCTTGCCTGGAGAATCCCAGGGACGGGGGAGCCTGGTGGGCTGCCGTCTATGGGGCCGCACAGAGTCGGACACGACTGAAGCGACTTAGCAGCAGCAGCAGCTAACAGTTTAAAGATTTAAATCTATTCATGTCCCTCTTTCTTGGATGTGTATTAGAATTTGTGAAACTGCAGTGTAAATCACCACTGTTAGTGGTTCACCATGGCTTGCTGATCGGTCCCTACGTCTGAATCGATAATGTGGGCTGAGTACCAGTAGCTATGGCACAATCACCTGTGATGTTGTTTATGTTTAACATTAGTATCTCGTACATCAAATCACTGCCCTTTAGTTCCTAAATCTCATTATTTTTGCCTTCAGCATTCATTTCTAGCTATCCTAGTGGGGTTACTGAAATAGTGTATTCTGGTTGCTTCTCGTCCCACAAGAGATTTGATTAATTCATTTCAGATTTTCTGAAGCAGCTATCTCACCTGAGGCCAGAGGCAAGTTCCTAGCCAAGCAGAGGCTTTTCTTTTCTTCTTCTTTAAAACATTTTTTGAAAATTTTACACTGAAGCGTCATTGATTAGCAGTGTCGTGTTAGTTTCTGGTGTACAGCCAAGTGATTCAGTCACACATACAGCGAATGCTCTTAACTGAAGATTTAAACGACATCAAATTGGGTGGTCATCCTCTAGGATAATCTTTCCATCATTGCTTCAGTTCAGTTAACAGATACATATATCTTATTTTTATTGATGAATATTTTAACTTTTCTTAAATATAAAAAATATTATTTGGTCATAACAATACAAACTTTGGAGTATATAAAATGAAGTATATAAAAAGTGAAAGTTTTCCCTTTATTCTTCTCCCAACAATTCTCTCTTCTGACGAGAGCTATAGTTTGTAGTTTATCTTTTCATACTTTTTTTTTTTTTTTTGCTTTCACAGATAATATGTGAGATTAAGAGCAAATAAATAGTATGACTGAGCATAAGTTCTTTTTCCCCCTACTTAAGTTACTGATGGGCTTATGTTCCTTAATTACCTTTAACTTTTTCCTTAAAATTGCCAATTTTGGAAAATACAGAACTGCAAAAAGGAAAAAGTCTCTTGTAATCACCCTTTAGAGAGAATTCTTTCATGTGTTATGTATACTTTGAGTTTCTTTTATGTACCTTTACGTATAGATTTGGTTGAACTAAAATGGGATTATGTTTTTAATATTGTTTGTCAAGCTACTTTTATTCCCACTCAGCAGTGAGTGAAAAATTATATAAATTGACAAGCTGGTGCTAAAATTCATGTGGAAACGTGAAGACCCTAGGATAACTAGAATTTGTTTTTGAAAGTGAAGAACAGCTTTGAGGGTTTTACACTATCTGATTTCAAATTTTTTTATAAAGCTTCAAGATTCAAGTCAGCATGGTGGTGGCATAATGACAGACATAAATTAATGGAACAGAATAGAACTTGCAGATAGACCCATACTTATAGGGTCAGTTGCTTTTTGATCAACAAATGATATTAAAACAATGAATATTGGTATGGGGAAAAACTGAACTTTGTCCTCTTGACTCTTCTCTCATAATGTGCATAAAATTTAATTTGAAACGGCTCATAGGCGTAAACATAAAAGTTGAAACTCTAAAAGTGTTAGAGGAAAACAGGACAAAATCATAACCAACTTTGGGATAGGCAAGTGTTACTTAGAACAGAGAAAGCACTAACTACAAAAGAAAAAAATTGATAAATTGGACTTCATCAGAATCAAAGCCATCTGCTCTTCTAAAGAAACTGTTAAGAAAATGAAAAGGCAAGCCACAGACTGGAAGAAAATATTCACGATCCAGAAGACTTGTATCTAGAATATGTGAAAAACTCCAGTTGTAACTTAACAATAAGAAACCAAATTTTTAAAACGTTCGAAAGATTTAGACAGATACTTCACAAAAAATAGATATGCAAATGGCCAATAAGCACATGGAAGAATGCTCGATATCATAAACCATCAGGGAAATGCAAATGAAACCCACAGCTCAATTAAAAAAACCTGACAACACCAAGCATAGGGGAGAGCTGGAAGCAAATCTGATCTCAGTCTTTGCTTGTGGTGGTGTCGGCTGTACTGCCGCTCTGGGAAACAGATTGGCAGTTTCTTAGAAAGTTTCTCGTGGAGTTTATTTAGCATGTACTTACCGTATTACTCACCATTTACCTAGGAGGAATGTAAACACATGTCCACAAAAAGATTTTGACATGTGTGTTCTTAGTGGTTTTATTCATAACAGCCCCAAACTGGGGAAAACCCAGATGTCTATCCATCAGCAGGATAAATGGTTGAGTAAATCATAGTATTCATACAGTGGAATACTATTCAGGCTAGTGATAAACATAACCACCTCATTGGAGGAGCTCACAAAGGTAATGCTGATTAAAAGTACTGCTGTATGTTTCCATTATTTATTTAGAAAAGGAAAAACTAATGTATAGTGATGGCAGTCAGACAGTGGATTGACTGGAGTGGGAGTGAGGAATTAACTATAAAGGGTCATGAAGGAACTTCTGGATTGATGAAATGTATTTGTTAATTCCACTATCAATGTACATTTATGTGTTTGTTAAAGTTTAGCAAACTATTCACACTTGTGTACACATTTGTTAATATTAGTACAGTTCATAAAATACAAGCTTTGGGTCAACCATGGTTTTGGATGCTTTGTTTAAATGAGGAAGGTCATGCCAGTGAGAATCTCAGAGTTCTCTTCTCCTCCCTTCCCAGGACACAAACGTGGTATAGGCCAAATCATAAAGTGATTCAAAATAAGTATATGTGGCAGTTGGTTCTCCTTGTGAATTGCTGCTCATTGTTTAGTTCTGCATAGCTCCTAACTAAATCTTTAATACCTCAGAACACATGCTAAAATATTAAATTCAAATTTCTGTATTAAACACAGTATTCCCTTTCCTTTTCCAGTAACTGAGAAAACTTAAGTAGTGGTTTTTGTATGGGTGGATGACCTTTGAGCTCTTATAGAGTGTTAGAACAGAATTTGGTTTCCAGAAATGCTGTTTTAAATTCTGTGTGGAATTTTTTTTTTGTCTGTAGGGTTTCAGAATGAATGTACCCCTATGTCTGCCTTTTTTTCCTCTCTCCTTGTTTTATTTTCCTTCTCCAATAACTCAGTAATCTAGTTCACTAATTTTTCCACTTTTCTTTGGCCTGCAGGGATTACATAACATAAAATAGTTAAGATAATTTTTAACCCAATGCAGTTTTTTCCTAAATGCCACAAAATAATACATGCATATACAATTTACATTTGTGAATATTTATTGTTTTTTAACATAATAAGTTTTAACTTGATAATTTAATGTTAAGGGAATCTATCATATTGTCTAATAATGACCTTAAAAAAACTTACAATTTTTAGAATAGCTCTCTGAAGACATCCTCTGATGTTGGCCCAAAGTGATAGGGAATTTCCCTTTCAGGGTATTGAGGAAACCAGTGAAGTGAATGTATTTTAAAAGCTGCAGTAGTTTTTATGTCCTCTTGGGACTGATGTATTTCCCCAAATGTAGTATATTTGTGTTTATGTGGTTTAAAAAAATACATTAAAAAATCCGGCTGTGCAGGTTAGTACTCATAGAACCCAAGTTGGTGCTGATTGCTATGACGATAAAATATCTTTTTATCAGAACATCAGGAATTTCTATAAATCACTTAACATCTTTTTTAGTATAAGAGGAATTTCTGATTTGTGTGTTTTCACACAATCAAGTGATATATTTTAAACAAGAACTAACCATGCTTCTAATTTTTTTAAGTTGAAGTATAGTTGATTTAAAATGTGTTAGTTTCTGGTGTAGAGCAAAGTGATTCAGGTTTATATATATATATATATAAAACACACACACATATGTACAAATACACACATGTGTGTGTGTGTATATATATATGTATTATATATACATATATGTTCTTTTTCATTACAGGTTATTGCAAGATACTGAATATAGTTCCCTATGCTGTGCAATAGGACTTTGTTGTTTATTTGTTTTATGTGCAGTAGCTTGTATTTACTAATCCCAAACTCCTAATTTATCTCTTCCTCTCCTTACCCCAGTGGTAGCCATAAGGTTGTTTTCTATGACTGTAGATCTGTTTCTGTTTTGTAACTAAGTTTATTCTTTATCATATATTAGATTCCACATATAAATAAATCATATATTTGTCTTTCCCTGTCTGACTGACTTCACTTAGTATGATAATATCTTAAGTCCATCCTTGCTGCTGCAGATATGATGGCACTGTTTTAAGTGTATAAGAATCCTAAATTGGTTTATGGGATCTTTACCTTTATTTATTTTTATTATTGTGGTAAAAAAGATGTAAAATTTGCCATCTTGACAGTTTTGAAATGTACGGTTTAGTAGTGTTAAAAATATTACACATTGTGCTTCCCTTTTATTTTTAAGGTAACTTCATTATCACCCATTATCCATTATCATGGATCATTATCACCCAGAACACTAATAAAGGTTATGTGAGATTTTTATTTAATTTTAAATCACTTGTCTAGAATTTTAAAAAGCTGATCCTGACACCAGTCTTGATAAACTTCAGTTTGGGGCTTTTTTTTTTTACTGATATCTTGCATAATCTTTTTATCATGAGCTTCTAATCGTAGCTTCTGTTCCTTTAGGGTATATCCCCCCCCTTTGTCTTTTCTCATTTTTTTCTTTTTCTCGCTTCTTTAGAGTATTATTTCTTAGAAACAAAAAATAAGCAATTCAAGTGGAGGAAGCAGATACATTCACCTCAAGTCCATTACTTTATAACACAAGTTCAGATTTTTTTTTTTTTTTTTTGCTCCAGAAGAGTTGATTTTTTCCCCTGAAACATATTCTCTTAGGATGTGTCCAGGTGAAGCAGTGGTGGCTGAGAAGCACGGTCATAATTAAATGAAGGTGTTCGTAAGAGCAGGGATCTGTAAGACCCAGTGGCTGATTCTCTTGCTGCCCAAGTCTTCTTTTAGCTGCCAGAAGTCTGTTGTAGAAAGGATGTAAAGAGACATACATATGTGTGTGTGTATTTGTGTGTGTGTGTATATATACAAGGGTCTTTTGAAGTAGTATATATACTTACAGAACTTCAGTAAGTTTTTATTTCATAGTTGTTCACTGTTTGTTTAAAGTATAATTTCCTCACGTAAGTGGAAAATAATTCCTAGAAAATTCCATGAAAGAAAGCCTAAAATTTTCCAAAGTAATATTCTTCCCTTTTCTGCTTTCTTTTCCTAGCTCTCACTTTTTTATTCTGTGTGTTTTACAATTTTCACCGTATAACCTGGAAAAAAAGGAGGCACTGGATGAGGCTCTGCTCTGCCTTTCACACTTGGTAGCTTTTTGTTGTACTTCTCAGGCCAGCAGGGAAGGGACAGAATCCTACTCGAATTGTCTTGTTGAGACTCATGGTATTCTTAGGAGGTTAGTAATAGCAGCCCTGTCCGTCCCCACTACACGTGCGTTCATTGTTAGGAATGTTTGGCTGTATCTTAAATGAATCATTGGCAGAAGTAAGATGCACGTTGAAGGATGGTTTTGAAGATTGTGTGCCTTCTGCTGTGTCTTGTTACCTTATCCTGCTGGGGAACAAGCAGTGTAACTTGCTGTGGATTAATTGGGTTTGCGCGACTCAGCATCATGTATTCACTAATTAGAAAACTGAATTTCCAACTTATAATACTTCTCTGATCTCTTATGATAGAAGTACTTTAAAACCATGCTTATAAAAAAAAAAAACCATGCTTATAAGCCAGTTTTTATTACCACCATCTACAAAGAGCAAACTACAGCACGTTAATCAGGGCTGATACTCACTTTACATCTGTGCATCTCAGTTTTACAAAAGAACTAGGTGTACTACTGGCTTTCTTAAATGAACATCTTCCAAAGTATGTTTAAACTATATGAGTTACAAAAATTGAATTTATGTGGACTATTTCAGAATACATCAGTGTGTCAAATGAATATGAATTTTAAGTGAAATCTGTGCATTTTGATAATACATAAAAATTTATGGAACTTCCCTGGTGGTCCAGTGGCTAAGCCAGTGCAGGGGGCCTGGGTTCAATCCCTGGTCAAGGAACTAGATCCTACATGCCACAACTAAAACCCAGTGCTGTCAAATAAAATAAATAAATAAATTCAAAAAATTATAAAGCATTTAAAATATTACTAAAGTTTATTAGGTACACTGATAAATATGAAGAAACTAGCAAATGTGTAATGTAGTTAGTGGGATGGAAATGGAAAGTATGAAGAACATTATAAACCTCTTTTTTTTTTTTTAATTTAGGACTGTAGTATTATTTTTTGGAACATTTACTATTTTAGTTATGTAGTTCTATGTATGTTTAGTTTAGTTCTCTATGCAGGTCAAGAAGCAACAGTTAGAACTGGACATGGAACTACAGACTGGTTCCAGATTGGGAAAGGAGTACGTCAAGGCTATATATTGTCACCCTGCTTATTTACCTTATATGCAGAGTACATCATGAGAAATGTTGGGCTGGATGAAGCACAAGCTGGAATCAGGATTGCTGAGAGAAATATCAATAACCTCAGATATGCAGATGACACCACCCTTATGGCAGAAAGTGAAGAAGAACTAAAGAGCCTCTTGATCAAAGTGAAAGAGGAGAGTGAAAAAGTTGGCTTAAAGCTCAACATTCAGAAAACTAAGATTGTGGCATCCGATCCCATCACTTCATGGCAAATAGATGGGGAAACAGTGGAAACAGTGGCAGACTTTGTTTTGGGGGGCTACAGAATCACTGCAGATGGTGACTGCAGCCATGAAATGAAAAGACGCTTGCTCCTTGAAAGGAAAGCTATGACCAGCCTAGACAGCATATTAAAAAGCAGAGACATCACTTTGCCAACAAAGGTCCTTCTAGTCAAAGCCATAGTTTTTCCAGTAGTCACATATGGATGTGAGAGTTGGACCATAAAGAAAGCCGAGCACAGAAGAATTGGTGCTTTTGAACTGTGGTGTTGGAGAAGACTCTTGAGAGTCCCTTGGACTGCAAGGAGATCCAACCAGTCCATCCTAAAGGAGATCAGTCCTGGGTGTTCATTGGAAGAACTGATGTTGAAGCTGAAACTCCGGTACTTTGACCTCCTGATGCGAGGAACTGACTCATTTGAAAAGACCCTGATGCTGGAAAAGATTGAAGGCAGGAGAAGGGGACGACAGAATGAAATGGTTGGATGGCATCACTGACTCAATGGACACGAGTCTGAGCAAGCTCCAGGAGCTGGTGATGGACAGGGAAGCCTGGCGTGCTGCAGTCCATGGGGTCGCAAAGAGTTGGACACGACTGAGCGACTGAACTGAACTATTTCAGTTGGGTGGTTATTATGTCAGAGATGTTAATTTTGTTTTTAAATGGCATATTTACCTAATATAAACAAACCAGGTACATTTCCAAACTAGACTTACCCACGAGGAATAATAAAGTGAATCCTCAGTTTTAGGAGGGGTTAGTTATATTGACCAACCAAAAACTGATTTCTTCTGGTGCTCACATGGCACCCTTATGGCCTAACAGAATCAACAAGACTGTAAAGCAACATTTATTTCCTTTTGAGAAAGGCTTTGTGCCAATAATAACAACTACCCTAATTTTTCTTAATTAGATTTTTGCATAAATACCATTAGTTATATGACACTTTAGAAATACAATGGAAGGTTTTAATTTAAAAAACATCAGAACTGTACTTAGGCTGTTTTATACAAAGAATAAAGTGAAGAATTGATAAATTTCATTGATACAGATAACCAGTCACTTTAGCCTCAGTAATAGATATTCTTTGACTTGAAAACCTACATAATGGCTGTATTTCTTTACCTTATTTGATTATGTACCATTTACTTTTTTTGGTCTTTGATCTGCCCCTCACATCCCTTGGTGATCATGCTTCTTAAAACTCTATCTCAAATTCCTCCCTGAACTTTTCATTGTTTTAGAATTGCCACCGGGCCAGGCTGAAGTTCCCATCCTGTGTATGTTTTAGCCTCCTTGTCACGAACGCATGTGTTATACTCAACCGGACTTCTTTGGCCAGTATTCACTGATGCTTGGTTCTGGGAGTCTTTCTGCCTATCCAAATCCTACTTGTGCTTTACAGCTTAGGAGATTAAGCCTCATTTAACTTCCTGGACTAAGCCAGCACACTTTTATTTCACATTTTGATGAAATTGTTGCTGCTGTTCTCTATACCTTCCATTTGGTATGTAAGCTGTCATAACTTGCACAGTTCTTAGAACATCAGTAAATTCTTTTATTATTTATCTCACTTCCTGATCTTCCTTTGATATCTTCCTGAGAGCAGAGGCCTGTGTCTTCTGCTTCCGAATGTTCATTTCAACAGCATCTGCTTCTATTTAACACTATCTTGCACATAATGAGGCCACACACACACACAAACCACACACAGAATTCATAAAGTCAGGTTTTTAGAACTAGAAATGTTGATCAAATGTCATTTAGAGTTGAGAATATAGTCTTATGCATGTGAATTTGGTGGGGGCGTGGAATAGTATCTTCTTGAAGTCATAGTATGGCTTGGGTATGTTTTATTGTTACCTCTGTTATTTTTATTTTAGCAAGGTCTGTATAATAGTTTTTCATTGGCCCCCTTTAAAAAATAACTTTCAAAACATCCTTAACATTTTAGATATGTGATTATTTTATAGAGAGAATTTTCAAACAGTTTAAATGGTACTACTTAATACTTGGAAACTGATTATCAAACATTTAAATTGAAACTGTTTGTGAACTGGTTTTTTACTAAAAGCTGGAGCGCTGTGATTATTGGCCCCTCTGTGCAGTAACTCCACAAGCTATGTTCTACTCCCAGCAGTGCTATTTATATATGTTATTGGTGTAACTGTTACTCTGTTGGTAGTCTCTTGACTGTATCTGGAAATGTAGTCCACCTCCTGAGGAAAAAAAGAGAAAAAATAGTAGCTCTTACTACCATTATTCCCACAGAGCTTCAGAAATCGGTACAAAAGTTTTCATACTAATTTCACAAATGCTGTTATTTTGCATTTATTTCATTTCAGAACAGTATTCAGTGTCTTTTAAAGAAATGCAGAAGGTGAATCAAGGTCACTGTTACAGAAGAGGGAGAAGAGAATGGTTTTAGGAGTTTGTATTAAAGGCATAGCAGTGGTTAAAGGGAAGAATCTAGGTTACTAGTAACTTGCATTTCTTTCTCAAAAAGAATCTGCCCTCGTGACCCAAGGAGTTGGTCTGGTGTTTTGAAGGTCATGCATACAGTAAGACATGATTGGGTTTTCTTTTCCTTTCGAAGAACTATAGGAGATTTCTGCTTTGCCATGTCAGTTACAGGATGTTGTGATTAGATTTAGAGTGTGTGTGTGTGCTAAGTCACTTCAGTCAGGTCCAACTCTTTGTGACTCTATGGACTTTGTGACCTGCCAGGCTCCTCTGTCCTTGGGATTCTCCAGGCAAGAATACTGGAGTGGGTTGCCATGCCCTCCTCCAGGGGATTCTTCCTGACCCAGGGGTCGAACCACGACTCTTATCAAGTCTCTTGCGTTCATAGGCAGGTTTTTTATCACTAGTGCCACCTGGGAAGACCATAGAATTAGAGTATACTGACCACTAATAATCCACATCTGTCTTTTGCATTTATGAATCTTTAGCATATTAAGGGGTAAAAGGTGTCTCCATTGTCAGAACTCAGGGTCAGAGTTTACCTTGTATTCTGCTCAGGTCTGGGAATGGTAGCCACTGGAGTTCTCCTGAGATCTCTTCTTTGCAATGTCAGAATTCTAGGAAGGAATAGCAAGCGTGCAGTGAGTACCCCTAAGATAACCTTCCAAGTAACTTTAAAAAAGAAAAAAAGGCTTATTTATTTGTCTTAGTTGCAGCATGTGGGATCTTGTTCCCTGACCAGGGATCAAACCCTTGCATTGGGAACGCAGAGTCTTAGCCATTAGACCCCCAGGGAAGCCCCCCAAGAAACTTAAAAAAAAAAAAGACTGCTTAATTTCATAGGGTGGTGTTTCTTATTTTCTGAATCTTATTTACAGACATGTACTCATGCAGGTAATGGAAATATAATTCTGAATCAAGTGCTTAGGGAAAAAGCCTTGCAATTGAGAATTAAAATACAGTTTTTTGTTTTTTTTTTCCTTCCCTCACCAGAGCCCTTGAGTATGGGACTAAATATTTCAGTCTGAGCCCTTTCTGAATAGTCATTTGTGACTAAGGTCATATTAGAGGTAGTTCACATGGAAACACTGAATATCCTTAATGTTGTTATTTCTTAGATTCATAATTTGTGTTAGGTGCTGTGTGACTCCCGGTGTAGACGCTCTGTAACCCCAGTCCCCGAGTGTTCTCTGCATCCCTTCACTGCTTTAGAACAGCATCCTTTGACTGGCCTCTCTGCGCATCCCTCACTTTTCAGATCCCGCTCTTTTCCCCCAGATGCGTCATGCTAGCACTGTGGTGGCACGAGGGTTTTGGGGAGCTGCACGGATTCCGCGTGGAGACTTGGAATGGAGCCTGTGGCTTTCGAGGGACGGCAGTGTGGAGGGACGGCGCTGGCAGGAAGGCCCCTGACTCAGGTTTGGGGAGCTGTTCTTTAAAGCTCCCTCCATTCACCTCCCAGGTGCAGACTTGCGTTGATTCAGTTCCGTGTTTGTTCATTTCATTCCTCCCCTTCACTGTACCTCGCCCTCCATCTTCTACCAAAATGAATGGTGATGGTTAAGGGATCTTTCACCGAAAATGAATTCGTTGGCTAATTAATATCTTTCTGTATGTTTTTATTTATCTTCTTTTATGGTCAGATTTATTAATTTTCCCCTTCGCTTGTCTTCCTTTACATTGCGAAAGAAAATTTAGAGAACTGCACTGCCACCAATAGGGATTTCTGGAGGCAGAAATAACATTGAAATCTGTAGTGTCGAATGCTTGAAAGACATTTAAAACCATTTATGTTTGGCCATATTGTAAAAATTTGAAACAGGACATATGTGTAACTGAGTCACTTTGCTGCACAGTGGAAATTAACACACATTGTAAATCAGCTGTGTGTCAGTAAAATTTCTCTAAATATCTGATTGAAATGGATGGGCACCATGGAAGATACGGGATTTGATTGTTCTAAAAGTCCATAGATGAGGGTGTTCCTGTGAAAGAATACACTGTGGGCTGAAAAAGAGCAGTGTGCTATATAATTTGGTTCTGAATTAGATGATTTAGAAACGATACAGATATTCAGAGAAAGGAACAAATAAGGTTGACTTTATGTAGAGATTCCTTGTTTCCAACTAGAACAGGACTTTATTCTTTGGACTTATTATTTACAGTGTTATCTGTTTTATATGGCTTCCGTGGTGACTCAGATGGTAAAAAAAAAATCTGCCTGCAATGCAGGAGACCCAGGATCGATCCCTGGGGTCAGGAAGATACCTTGGAGAAGGGAATGGCTACCCGCTCCAGTGTTCTTACCTGGAGAATCCCATGGACAGAGGAGATTGGCAGACTATAGTCCATGGGGTCACAACAACTGAGGAAATGATTGTTTTGTAAAGTCATCTGTGATACAAATTGATGGTACAATCCAGCATGTTATATCCAATCCATAAACATTCATTGGATTGAAGTAAACATATTTTTCTGTATCAGTTATTCTCTTTCCCTATTGGATAACTGCCTCAAATGAGATGCCTTAAAATGGAAAAAAACCTAGAAAGGTCTGTGGTAAAGAACCACATTGTTTGGCCATTGTACTGAAACTCCAGATAGGCATCAAACACTGATGATCACATCAGATCACACAAACAGAAGGGACCATCCCTACCTCAGAATTCCTACACCAATAGGCATGGACTCCAAAACAGAACTGTTTATTTTATAGAATCTTCTGTTAGAAGGTAGAATGTTGCCTTGCTCCTTCTGTTTTTTGGTATAAAACTGTTCTTCAAGTGTCATGGGGCAATGAATAATAGAGTGGTCAAAAGAGTTTAGGCTGTGCTGTCAGACAAATTGGGTTTCAAGGCTTAGCTCTTTCATTTATGGCCCCGTGACAATAATCATCTATGGGATTAGCACATGGACTTGAAAGTTCACATGTTCCTTGTTTACAGCTCGAGAGAGTACAACTCTTAATTAGCATTTTTACACTTCAGCATTTATGGACTTTAGTATATACCATCTGCTTTAGTTCTCCAAGGTCCCCTTGACTCTCTGTTTTGCTGTTTCCAATTCACTGCATTTTCTCTCCAAAAAATTATAATTTTCCTTTTAAAGTCAGAATTGCTGTTATCTTCAAATTAAAGTTGATTAAATGTTTTCCCCATGTATTTCATGTTTTCTTGCTTATACCATTTCTTCTCTCCCATCCCCTTCCTACTCTGTATACGGTGTTTGAAAGATGAGTTAAGTTTGCTCTCAGTCTTAAGTGTAAAACTCGAAAGCTTTAAGTGATAACTTTCCCCCAGTGATCTGAGATTGGCAGCTGAGCTAATGTTCTGTCCATCTGTATTTTTCCTGGCAATAGAGACTTGAGTTACGTCTGCTCTGCGTTTCACACAGCAGCACCCTTTCCCTTGAGCATTTTTGTACCATTCTTTCAGTCTTCTCTATTTATGTTTTGCCATTGTTGGACCTAGCAGTACTGCATATAGTATTCAGGTGATGGAAAAAGTTTTTTAATAAGGTAAGTGAAGTGAAGTCGCTCAGTCGTGTCCGATTCTTTGCGACCCCATGGACTGTAGTCTACCAGGCTCCTTCGTCCATGGAATTTTCCAGGCAAGAGTACTGGAGTGGGTTGCCATTTCCTTCTCCAGGGGATCTTCCCGACCCAGGGATTGAACCCGGGTCTCCTGCATTGCAGGCAGATGCTTTACCATCTGAGCCACCAGGGAAGCCCTTAATAAGGTAAAGAGTACCTTTTTTCCAGTACACTCCTCATAATGGCCAGCATTTTCTTGACATCATATTGAACATTTAAAAAATTTATATATTACATGCAGAACAATCCATTTAAAAACGTCCAATTCTATGTGTTTTGACAAATACATACAGACAGATATAGTCAGTCACGTAGGGGCTTCCCAGGTGGCGCTAGTGGTAAAGAATCTGCCTGCCAATGCAGAAGACATAAGAGACGCAGGTTTGATCCTTGGGTTGGGAAAAATCCCCTGGAGAAGGGCATGGCAACCCACTGCAGTGTTCTTGCCTGGAGAATCCCCATGGACAGAGGAGCCTGGCGGGCTACAGTCCATAGGGTTGCAAAGAGTCAGACATGACTGATGTGACTTGACACGTCACATAACTACTATACATAGAACAGTTCTATTCCACCCCGCCCCCGCCCCCCTAAATTTTACGGTGCTCTTTTTAGGCAGCTTCAGCCGTGGCACTGAGCAGCTCACAAGCCCTGATCTGCTGCTGTAGTTTTCACCTCTTCTAGAATGTCATAGAAATGAGGTCTCACAGCTTTGTGGGTCTGGCTGTTGTGGTGTTGGTTCATTCCTTTTTATTGTTGATAATATTCTGTAGTATGTTGTGTCAGAGTGTGTTTATCCATTCACTTAAAAGACATGTGGGTTGTTTCCAGGTTCTGGCAGTTAAGAATAAAGCTGCTGTAAACCTTTGCCTACAGATCATATGAACATAACTTTCCTTTTCTCATAGATAAGTATCATGAGCTTATATATTATGTGCATATATTCTTTAGTGAAGAGCCTATTTAAATCTTTTGCTTATCAAAAAAAATGTGGGTTTTTTTGTAGTTTTGAGAGTTCTTTCCATATTCTGGTCAGAAGTCTTATCAGATATGCTGATTTGTAAATATTTCCTACCAGGATGTGTGGTTTTTTGTTTTTTGTCTTTAGTAAGTAAAGTTTTATTGGAAAACATCTAGCCTTATTTGTTTACATGATTATCTACAGCTGCTTTGCACTACAGTGGTAGAGTTGAGTATTTCTTGGAGTATTTTTCAGAGCATCATTTTGCAGGACAGTGACAGGGTTGGCAGAGCTCTTGTGGCCCATGAACCCTAAAATATTTACTATCTGATATTTTTACAGGAACAAGTTGCCCCCTCCTGTCCTAAAGCTCCCATTTGACATATGTTCTACCCTCCCCCACTATATTTTCTTCATCTTTAAACTCTTTCATGCTTACCTCCTCTTTGCCTATGTGGCATTCTTTTTTTTTTTTTTATCTATTTTTTTATTGAAGGATAGTTGCTTTACAGAATTTTGTTGTTTTCTGTCCAACCTCAACATGAATCAGCCATAGGTATACATATATCCTCTCCCTTTTGAACCTCCCTCCCGTCTCCTGCCCCATCCCACCCCTCTAGATTGATAGAGCCCCTGATTGGGTTTCCTAAGTGGTACAGCAAATTCTGTTGGCTGTCTCCTCAGAATGTGTTTTGTTTTTTTTTTTTCTCACTTAGCAATTTTTCTTTGCTACATTGTTCTGAGCATTGATCTTAATACCGTACCAAAAACAAGCTTTTAAAAAGGCATCTAAATATGCTTGTATGCATTAATGTCCACGTATGGTTTTGATTATCTTGTTGATTTCCTTCTTTTCTTTAACTTTGCTCTTCCTCCTATCATCTCCCCCAACACACACACACACACACACACACACACACACACACACACACACACGCCTTTCCTTATTTATTTTTAAATCAGGTCCTTTAGGACAATACAGTAAATATCTGTGCTCCCCCAAAGAAATCAGTCCTGTCACACTTAGGTTTAACAGGCTCTGAAACAGTGCAGCTGTATGGGGAAATGAATTCTGTTCTCTGTCAGAGCTGGAAAGGACTGCTTGTTTTAACAGCTACTGAAGATGGAAGCATTTATGCCATGGTCATATAGCTTGTCAAAACTGGGTATGTTCCTGTGTTTAAAATATTTGGGATTTTCCAAAAGTTACCATTTCCTCTTGATCCTTCTTAAGGAAGGCTTGGTTTCTTATTACAGTTAACCCCTACTTCACTGTTAAAACTGCCACTGAATAGACTTAAAATATGTCGTCCATTTAGAAAAATGATTAAACTGCTTACAAGTGTCGGCATTCCATTTATGAATGGTAGACATTTAGAGGTATTTTGCATCAATGATAGGTGATATGTCAAAAAGTTCTCATTTTTCCTCATTAAAGTGCTAGAATTTAGGTATACACATCTAAATGAGTTAGAATTTCACAAACGTAATTGAACTTTCCCAGTTTTCGTTGTAAATGCATGCTCTGTAGAGACATAGTTTTGTTATGAAGAAGCTAATGTTAAAAATTGATAAAAGATGAGGATCAGCATACTTCCATTTAACAATGCAGAGTTATTAGCATGGGTGGCTTTGGGCATAGACTTTTAATTTCATTTTATGAAGTTTTTTTTTTCTTTTTTTTAATTTGGCCTTTGAAGAAAGTTTTTGTTATTTAAGTGATGTGTTTGGCCAAAGACCATATTAGAATCTGTATTTTTAAAATAACATTTTAAATAATAGAGATATTTCAACCTTCTGATTATGTGGAAATAAATGGTATTGTTTTAACTGTGGCTTTTAAACAGGTTTGTTACAAGAAAATCTCTTGGTGGGTTGAAATAACCATGAACATAAAATCTTCCATTGACCTTTTTTTAAAGTCTCATGTACTGTAATTAACAACCCTTTAAATATAAGGGTGCTGTTTGTATTGCTAGTTAAATTCATAGTTAAGACTTGTAGGGCAGCATTTATGTGTTGTTTTGTCTTGACTTTAATAACTTGAAAGGTGATATGAAGGTATAAATAGTGAATTTTCATTAAAATATACTGAAAAAATACATGCTACATTGTAATACATTTAGCTAATAACTAACTTGTCTAAAAAGTAAACATATGGCTAAAAGTGACAACTTATTTCCCTTGCTATCATTACTGTTTTACTCTAGGCTTTGTGATTTATCTATTGACACTAATTTGACTTTAGAGACATTTAAAGTGTACTGAAAAATTTACTGGATTACATCAGGTAGATTTTATGTAGTGTAGAATATTGATACACTCCAAATAAAAAATAATTTAACTGTGTTTTTTATAGTTAATGCAGAGTAGGATTAACTTTCGGCTTCCCTGGTGGCTCGGTGGTAAATCACCTCCCAGTACAAGACATGTGAGTTCAATCCTTGGATCGGGAAGATCCCCTGGAGAAGGAAATGGCAACCCACTCCAGTATTCTTGTCTGGGAAATTCCATGGACTGAGGAGCCTGGCAGACTATATAGATCTTGGGGTTGCAAAAAAGTCAGACATAACTTGGCAACTAAACAACAACAACAAAGGGATAACTTCAACATATGTGTCTTAGAGTTTTTGTGTCTACTTTTCTTTCCTAATAGTTTATAGCAAAATTGGTTTCAGCAAAATAAAGTTTAGTCTAGGAAAAAAAAGAAGCATAACAGAGATGGAACGGAGAGAGAAAAGGACCACAGAATAAGACAAGATAAAATGATTCACACGGAAAATAAAGCTTTAGGGCAGGGTATATGTATTTTAAATGCAAATAAAATATAGAATGATATGCACAATGTTGATTAGAAGGAAACTACTTCTATCTAGTTTCAAAAGATTTTTGTTAGCCCAGAAGGAGACTCTGTATCCATTAAAAGCTGCTCCCATTTCCCTGTCTTGGCAGCCCCTGCAAACACCAGTCTTTGTTCTGTCTCTGAATTTACCTCATCTGAACATTTCATTATGAAAGGAATCAGACAGTACGTGACCTTTTATGTCTGGTCTCTTTTACTTAGCACAATATTTTCAAGCTTCTTCCATGCTGTAGCATGCATTAGCAGTTAATCTTTTTCACAGCTGAATAATATTCTATCATCTGAGTATACCATAGTTTGCTTACCCATTCTTCCATCAGTAGACATTTGGGCTGTTTCTACCTTTTGTCTGTTTTGAATAGTGTTGCTATGAACATATGTGTGTACCTGTATTTGTCTGAGTACCTGTTTTCACTTCTTGGGGATACATACCTAGAAGTGGAATTGATGGGTCCTGTGGTAATTCTGTGTTAACTCTTTGAGGAACTGCCCACTGTTTTCCACAGTGGCTGCATCATTTTATATTTCCAGTAGCAATGCAACTAGCTTCCTATTTCCCATCCTCACTGACATGATATCTGTTTTTGTGATTGTAGCCATTTTTGTGGGTGTGAAGTGATACCTTATTTTGGTTTTGATTTGAATTCTCCTAACAACCAGTGGTTGGGGAAGGAAATGGCAACCCATTCCAGTACTCTTGCCTGGAAAATCCCATGGACAGAGGAGCCTGGTAGGCTACAGTCCATGGGGTCGCTAAGAGTCGGACACAACTGAGCAACTTCACTTTCACTTTTCACTTTCATGCATTGGAGAAGGAAATGGCAACCCATTCCAGTGTTCTTGCCTGGAGAATCCCAGGGACGGGGGAGCCTGGTGGGCTGCTGTCTATGGGATTGCACAGAGTCGGACACGACTGAAGTGACTTAGCAGCAGCAGCAGTAACGACCAGTGATATGGAACATCTTTTCATGTGCTTGTTGGCCTCTTGTATAGCTTCTTTGAAGAAATATCTGTTCAAGTCCTTTGCTCTTTTTCTTTTGCAAAGTCGCATAGCATGTGGGATCTTTGTTTCCTGGCCAGGGATTGAACCCATGTCCCTGCAGTGGAGTCTTAAACACTAGACTGCCAGGGAAGTCCCAGCTGACTTTTTAATAGGGTTGTTTGTCTTTTTGTTGTTGAATTATAAAAAAGTTCTTTATTTTAGATTCTAGACCCTTATCAACTATATGATTTGCAAATGTTTTTCTCCATTTCTGTAGTTTTTTCATTTTCTCGGTTGAATCCTTTGATGCACAAGCATTTTGAATTTTGATGAAGTCCAATTTATCTATTTTTGCTTTTATTTTTGGTGCCAAATCCAAGGCCACAAAGATTTGCTGCTATGTTTTCTTCTAAGAGTTTCATGGTTTAGTTCCTTTTTTAAAAAAATAAATTTATTTATTTATTGGGCTGCATCAGATCTTAGTTGTGGCATGTGGGATCTAGTTCCCTGACCAGGGATTGAACTTGGGTCCCCTGCATTGGGAGTCTTGTCACTGGACCACCAGGAAAGTCCCATGGTTTGAGTTCTTGTATTTAGGTTGTTGATTTATTTTAGTTAATCTTTGTATATCTTGTGAAATAGTTGTTCAGTTTCATTGTTTTGCATGTGAACATCCAATTGCCTTTTGTTCCAGCACTATTAATAATTGTTGAATAGACTGTTCTTTCTTTTGAAATTGGGCAGTATGAGTCTTTTAACTTTGTTCTTCTTTTTCCAATATTGTTGCTCTTTGGAGCCCCTTGGGATTTCAAATATGTTGAAGGTTGGTTTTCCAGTGGCAAAAAAAGCTATTGGAAATAAAATCATTAGACTAGTTAGGCTAATATTGCCATTTTAACAATATTAATCTTCCAGTCCATGAACATAGGATGTTTTTCCATCTATTTAGGTCTTTACATAGAGAGTAGACATAGGGACATTATGGACATAGGGAGAGGGGATGAGAGGGTGAGATGTAAGAAAAGAGTAACATGGAAACTTACATTACCATGTGCAAAGTAGAGAGCCACCGGGAATTTGCTGTGTGGCTCAGGAAACTCAAACAGGGGCCCTGTATCAACCTAGAGGTGTGGGATGGGGAGGGAGGTGGGAGGGAGGTTCAGAGGAGAGGGGATATATGTGTACCTACGGCTGATTCACATTGAGGTTTGACAGAAAACAGCAAAATTCTGTAAAGCAATTATCCTTCAATAAAAAAAGAAAAAGAAAAACAAAGATCATGGAAAAATACATATTTAAGTCTTTAATTTCTTTGACGAGTGCTTTGTAGTTTTCATTGTACAAGTCTTTCACCTGTTTGGTTTAATTTATCCCTTGATATTTTATTTCAAATGCCATTATAAATGGAAAATTATTTCTTCATTTTCTTTTCAGATTGTTCTTTGCTGGTATATGGAAACACAGTTGTTTTCTGTACACTGATCTTGGACCCTGGCAGAAGGGACATGTAAAATAAATTTTGAATGATAGAATTTGATGGCCAAAATAATGTGGGAGAAGCATAGTCCAAACGCAGGAAACTCATTGAGCAATGATTTATTAAACTACCTTCTGTTTGGGTGGTAGGGGGAAAAAGAAGAACAGTATTGGGGGGGGGGGAATATATATAATAACTCTAAAAGAAAACATATAGGACAGCAAAATGGAGCGAGAGGGCAAAGAAAAGATGAATTTAATCCAGATTTAATGATGTTCCCTGTTTGGTGAAAGTAGCTAGCCATTTTAATCGTACCATCAACTATTTGATGTTAAATGAAGTAATGAATGTAACAGTAAACTCAAAAACTGGCAAAGCATCATAGAAACATAGGGAGAAATTATTACTTCTGTGCTATTGGTTTTTATATCAATTCGTGTATTAGTCAACTAACAGGGAAATCAGTTTGTTTTTTGAGACTTTGACTTTAAAGGGTTAATCAGCAGGAAAGTATGACTTACTTGCTTTTGGGAACAAAATTATTTATTTATAGTTATTAAACATGCTTCCAGTATTGAAATATGTAGTGTACAGAACTCTCTAGCCTTTATTCTTCCCCTTTTCACATTTTCAATCATTGGACCAATAGTTTCTATAACAGAATTTTTTGTAATCAGTGATTCTTAGGAGGACAGCTGTCAGGGCTATGTTTTCTCTCCCTCTTGCTATAAGAATGGTGAGTTAAGTGTTTTTGTTTGTGCTCACTACGGGAACATTTATTGAAAGAAAATAAGAGGTCAACTTTTAAAAAGAGAGACAAGGACTATAAAATCATTCTCTCCCATAGTCTTTCTTAATTCTAAGAAGGCAGGTAAAAATTATCCTTGTTAATTGTATGTTTAGTCAGAGAAGTGTGAAAACATTTAGCTCCTGTGTAGAAATAGTTTTGTTTAAATACAATGTTCTCTACTTCTACCGAAGTGGACAGAACTAGTATCAGTCAGAATCACAAAAGGGGTAGCTCAGTTTGAGAAACTTCATGTGTCATTAAATTAATGTTTGTGTGATATACATGTAGGACAGAAGGATGAAAAAAAATTCCTTATGATGGAAACTGCAAATTTAAGTTCCCACCGTCTTTTTCTGTACCTGATATCCATACCAGGTTTGACTGCTGACTCGACTCCAAACTTTTCTGTTGAATTTTGCATCACGGCCTTACAAACCTTTTCAGCCTCCTGCTTCAGTCAGGCTTTCAGAGTTAGTGGGTGACAGGCAACTGTTTGCATCTTATATGAAATGAAAGTTTCAAGAGGGTAGTTGGCTAGTTCTTCATTTTATCCATCCACCTGTCCACAATGCCTAAAATGGTGTCTGACACAAAGTAGAGGCTTGATAAATGTCAAAATAAAGAACAGATATCTGAGAGAACTCTACTCAATACTCTGTAATGTCCTATATGGAAAAGACTCTAAAAGAGCTGACTGTCCAGTCGCTAAGTCTTGTCCAACTCTTTGCCACCCCAGCCCACCCCATGGACTTTAGCATGCCAGGCTCCTCTGTCCTTCACTATCTCTCGGAGTTTGTTCAAACTCATGTCCATTGATTTGGTGATGCCATCCAACTATCTCATCCTCTGTCCTCATCCCCATTCCTCCTGCTCTCAATCTTTCCTAGCATCAGAATCTTTTCCATTGAGTCAGCTCTTCATATCAGGTGGCAAATCAGAGTAGTGTCATCTGCATTTCTGAGGCTGTTGATATTTCTCCCCGCAGTCTTGATTCTAGCTTGTGATTGGGCTTCCCTAGTGGCTCAGAGGGCAAAGAATCTGCTGCATTGCAGGAGACCCAGGAATTCCTGGGCCAGGAAGATCCCCTGGAGGAAGGCATGGCTACCCACTCCAGTATTCTTGGCCTGGAGAATTCCATGGACAGAGGAGCCTGGTGGGCTACAGTCCATGGGGTCGCAAAGAATCGGACATGACTGAGCGACTAACACTAAAAAAGAGTGGATATATGTAAAAGCGATCACTTCACTCTACACCTGAAACCAACACAACATTGAAAATCAACTATACTCCAAAAAAAAAAAAAGGGGACAAATATCTGTCTTAGAAAGTATTTGTGAGACAGGCAGGCTTGAAACCTCTTAACTTTGATTCTTTTGTTTAAGCATCAGAATCTGTTCCCCTTTAGGTGGATATTTGCATGTTTTTATTAGCTTAGGTCAGCACAGTCTCCCTTCTGGTTTTGAATACTCTTGCATGTTCTTCATACTGAATGTGGCTGATCTGGACACGTGCCATACATATGGCTGACATCTTATAGTAACAGAGAAGTACATTTGATGGCTTGATCAGTATTCATTTCCCAATACATAACAGCTTAATTTTGTCGAATTTGCATTTAAAACATGGACAGTGCGCTAATTACTGTTCAGTGTGGATTTAGACAGCTGACAGAGCAAACGTTTGAGGACCAACAACAGTGCCAGAACACCTTTAATTACAACAGGCTTTCGTCAGCCTCATCTTTCTCAAAATAAATTCATTATATTGGAGCTGTTCAAATCTCGGAGAATAATAAACCATCAACTTCTTCAAAATCCACTCTACAAGAAGGATAAATGTCTTGTTTAACTCTCTTGTGAGTAAAGTTCTGTTATTTTTTTAAGATTGCTGTTAGGCAAATGTATTTTCCATAGAGGCCTTTAACATTAAGTAGGGGCTTGTTTTAGTTATTATTAATATTAAACTTTTAATAATATCCATGGAAAAGATTGCAGTATTTTTCTGGTGGATCCGTTGTCGAAATTTTGTTACTGAAGTCTAGAAACATACAGTTTTAAATTTCATCAAAGATGCAGGTCAAGTGTTCCTATTCCCAGAATTGTTGTATTTAGGATTATGTCACGTTTTAAATTTTTTTTTCTTTGCCTTTTTTAATGCATTTCAGATGACTGTGTAGTAGTCATAGGATACAGCTATCCTGTGCTAAGACTGCATATTATGTTTACAAAGCACATGTCTTTTTGGGAATATGTTTGTTACTGCCTCCAGAGGGGTAGAACGCACAGGTCACCTCTGTGTTTCTGCCCCAGCTGCCTTTGGGAAAATCTGTGAGAAGGCACGGGCTTCTTTCTAATTGATTTATAATTGGAAGTGAATTTTGTTCTTTCTAGCTTTTGAAAATAGCTTAAACTAAAGCCATATCAACAAAACATGAAAATAAATACTTGTAAAATTCAATCAGATTTATGATTTGGCATTTATAAATATCATACAGTTATATAGTGATGATATTTAAAAATAACTGTTTACATCATTTTTATAAATACAGTGCCCTTATAGTCTGAGAAAAGATGAAAATGACATATGTTTTCATATTATTTGTGACGCTTTGTAATTATAATCGAAAACTTTTTCATGCCCTTGGAGAGGGTAGACTGCAAATAAAGAGAGTGATTCCTTTTTTTAGAGGAGAAATGGTTTTCTTTCCGATGGTTGCAGAACATGATAGAATCCAGAGCTAAGGTCTTGGCAGGCGTTGCATGCAATTAAGGAGATTAAAAATGAAACTGACTTTAAAGTAGTCCTGTGGTTAAATTACATTTACCATTTTAATAGTTTATAAGGGTTAGTTTATTTATAAGACATAGCAAAAGGTCTTACTGAAGAGTTAAGATGTATACAGAGGAATCAATTAGAGGACAGTGTGCAAGGTTGCATAATCAAGTATACTTCAGTGGTGCAAGTCAGAGCATAATTGCTTTAGAATTTTAGACAAAGCAGATATCAAGGTTAGCTGCTGTTGATAGTGATTTTTTTTTTTTTGTAAGATGTGGACAATGTGTAGCATAGTGGAAAGAGATCCCACTGATAGAGCAGCAGTTGAGAGCTAGTGCAAGTTCTGTGATTAAGGACATATATGACTTTGGTCAAATCACTTAAGCCTCTAAACCTACAGAGTTTTTTAAATGTGTAACATCGTTTTTATTTCTAAATTCTTTCCCATTCATTATGCTAAAAAAAGATTTACTGAACTAAAATTGAAGAGTTTGGTTTATCTAAACTCTGTTTAAGGATGGTTTAGATCCTTTGAAGCACCCTGGTCGGTTGGTTTTTCTAAATGTTTTCTTTGATGGTAATAGACTATCACTGTGATAACTTTAAACCAAATTGCTGTAGTTAATTTATTAAAAAGTATTTGTAAAGCAAAATTTAATAGTTTGGACCTAACAAACAAATATTTTCAAAGTAGAAAAAGTTTGATGCTCTTAAAAGTAGTGGATCATTAAATATGAGAACATATTAAAGTGTAGGGTGGTGTAAATAATCTGTTATAACACTAGTAGGCATAGTAGCAAAATAAGTCTTAATGGGTATTATCTGTTGTAAATACTTTATTTATAAAGAATGGCCAGATTGAGTCAGAAGCAAAAGTGGAGATTTGGTCTGATCAGCCTATTTTATAGGACAGTGTTTTGCAGATTGGGGAGTGTGACCTGTAAATGGATTCTAAAATTTATTTAGTATGCTAGGACCAGCATTAAGAAAAGTGTGATAGATGATTGTATATCACGTGTAGTAATGGTAAGTACCAAAATTTTGGTTTCAGTTATTCCATGTAATCTGGAGAAGGAAACGGCAACCCACTCCGGCACTCTTGCCTGGAGAATCCCTTAGAGGAGCCTGGTGGACTACAGTCCATGGCGCCACAGAGTCAGACACACCTGAGCGACTGGCGCGCACACGCGCGCGCGCGCGCGCACACACACACACACACACACATTGTGTATATTGGTTCATGATGTAAAAGATATTTTTTAACTTCTCTCCCTCCATCCTGAACTCTTAATACATAGTGCCTTCAGGGTAGTAGGCAGTCAATAACTTGCCTAGCCGCACACAATTTAATTGAGTAAATCTAGATAGGAAAAAAACCTCTAAATAAATTCAGAAAAACTTCTCATACAAACTTTTGTTAGGAAAATTGATAGGACTCACGTGTTGGAATTGTTTTGTTGTTTCTAACCTGTGACCTTCTTGGATGTAGGGACTGTGTGTCATTTAACTTTATATCAGTGTGTAGGCTAAGAAGAGCATCCATCTCAACGTCAGAAAGACCTTTTGAAAGAGTTCCGATTCTGACTCTTGCCACATATAAACTCTGAGCTTCACCTTCCCCTTTAAAAAAAAAAAAAAAGAATAGTACTTATTCATGATTAAATGAATCATCATTGTACTGTAAACACCAGGTACTTGGACTATAGTAGATTCTTAGTAAGTATCTATTAAGTTAATTAAAAAGATACAGAAACATTATTGAATACTAGTGCTTATTTTAAAAATCTGTTTTGAGTATCTTGGAAAGGTATGAAATATAAAAATTAATTGGATCACACTCAAGAGCAGAAATTTCTCATGACCTTTTGAAAAATTAGAAGCCCTGATTATAGAAGATGCTTTTTTTAAAAAACAAAAATCAAACATTGCTCAGTTAAGAAAGCGTAATGTGCAAGATGTAAATGAGAAATTAAGCGGACCAAATTCAAATAAAAAAGTTACTTTTAAACATTAAAAATGAACTCAGATAAATCCTCTTCAGTCAAAAAAACCCAGGTAAAGATTCATTAGTAATTCTTGGAACTGGCTGATAGTCATGTGTAAATTATATACTCAGGGATGAAAAAATAGAAACATGTATACATTGGAATCGTTTTTTAAAATTTAGTTTAAAATCAGAAATAGAACTGTTGAAAAACTAGAATCTTCTTGGCTTAATTTGGAGAGAACAAATGAGTAGAGTTATGGAGCTGTTGGCTGGAATGTACAACCTGTTTCCCTTTATTCCAATTATGTTAATATAAAGATTGTCAATATGTGTCCCATTATAGGAAAATATGAAGAAGTGTAGCAGGAAAGCATGTGTCAGCTAGTCTCACTGTATTTTAATATTCTGGGATTTGGAACAAAAATATTGAGTCTGGTTTTACAATAGAAAAGCCTGCCTGATTGGCAAACTGGAGTTATTTTAGGGGATTATTGGAGTACTTTCATGAGAGAGAGAGTGAAAATAATTTATGTAAATTTTATAAAGCCTTTCAAGGTTCTAATCCCAAAGGAATAAATTTGTGTGTGTGTGTGTGTGTGTTTTCCTATAAGATGGAGAAGAAATGCTTATTCCCAAAGTCACATTGACTTAGAAACAGGAAGTAAATGTTGGTCATCAACTGTCACTTCTCTGGAGGATTTTTTTTTTTTTCCCAGATTTTTTTTTATGGGTTTCTGAGGACTTGGTGGCGCTGGAGGTAATCTCATTTCGTATTTTTTCTAAATGGTGTGAAGGGGCGTGTGTACAGTCAGTTTCAAGCTTTTGGGGTAATGAAGTACCACAGAAGAAAACCTGATTCCAGACGATGAGTGAGAAGAGATGAAATAAACCGAGTGGGGGACAGTTTTTTGAGGTCTGTTTAAGGAAAAATCAGATGAATTACATTTATTAAATGAGGAGTCCTGAATGTAGTTCTAACCATGATAAGAGTGTAAGCTGTTGTAGATGATTCCCTTCTAGATACTGTGCTGTACAGTACAGTATCAGTACATCAGTGATGTGCTTGACATTCTTTGGACAAGTGTGGGAATACCTTGCATGCTTCTTGCCATTGTGCAAAACCATGCTTTGTACACACCCTAGATAAATGCTCTGTGTTGTTCTGTTAATTAAAAATATTGAAGTATCTGGACTTGCAGCAGTATACTGCAAATACTTGTTCCTTAAAGCATAATACTGAGGAGGAAGGTGTAATTGAGGTTATTAAAATACAGTCTTGGAGAAGGAAATGGCAACCCACTCTAGTATTCTTGCCTAGAATATCCCATGGACAGAGGAACCTAGTAGGTACAGTCTATGGGGTCGCAAAAAGTCGGGAACAACTGAGTGTTCCCAGTAAAACTGGGAACTGAGTGTTTACCCAAGACAAAAATACAGTCTTGGGTAAATTCCTCAAATACCATCATGTCAGAATGGAGGGTGGGGTAAGAGTGCTTCTAGAAATTTTGTGAGTCAGGTTTAGGATAATAAAGAGCGCTCTTCTATACTGGAGAGTAAACTTGTGGAAATTAGTACTACAAGGTGGAAAATAGATTGAAAAAATAATGAAAATCAGATTCACAGATGATATATACAAAATAGAAAATTAAAGAAAATTTGAGATAATTAGGATCTGCTTTTTCCACTTGGAAAATGACATGAAGCTCTTCCTTAGTGTCACATGGAACTCAGCATTTGATGGGATGCTGACCTGACTGCATACGCAGTCACTTTTCCTGTTAAAACTTGGGAAGTAGAGTTGGCCTGACGAGACCACCCAGAGTGATGGTGGGCTTCTAGGTAGCCTTTCCGGAAGGTCCTCTCTGCCCCCTTGTCTGCCAAAAGCTTTTTTTTTTTTTTCCTTTCCTAGTTTGCATTTAGTGATATGATCATATGTTTTAAGGGATCTCAAGTAAAAATTAATTTTTAATGGTTACTATGGGCTTTAAATTTATTTTTTTTTAATTGTAGTTGATTTAAGATGTGTTAGTTTCAGGTATATAGCAAAGTGATTGAGTTATATACACACACATACACATATATTTATATATATCCTTTTTCAGATTCTTTCCCATTGTTGGTTATTACAAGATATCGAGTACAGCTCCCTGTGCTATACATACAGCACGTTTTTGTACTGTTTTTACCTATTTTATATATGTGTGTTTGCTCAGTTGTGTCTGACTCTTTGTGACCCCGTGGACTGGGGCCCATCAGGCTCCTTTGTCCATGAGATTTTCCAGGCAAGAATACTGGTGAGTTGCCATTTCATCCTCCAAGGGATCTTCCCAACCCAGGGATCAAGCCTGTATCTCCTGCATTGCAAACAGCTTCTTTACCACTGGGCCACCTGGGAAGCCCCATTTTATATACAGCAGTGTGTATTTGTTAATCCCAAAGTCCTAATTTATTCCTTCCCCCTGCCTTCCCCTTCAGTAACTATAAGCTTGTTTTCTGTCTGTGAATCTGTTTCTGTTTTGTAAATAATTTATTTCTTAATTTATGCTTGAGCCACTTTGGATAATGCATAGTTTGCTAGAATGTTATCCATTCTTTGTTGTTTCTAACTATTGGCATAAAGTTGCTCGTAGTTTTCTTCAGTGATTATTGAAAGTCTCTGCTGTGTCTGTAACTATAAATATGCCCTCCTGAGTTGTTTTTGCAGCAGTTTCTTGGCTTGATTTTCTTGACATCACATTTTTAAAGTAGGGCGTTCACTGTTCATTGTTTTACCTCTCATCTAATGCTTGCATGGTCAGGCCCTGTTGACTCCTGCTGAACTGAGCTGAGCTTGGATTTGGAATTCAGGAGTTGATGGACCTTCCCTGTCTCTGGCCAATACTATGTGTCCATCTCTAGCTTGTCTTTGCTCTTCCCCTCCCTCCATCCCCCACAGGTAGGAATTTTCAAAAAAATTTCCCTCTCTTCCAAGTCAGTGTCTCTTTTTGTTAGTGATCTCATCCAATCCAGGCTTTTGCCATCGTCTTTATTTAGATGGATCCCAAATTTATAACCCGAACTTGACCTTTCTTCTGATCTCTGACTGCTTGCTCGGCATTTCTCCCGAGTATCTTGCTTACACCTTCAGCGCAGCTCAAACCAAAGGGAAACTCCTGACTTCCCTCAGCCCAAACCAGTTCTTCCTCCAGATTTCCTGGTTTCTGTTAATTGGCACTGCTACTCATCAGGCTCAAAATCCCAGTCATTTTGACTCTTACTTGCAGACTCTGTGCAGCCTGCCTTCAGAGTGTCAGCGGCGTGTGTGATGTGATGACCCCTCATTCCACACACCGCCTGCTCTCAGAGCCTCCGTGCTTTGTACCCGACGCTTGTTAATAACCCCCCCACCCCCTTTCTGGGCTGAATCCAGTTCATCTTCCACGTAGAAGCAGTTTAATCACTCGCTAACTCAGTGGCGGTCAGACCACTCTTTAGATTCAGGTTACCTGAAGCCAGAGCCTCCTCAAGTAGGTCCGAACTCCTTAGCTTTCTAGGTCTTCCAGAACAGCGCCCCCAAGTGTTCCTTCCTTGATCCCCCTCCACTGCTTTATCCTCGCTGCAATCCGGCCTGAGGGTTTTATCTGTTTTGTGTGCTTGAGTTTTTGTTCAGCTGTTTGCCCTTCAGTTTGCCTCATCTCTACCTGCTAACAGGAAGCTTGTCAACGGTAATCTCGTACTTTCTTGACAAGGTTTGGTGACCTGCAGAACGCTCTTCCTTTTCTTTCTCGGGTACTTAGCTCACTTTGTATCATCGCCATTTGGGTACTTGCTTGATATCTCCTCCTGGATTATAAGCTCCTAGTAGGTAGAAACTGTTTTCTGACTCTGCTTTCTCTTTTTCACTGCCTCAGCAATTGGTATGGACACTCAGCAGATACTGATTGAAAAGGATGAAATGATTATCGTTGTTTATAGTTGCCTTCAGTGAAGCTCCTTATACTCTCTTCCTAAGAAGTTTAACTATTCCAGTACTTAGAGTTAATGGTACAGAAGGGTTATAAAAGGAGCCTTTCTAGCGATGTCCCTGCAAGTGTACAAGCAGGCTCCTGGGGTGACAGGCACCATCTTTCTAACAAGTGCTGTCTTTATAGCATCATAGAGCTCTGCTGGAAGTGAGTCCTAAGGTATCACAAGAGTGATGACGTCGATTGATTTCTGGTGTGGTATCAGGGCTCGATTGACCCCACCCCCAACCCCCCTCTTTTGGTTATTTCTATTAAATAAAAGATTTAAACAACCCATGATGATACTTTAAATTTTCAGATAGAACTTACTGTACATGAATTCAGCATGGATTTATAAGTGTATGAAGTGAATCCCAATATCTTTGTACCTTAATCCACAGAATGAAGATGATTAAGAAGGGGAGATTAATTTTATTCTGTTTAAAGAAAACTGTTTAGGCTAACTTAATGTGAATCTGCCAATATATTTTACATTGGTGGTATTGGTAAAGACAAAAATCGTGCTTTTGTAGCTGAAAAATCGTAATTAACCTGTCCACTAGTGTTAGTTGCTCAGTCATGTCCAACTCTTTGCAACCCCATGGACTGTAGCTTGCCAGACTCCCCTGTCCATGGGATTCTCCAGGCAAGAATACTAGAGTGGGTTACCATTCTCTTCTCCAGGGGTTTCCTCCCTACTCAGGGATTGAGCCTGGGTCTCCGGCATTGCCAGCAGATTCTTCACTGTCTGAGACACCAGGGAAGTTCAACCTGTCCACTGGCCTGTCGGCAAATTAAATATATGACACACCATTATGATAAAAGACTTGGGAACACAGTGGACAGATGTACATAGGGATTATATTAAGCATTAATCTGCTGCCATTTATAAAAGTTAGGTTTCTATTCAGCCTAACCGCTTGAGTGTAGAGATGGACTCGCCAGCCCAGTTGTTTTCTGGATATGTTGTGACTTAGTATGATCTGGGCTCTGGGCAGGCTGCCTGCTTGATATGTTCTGTTTAGTGACTCTTCTGGGTATAAATATATAAATGATAAGCAAAGTTCTATATTTTGTAAAAGAAATAATTTCTCATATCAGTGTTTGTCTTTTTAAAGGAAAAAGGCAGGCATCTCGTGTTCAGATTGATAATCATTTCCATAATACTCGGCATCTTAAGCTTTAGCAGTAGAAAAATACTGCCCTCAGTGCAGACACAGGCCTTGATCTGAGGCTGTTTCTTTACCTCTGTAAAAAGGGATGTTACGAGAAGGTGAAGTAATTACTGTTTAGCAAGCACTTTGATATTTACGCCCAGTGGCTGTAAACAGTTATTAAAAAGTCATTGAACAGGTCAGAATGGCAGGTGCAGTGGCATGGCTAGAGCAAGGGCCAGAAAAGCAGGATCTTTGCAGTTTTGGAGAAGGAGATTCATGTGAAAATGTTCTATTTGTGACTGAACATTTTATTATTTTTAATTTTTCATTTTATATGAGCATAGCTGGTTAACAATGTTGTGATAGTTTCAGGTAGGCAGCAAAGCAACGCAGCCATGTATATATGCATCCATTCTCCCCTAAACTCCCCTCACATTCAGACTGCAGCAGAACCTTGAGCAGAGTTCCCTGTGCTATGCAGTAGGTCCTTGCTGGTCCTTAGTAATAGAACAGTAAGCGTTTTATTACTAAACGTTCACAGTGAGAAGGATTCCATCACTAGATTTCTTATGTTTCAGAATGTTACAAGAAACCCCATACATTCTGCTGATAAACACAGATAAGTTGATTATTTCTTCTTTTTAATTTTAATTGTAACACCAAAACCATTTTGTGTTGGGGTATAGCTGAGTAACAATTGTAGTAGTTTCCGGTGAACAGCAAAGGGTCTCAGCCATAACGCATGCATCCAAGCATGCATCCAAACTCCCTCAAACCGCCCCCCCCCCCCATCTCCAGGCTGCTAATGACATTGAGCAGAGTTTCCTGTGCTACACAGTAGGTCCTTGTTGGTTATCCTTTTGAAACATTTTATCCTTAAACATTTACAGTATGAGGATTCCATAGGTAGATTTCTGTATGTTTCAAGAGTGTCACAAGAAACCACATACATTCTGCTGATGAGCACAGATAGGCTTGTTTCTCTTTAAACAGTAGTATGGGTGCTCATTCCTCATAGTAAAGGTAGCGCTCTTAGAAGGAAAAGTCATTTCATGACAAGACAGTAAGCACTGCAGTTCTTTGTATTTGGACAGGAGTAGTGGGGGTAGGGATTGGAGAAGGAAATGGCAACCCACTCCAGTGTTCTTGCCTGGAGGATTCTGTGGACAGAGAAGCCTGGTGGGCTGCTCTCCATAGGGTCATACAGAGTTGGAGGGTGGGGGTTACAGTATGGTGTGGGGAGAGGCTGATTAAGAGTCCTCAGCCTCAACACTGCTGCTGCCTGCTGACTGTATGAACCCAAAGTCACTTTTTAGTCCATCCTTTGGCACTGTTTGACCTTAGGCAAATCACCGGGATTTTTTTTTTCCCCTCAAAATTTTTTTTGAGAGTGTTAGAGAAGATCTCTTTTGAGTACGGGTGAATGTTTTTGTTTTTTTAAATTTTGGCCCAGGGAGTGCGGCTTAGTGGGATCTCAGTTCCCCCACCAGGGATTGAACTCCTGGCCATGGCAGTGAAAGCACCACATCCTAACCACTAGACCACCAGGGAACCCCCGCGGGCAAATATCAATTAAAAAAAAAATCTGTGATTTTTGGAGCACAGTAGCAGAAAATACCATGCAGAGTAAGTTGGCATTTGTCATGGACTCTGTGAGAGGGATTTAATGCTTATGCTGCATTTAGAAGTTTAGAGCTAAAACAAATCTAAATTATGAACGATTCATCATCTTAATAGGATTTTACAGGGTACTTGGAATGTGTCCAAGCAGTATATGTATTTATATAAGTCAAGGTTTAGTTGCCATCAGATTGCTGCTGTTAATTGTTTTTGTGCTGACTGGTTTCTGCAGCCCCTGCCTGCCTCTGTAGAGAGAAGAAAGGACACATTAGTGTTTGGGAGCACGTGCCGTTAGTCCAAGTATCCTTCTTAAAAAATGCTTTGAAATTTTATCTGGCTGAAAAGTCACATTTCAGAATTTGAAGACAACTTCTGAGCAGAGAAAAAAATCTATGAAGCATGCATGGCACATTTACAAATTCTTTGAGAAAACTGTGTGATTTGGAGTGATTATTTATCC
Organism: Cervus elaphus; assembly: GCF_910594005.1. Lineage (NCBI taxonomy): Eukaryota > Metazoa > Chordata > Mammalia > Artiodactyla > Cervidae > Cervus > Cervus elaphus. The sequence continues at coordinate 37,308,610 of NC_057835.1, read as the reverse complement.
CTATATCCCCATATGTCACACACTGCCTTTTTACCCCTGGGGAGTAACCATATTGTATTATTTGTGATCTTTGGAGTTATATGAAATGATAATTTAACTTTTCAGATGTGGTTAATCCACAGGCCCTGCTTCCTAACCATGAACATACACGGCATGACAGGCTTAACTGTTTCCAGGTGTGATTGGAGAACTTGGACGGCAAATTACTCGTAGATGATCTCGGCCACTGTAATTTACTACAAAACTGCCGCTTTGGCGTCAGCAGTTGAAAAGAGCATGTTAGTGTTAACTCCACTTGGGATACATTTTACATGAAATAAAAGAACTGCCTTTTTGAGAGAGTTAAGTGTTTTATTTTTTATCCTACTATTTAGAACTCAGTTTTGTCTTTGGGATAGCTGAAGTTTTGTTAATAAGCTGCCCTTGATTTATGTAATCTGGATTGACTTTGCAAGACTTCTGACAGTTTGGGAGCCTCCCTCCCCTGTTCTGTGCCCAGTGTTGGAAACTTCTCTCGCCTCTGGCTCACTTTTAGCCCTGCCCTGCTCCAGAGAGCAGCCAGTCATCTTTCCTCCTCTGCTGGCTGGTCCCAGTTCCTGGAATGAAGCTTCGTTTGCCTCCAGGAAAGAGCTCAACCCCAATTGAGACAGAAGAGGGCCCATTTAACACTCCTGCTGTTGTTGCCATTAGCAGCAGAAGTCCTTACGTGATCTGGAGGGTTTGTAGTTAACGAAGACAGAGAGAGGCTGTGTCTGTTTTGTAGCCTGCTAGAGGAGTGAAATTCGGGGCAGAGTTGAAAGAGGCAGCAGGCTGGCCCAGACCACTGGTTGGTTGTCCACTGGTTAGCCCGGCTGTACCCTCTGTTCTTAACCCGTGGGTGTTCCCCCTCAAATTCAAAACTTCCTGTCCTCCACCTGGTGGTCAGCCACTCTTAAACCTTCCCCACCAGAGTTGTAAAGGTATGCTGCTGCTGCTGCTAAATCGCTTCAGTCGTGTCCGACTCTGTGCGACCCCATAGACGGCAGCCCACCAGGCTCTGCTAGTGCTATACAAATAGAATATGTGGATTAAAAAGGCCTTTGTTGCTATGAGAGAAACTCATAACCATTTACAATACTTCATAGCAGAGAGTGTCCCAAGTTCCAAACAGTCAACCCTCAGGGTTTTGGAAACACTTAAAAAATAATTTATTTGATTAATTAATTGATTCAATTTTTGGCTGTGTTGGGTCTTTGTTGCTACAGGGGCTTTTCTCTAGTTGCGGAGAGCAGGCTTCTCACTGAGGTGGCTTCTCTTGTGGAGAACAGGCTCTAGGCATACGGGCTCAGTGGTTGTGGCACACAGACTTGGTTGCTCCGAGGCATGAGGGATCTTTCTGGATCAGGGATTGAACCCATGTCTCCTGCACCGGCAGGTGGATTCCTCACCACTGAGCCACCAGGGAAGCTCCTGGAAACACGTTTTTTAAGGAAGATTGTTTTCTCTTGTGGAACTCATGTTGAATATCTCCTTTCACTTTTCCTTAACTCTGAATTAGAATGAAAGCTTCAAATAAACTCAGACTCCTTTTGGGTTTTTTTGTTTTGGTCCAGCCTTGTGGCTTGCAGGATCTTAGTTCGCTGACCACGGATCGAACCCAGACCCCAACGGTGAAAGCTCGAAGTCCTAACCACTGGACTGCCAGGGAATTCCCAAGACTCAGATTCTTAATGAAAGAGGAGATAGGGCTCTTTTGTCATCTGCATTTTACATTCATCACCCATTTTAACATGCCAATGTAAATCATCACTGATTCTTTGACTTTGGGGACAGTTTTTTAGATGGTAATGGTATAGACATATTCATCCATTGTTTTAGTTATTTGTGACATCCTGGAAGTGTGTTATGTGTAGCAGAATGATAAAGAACAGGAAGGGCAGAAGCAGAGACTGCTTCATTGATAAAAATGTAAATCTTAAAGGAATATTTGATCTGAGACATTGAATAAACGTCAGTAACCTAGCCACATTGTCCCTTGAAAATTGTTTACTAACCTGTGGGATTATAGCTAGAGGCATTTGCTAATGTATTTGCAGTGACTACTGAAATAATTCAAATTTATTGACCATATGAGGATATTAAATATTTATCTTTTCTGCTCAGTGCCTGTAATGAAATAGAATATAAGTTAATGGTTAATGGCTTATAAGCTGTTATTTCTGAAATACTATCTTTATGTACTTTATCTAGTGACATTACTTCTATTTTGTATGTGTTCTAAAGCATATTTGGAATCTACCTTCTGTAATTTTGGCTGCTTAGCCAAACAGTATTCCAGAAGAGATTTTAAACTGTGTAAGGTGTATGTGTGTGTGTGTGTGTGTGTAAATAACTGCAAAGAGAGAAAAGTATGTTAATTTGTAGGATACAGAGAAATCTATCATTATGAAAGAACAAATACAATGAAATAATAATGTATTACTATTACTATGTGTGTGTTCTGGCACCCTGGCAGTATTTAATGTATTCTAGAATGTTATCAGGTTGGCCATAATTCAGCATGTGAAAATCTAGCAATCGTGTTAGATTAGTGTTAGGGATGATTAAATAAAAATGTATTTGTAGGTATAGAATCAGAGAAAGAAGCTAACTTATTTAGGTTTCCTTCAAATTAATGAGAATGCAGTGGTAAGCTAAAACTGTCTTAATATGAAAGTAGTTTTATTTGATTTCGTATAAACATTGTGAAGAACATAAAGCAGTATTTGTAGGTTTTAAGGTTTAAGAGAAATAAATTAAAGTTGTTTTGAGTTTTCTGAAAACTAGGTATTCAGAACTGACTTGTAAAGATGCTGAGAAGCTCCGATTTTTCCGCAAGCCCTCAGGGACTGTCTGAGGGTTTTCTGTTTTGTTTTGCTTTCTATTACATTAATTTTCACTATCTTGAAGAAAATGACTGCATTAGTGTGGTTAATTTAAAAAAAATTTCAGATATTTTGAATTTTAAAATTGCAAGGAACTTAATTTAACTGTCATTAGTTTGTCAAAACAGACAAATCATTTAGAAATAGTTGGCTGGTTGAATAACTGCTTCTGTGTGTGATATTGTTTCATGTGAAGTATCAGGTGTATTAACGAGTTCTGTAGTGGTTAAGATAACAACAAACTTAAAAAAAGAATACCTCATTAATGAGATGGATGAAACTGGAGCCCCTTATACAGAGTGAAGTAAGCCAGAAAGATAAAGAACATTACAGCATACTAACACATATATATGGAATTTAGAAAGATGGTAACGATAACCCTATATGCAAAACAGAAAAAGAGACACAGAAATACAGAACAGACTTTTGAACTCTGTGGGAGAATGTGAGGGTGGGATATTTCAAAAGAACAGCATGTATACTATCTATGGTGAAACAGATCACCAGCCCAGGTGGGATGCATGAGACAAGTGCTCGGGCCTGGTGCACTGGGAAGACCCAGAGGAATCGGGTGGAGAGGGAGGTGGGAGGGGGGATCGGGATGGGGAATACGTGTAAATCTATGGCTGATTCATATCAATGTATGACAAAACCCACTGAAATGTTGTGAAGTAATTAGCCTCCAACTAATAAAAAAAAAATAAATTAATTAAAAAAAAAGAATACCTCAAATCTTAGCATCATTCAAAAAAAATCTTTACTGTTTTTTTTTTTTTTTTTTTTTTTTTTTAGAGAAAAGAATCCTGGAAGGTTTTAACAATTGTACTTTGAAAGTCACTGTCATAGAAAAAGAGATCTGTATGGAATTAAAAGTTGTTGCATACTTGAAATGTAACATTTGCACAAAATACATAGAGGAAACAACATGGTATTGACTGATATTAAATGGAATGCATTTGAATATTGGAAAACTTGGCCTAAGGTCTTTCTTTTTGTTCGCTCTATGTGTCTGCCAGGGTTGTGGAAAATCTTACAGCTTACTCCCCAGGCTTCTGTCTTAGCAGAGGTTAGAATTTGCTAATTAAAAGACCGTAATACCTATGGCTGATTCATATTGATGTATGGCAGAAACCAACACAACATTGTAAAGCAACTATCTTTCAATTAAAAATAAATAAAATTTTAAAAAAAGACTAAACAAGTATGAAACTTGCAAGTAATGTTATAAATGCTAAATAGAAACATTCATGAGTAGTATCTATGTTCTTGTCTTAAATAATATTCATTAGTAATAAATCAGTTATGACACTTTTCCCTCTGTGTGTGCTTCATTGCAATCAGTTTTACCGACTTTAGTGTTGGAGACTTTGATTTGTGGTTAGCAAATCTGTACCAAGAAATGTACACATTGAACAATTGGTTGAGGTACCTGGACTTCATTGTTGTTGCTTTGGTCGCTAAGTTGTGTCTGACTCTTTTGTGACCCCATGGACTGTAGCCCACCAGGCTTCTGCGTCCATGAGCTTTCCCAGGCAAGAATACTAGAGTGGGTTTCCATTCCCTGCTTCAGGAGGTCTTCTGGACCCAGGAATCAAACCCGCATCTCCTGCATTGGCAGACTGATTCCTTACCACTGAGCCACCAAGGAAACCTGGACTTCATTGTTCCTTTGTAGTATTGATCTTCTTCATAGAACGTACACTGTTTATTTTACAAACGCTGGGATAGTGATTGCCACGGGACAGGCCTTATTCAGTAATACTAACTCAGTTTACTTAAAACCTGATAGCACTGCTGAGTTGAAGTGGGCATGATAGTCATCTCTGATTGCAGATGGCACGTGGGAGTCAGACCCCTCAGCTGGTGTGCGGATCTCAGTGGTCTGCCTCCATTGTCTACCCTACCACTTGTGCCCTTAACCATTATCCCCTGTTCCTGTCCAGAAAGATCTTTATGGAAAGTTGAATCGAAATTCTTTCCCTTGTCAGATCCTTCCATGCTCTTGCTGACTGGACAGGGAGCCCTGGAAGGGGCATGCTGGCTGGAGTTCTCACTATCTAACTCGGCTAGCTCTTGGGAGGCAGGCAGTGTGATCGCGTCTGACTGTGAGAGGCTTTCATTTGGCTTCAGGAGCAGCCCTTGGGTAGAAACTTTCCTGGATCTAGAATGAAGTCTACCCTCTTATTCTAGAGATCTGAGGCTAAGAGAGCAGTGTCCAAGTTTACAGTGGAAGCTGGGAATAAGGAAAAAAAGCAGAGAGACAGTACTGTTGCCTGATGGAAAATATGAGCCCCACACCGAATCTCACCAGTGCCAGTGTTTAGAGGAGCTTCATTTCTCAAGAACAACTTTGTTAACCCGCTCCAGATGAGCAATAGTGGGGACTTGTTTGTGATTAGTGATTCTTCTCAGCAAGGCTGGGGGCGCATGCACGCATATGTATGTGTGTGTGTACACATGCACAAAGGATTACTCTTAAAGATGTCAATATTTGGCCCATACCACATATTAAAAAATTGTAATGAGTTTATGTTAGCAGTGCAGTGCTAAAGAATCCACCTGCCAGTGCAGGAGATGCAAGAGATGAGGGTTCAATCCCTGGGTCAGGAAGACCCCCTGGAGTAGGAAATGGTAACCCATTCCAGTATTCTTGCCTGGAAAATTCCATGGACAGGGGAGCCTGGTGGGCTGCAGTCCATGAGGTCGCAACGAGTCAAACCCAAGTGAGCACACACACAAACAAGCCCTAGTTTGTGAGCAGCTCCTTGTCTGTGGCATCATCACACACACAGACCTGTCTCCATCGGTATTCTTAAGGGGAACTTGTTGTCTCTAAGTTTCAGCTGCTTTCTAAGGTGACTTTTTTTTCCCTTTGGAGGTACCGTTTTCCTCTTTTCACACAGCCCCTCAGAGGGACTCTCGAGTTTTCATAAAATAAACCTTAAGTTGTGCACCTATATTCATAGCAACATGACTCATAATATCCAAAAGGGGGAAGCAGCTCAGTGTCTATTGAGAGATGAGTGGATAAATAAACTGATCTCTAGCTGCAATGGAATATTATTCAGCCTTAAAAAGGAAGCAAATGCTGACAAGTTAGATGAAACTGTTCTCAACAGTATGTTGAGTGACATAAGCTAGTCACAGCAAGGCAAATACGGCGTGATTCCACTCCAATAAGGTACCTAGGGTAAGTTCATAGAGACAGAAAGTGAAATGCTAATCACCAGGAATGAGGGTAGTGAGGAATGCAAACTGGGAGTTTTTGTTTTGTGACTACAGAGTTTCAGTTTTGCATGACGTAAAGAATTCTGGAGATTGGTTGTGCAATAGTGTGAATGCCCTTCTCACTACTGAACTGTACACATAAAAATGGTTAAGATGGTGAATTTTATGTTATGTGTATTTTACCGTAATTAAAACAACAGCAGACCTTTCAGATTCAGTATAAAGTCTGTTCAGCTGCAATGTTTTCATTGACAGACACATCCTGGTAGGAGCCAGCTCTTGCAATGGTTGAGAGTACGGAGCTCAGCCCTACTCTCCAGGGAACAGACGTTGTGGCGTGACTGTGAGTGTGTTACATCAGTCCTGAGAAAGCTGACCATGGACGCTGAAGGAAGGGATCAGGAGCATGGGGAGGCGTGTGTGTGTGGGCAGAGCTCATGGAGACAGGAATGAGGGGACCACGTTCAGGGCAACTGAGGGAATGACCATTGTTTATGTGGGCAGAGATGGCTGATGGCACCAGTGCCACAGTGCTGGCAGAAGTCTGCGTTTTTACAAGTTTTGACTTTCTGATAATTTTGAGACTTTTTGATTATTTATTTATTTATTGTCATTTTGCTTTATTTTATTTCTCACCACATCTACCAGGTAGAATATTTGATGCCTTCTGCCAGGGACCCATGTACACTGTGTTTATCAGTACTTGTTACAACAAGTATTTCAAGAAAGGTCCTGTGCTATAAGGTATTAGGATTGTTGTAAAGATCAAGCAAGAGCCCCCTGTCCTGGAAAACTTTCTACTCTGAAAGAGAAGATAGAGCATGTGGACCATTATAACTGAAATTTAAGACAGAGCCTCATAAGCAGTATAAAGAGATCCAGTTTTCAGAAGTGAGATTTGAAAGATGGAGAGGCTGTTACCAGGTAGAGATGATGGGGGTCTGGATCCATGTTGAGTATCATGACACAGATGCATACAGGCCAGGCCAGGGAGATCCCTGCCAGGAAAGGCGAAGAGCCCAGTGTCATTGGAGAACAGGAAGCACGTTAGTTGTAGGAAGAAGATGATGGCAGAGATGCTTTAGGGCCAGATCGTGGGGAGTTTTCTATGTCTTGTTGAAAGGTTTGAATTTCCATCAGTAGTTGGGAACTGTGGCAGGTTTCTAATATGGGAATGACGTGGTTTGACACCTTCAGAGGTTAAGCACACAAACGTGTGGTTAGGAAGCAGACTTGATCTGATTGTTTAATTGTAGAGGCCCATTTGGTTCTTTGGTGTCCATCTGAAGTAGGAAATTAGGTTGGATAAATAGGGAGGATACAGATTAGGCATTAAAAGTTAGGTGGATGTGTTAAGAATACATCTGATTCACAGTAGAGATCTATTGAAAGAGTTTGAGATGATGAAAGCTATTTTATTTTTTTTACATATATTCTTTTTCATATTCTTTTCCATTATGGTTTATCAGTTTCACAAGATATTGAATGTAGTTCCCTGTGCTATGTAAGACATCGTTGCTTCTCCATTCTGTATGTAATAACTTGCATCTGCTAATCCCAAACTCCCAGTCCGTCTCCCTCCATGTAAATTCTCTTAAAGATCAGCAGCATAGAAATGCTCTTAAAGGCAGCAGTATAGAAGGGACTTTATAGAGAGAGGAGCTCGTTAGTGAAAAGTTTGTTGAATGGTAGAATTAGGACAAGCTAAGGAGGGTAGTAGCAACAGAAACAAAAAGAAGATTGACACAAAGCAGAGGAAATGGTGAAAAGGAAGAGGAAGTGAAATTCACAAGTGGTCAGCGTATTTATGTAGGGAGCATTTGTTCCATGACAGGACAACTGACCAGTCATGCCCACTCTTAGAAAATAGACGTGCCAGATTGGGGCACGAAGTTGTGAGATGGCTGGGCTGAGCAAGCTGATGGGAGCCTGGTAGCTCTCAGGACCTCCCAACTGACATGGGCAGACAGCGCTCACTCTCAGAGTCCACAGACGTACCCAGGCCAGTGGTCCTCAAACGTCTGTGCCTTGGCACACCCGTGAACGGCAGACCCTTCAGAAACGCACTGACATTGTTGCTGTGCGTGGACAGGCACATTGCCTGGCAGCGTGTGAAAGAGGGCCCAGCTGAGCAGGTTATCAGGGAAACGATTGCTGTGACTGAGGACAGAGCTGAGTTCACTGCCTCACTCCTGCTCCCCGAGGCTTCCAGAGACCCTTCTGCCCAATAGCAGTACAGAGCTAGGGGATCTGGGACGGATGCGCCCTGGGTTAGGCATTGATGTAGTAGGGCACGCTTGTGACGATTCTTGACTTTGTTCCATTTCCTTTTGAGTCTTTTCGTTCATTCACCAATGTCAGCTAACAAGCAGGTCCAGTCTTTGAACATGCCTTGTAAGCAACTGGCGAAGACCGGTCCTGCCAGCTCTTTGATAAATGTGTCTACCAACTATCGCAGTGGATAAAGATAGAGTGGAAAGAAGGTGGAATTGAGAATGTGGAATCATAGGTTTGAATCCTTGCTTTGCCACTAGCAGTGAGACTTTAGGCAAGTTATTTAGACTCAGTTTTTTCCATTTCTTTGTAAAATGAAGGTAATAATACTTACCTTTCAGGCCTGCTTTGATGACTTGAGGTAATGACTAAATACAGGCACCGTCCTCCGTGGGGAGGAATACTGTATTTCTTGTCTCTGATATGGGATGATTTCAGTGCTTTGTATTCCTCTCTGTATTAAGCAGCCATTTCCCAGGTTTTGTAAAGCATGTTTCTCTGAACTATGGACTCCTGGAGTTTGAGCTTTAAAGATTAAATAGACTTAGAGTACTCTCAGAACACCAAAGCAAGCACCGATCACTTGTGAGTTTTTTAAAATGGAAAAAAAATTAGTTTGATTAAAGTATTACATTTGCTGTTAAAATCTATTCAAATAGCAAAATATCTTGTCATATACCTTAAAATACATTTTTTTTTTTTTAAAGTACTTACCACCTTCCTCAGAAAACAGTAGTATCAACAACAAAACTTATGACTAAAACAGTCAAAGGGGATTTTGGTAGAATTTTCTATCAACTTCCACAGAAAAAAAGACTCATCTTTATATCTAGAACTAGGAATACGTTGGGGAAAAGTTTTAGTCTGACTAGCATTCTTGAAATAGACTAAATCATGCTGTAGTGTGTCGTGGTATTGTGAAACAGGTTTTAGTGTAGGTGGTTTTCTTTTAATAATTGAGTGTAGTTTTAAACCCGCTTACAAACCTAGCCAGTTAAATTCATAGTAGGCTTAAGCTCAACACACATATTCCCTGCTCAGATGCAAGTGTAGTTGTGTTTTCAACCAAAAAAAAAAATGACTAGCTTTTTAAAAGAATTCCTAGAGATGTGAAAATCTGGGGGCTGTTTACTTTGTCCAGCTATATAGCTACAGTTTGTTGGCTTCATCCCTAACTTCTTTGAATTCCAGTTACTATTGACTGTATACCTGTGTTTTTAGTTAAATAGTTGATTTGCAAGTCTTAAAATGGCCTCCATTATCACATAGTGACTGCTTTTCATAAGCGGTGTTTTTTCAAACCCTAATAAAGGAATACATGTAACATGAATATAAAAGTAAATCCTGTTGACCTCAAGGGGGTTTTTCATTCTAACCTTTTCAGCATCTCTATTCATGTCATGATATTAAGTCATGGTTTATTGTTTAGAACTGTAACTTGTTTCTGTGTGTGAAAATGCATTTTTTCTTACTGCCTTTGCTGGGACTATAACATCTTAATGATTTTGTTAAACAATATATTTGTTTGCTGCCTTATGGAAGATGAGGTTTGTTTTAGAAGATTTAAATGTAAAAAGATAAAGCTTAAATGAAAATGAAAGCTTAGCTTAAAATGAACATGGATAAAACCTGATTTTTACTTTGGTTTCTCTGCTAGTATGCAGTTTAATGCCAGGGGAAAAAAATGTAGATTTGAGAATAACATCAAAGTTTTAGACGTTTTAAAAGTTGACACAAATTAATACATAGCAGTAATTTCAGACAGATTAGCTTAAAGCAAGATTATATCAGTTACTTTTAGCTATAAATTTTGTTAGTGAACTGAAAAGAGCTATAAAAAGCAAAACATCTCTATATAATTCATACAGTTATAGTAGTTTTTCAAATTAGTTTAACATTTTTAGTAGCATTTTACATTTGAGCAAGCTAGAATTTTGAATCAGAATAAATTCAAAGACTCCTGTAAGCTGTAGTAAGTGTTTTGAAAATTGTAATGACCTTTTGCAGTTACTTATGTGCTGAACTGTATGGGGTTAGGTTATTTTAAGTTTTTAAATTTAGTGTTCTGGCGTTGAATTGGTCAAGTTAGGATTCTACTTTGTTTTGTTTTTGTAAGAAAGCTTTATGCTGTAGTTTTTATAAGTAATAATTTGGGCCATTTTTATAAGGAAAAAATCTAGGAAATAATATATTAATGTGATACCTTTGCTAAAGTTGTAATTTAAATGTGGAGTTTGCTTTTTATAATTAAGAGCTATGCTGTTATGAGCAATTTGTGATTAAATAAATCCCTTCTTAGTGATAGAACTATTTCCTATGCTGACTGTTCTTAAGTAAATGAGTATGAGAGGCTTTAAAACAAATTAGCTAATTGAAAGATTTTATTTGGGAGAGAAAATTACTAAAATTAATAAGAAATCATTAATTCTTTTCATTTGCGTTGTATTGCCTTTTCCAAGTAACTGAAGGTAACCAAGTCTTAGGTGTTAGAATTGCATTAATTTTATCTAACCACTTCAACCAGAAATCTTCCCTAAGTATATTGTACACATTTATACCTTTTAGGATTCCATATACATAGTTTCTTCTTTTCTTGTGACTGTGTATGAATTTTTGTTGAGTATTGGTTTTGCTTTTATACTGTGGCATCAGATCTGTCCAGATTTTGAAAACCTGAGTCTGTGTTTTCCCATGACTGTAGGCTATTTCTTTTCACTATTGGTTTTCAAAAATCCTTTTACCATGATCCTCTGTTGGTGCAAATAAAAAAACAGGTAGTAATAGTAGTTACCATTTTTTGAATACTTTATAATCTAAAGATCAACTCTGTATCTAAGGTATCCCCATCCTATAAAGGAAAAAGTTAGCTGTCAGTTCAGTTCAGTTTAGTGGCTCAGTTGTGTCTGACTCTTTGCGAATCAGTTAGGTGTAAAGGGGTTAAATAACTTATAAAGGTCAGGAAGCCAGTAAATAGTAAGACAAATATGATTCAGATGAGTTTGAATATATATGTGAATACATATACACCTTTGTGAATACTACCCAGATCAATATTAGAGAACATTTCTAGCACCCCAGGAGACTCTGTGTGCACACTGTCATCAGTATCCTTAAAAAGATAACCACTGTTCTGTTCTCAATCCCCACAGATCTTGATTCCTCCTCGATTAGTTTTTCCTGGTCTTGAACTTTACAAAAATAGAATGTACTCTCTGATATCAACCTTCTGATATCAACATCTGTGAGTTTCATCCATGTTGGAGTGTAGTGTTTAATTTCTTCTTTTTCATTGCTATATAGTGTTCCATTATGTGAATATATTAACATTTTTGTATTTGTCTTATTGATGGCCATCTGGGTCATTTCCATATTTTGGCTTTTAAGAATAAAGCTGTTATGAACATTCTTTTACATAATTTTAGTTTTATGCATGTTTTATGCTCTCTTCTCTTGGGTATATACCTAAGATTGAAATCCTGGGTAAACTATAAATTGAGCTTTAGTAGTAACTGGCAATCAGTTTTTCAAATATTTGTATAAGTTTTCATTCCCATCAGCAATATATGGGGTTCTATTTGCTTCACATTCAACATTGTTAGTCTTATTAATCTTTTCTCCTTTTAAATTTTAATTCAATCTGGTAGGATATAGAGTTTGATATCAAGGAAATGAAAATTAAAATTTATGTTTTAGAATGAAGATGTATTTAGTGTGAAATATACATTCTTACTCATATTTAAAGATTAATGGTTGTGTATATGTTCTTGAATATTGCTGATCAACTAATTCTTCCCCTAATTTCTGTCTCTCTAAGCAAGCCTTGATTACTTTTTAAATCACTGATCAGTTTTTTCTATAATAAAGACAAGTGTATGGATGTGAGAATTGGACTATAAAGAAAGCTGAGTGCTGAAGAATTGATGCTTTTGAGCTGTGGTGTTGGAGAACTCTTGAGAGTCCCTTGGACTGCAAAGAGATCCAACCAGTCCACCCTAAAGGAAATCAGTCCTGAATATTCATTGGAAGGACTGATATTGAAGCTGAAACTCCAACACTTTGGCTACCTGATGCGAAGAACTGACTCATTTGAAAAGACCCTGATGCTGGGAAAGATTGAAGGTGGGAGGAGAAGGGGATGACAGAGGATGAGACGGTTGGATGGCATCACTGACGCGATGGACATGAGTTTGAGTAAACTCCGGTAGTTGGTGATGGACAGGGAGGTCTGGTGTGCTGCAGTCCATGGTGTCGCAAAGATTTGGACACGACTGAGCGACTGAACTGAACTGAAGTTTTCTAGAAACCACTTGTTTCATTTAGAGTTTTATTTAAGGGAAATTTTAAAGGAGTTTAATATGGTAAAGAACTTTATTGAAGAAATCAAGTTTACAAACCATGTCTACAAAGGAGACTTGGTGGGGACAAGAAAGCTTGTATCCAAGAATGTCACAGACTTACTAATTGTCTTATAGAATTCAGCAAAAACCCTTTTTAAAAAGCACCTTTATTTATTTTCTTTTGACCACACCCTTTGGCATGGGGGATCTTAGTTCCCCACCAGGGATTGAACCTGTGCCCGCTACTTTGAGAGTACAGAAACTTAACCACTCGACCACTGGGAAAGTCCCAGTTAAAGACCTTTATAACTTGAAAATCTAGGTCCTTTTTTTTTTGCATCAAAATATAGAAATTACATATCATCGGTAGAACTTTATCTAGACTTTCATCTTTAGGACTTTATCTAGGCTTTCATTCAGTGGATGGCTTACATAATCTTACAGAGTAAGTTATTCTGATGAAAAATTACTTGAATTGATTAGTTCTTATTTTTCCAAGTTTGTGCAAGTTACACGTGTTTGCCTTTCCTGTATGAGTCTCAGGTATGCTGATTAGTCACGTTGGTCTCATCTGAAACCAATGTATAATAGTGCTAAGTTGTATGACCTGCCATTCCAGTTTCACAGTGTTTTTGTTTTGCTCAAGTAGATGAAAGGTTTATTTAAGTGTGGCCACACTGTTACTGCATTCCTGGTGATCTTGGTAGGCTAATGACAATCTCTGTCATAGAAATCAGGAAATGTGGGTTGAGCCTATGGCGTGCATGAAGTTGGTTCATTAAAATGCTGTCTCCCAAAGCACCAGGGATTGTTGGAAGCACTTGGTACGTAATACAGCTTTAAAACTTACCTGTCTGTCTATCTTCATTTTGTTCTTTAGACTCTTTTAATACATCAGTGTTTAATCATATTATCTACTGGATGATATTGCTCTCTGTAGTAAGATTAAAAGTGACTTTGGAGATTCAGGTAAATTTCTGTCTATAGTAGGTTTGTTTTAGCTAAAGGGTTTTGGTTAGTTGTGAACAATCATATTGTCAGATTGTGCTGCTGCTTTGTTTAACTGGTTGGCTTTTAATTGAATTAACTTAGTGTTGCCATTGATGCCTTTTTTTCTTTTTAACTACAGAGAATGGGTTGAAGAATTTTTAAAGTAAATATCTTTGAAATACAATCATTTCAGGCAGTTTGGTACTTAAGTTTTGGACAATATTTGAATGGCTCTTTTAAGGACCTCATGGGAAGGTCGGTTTATGTTTATGAAGAGAGACCTACAGGAGTCTTGCTTTCTGTTAATCTTCTTTTACTAGGCATACTTTACTCAATTTATCTCAAGGATAGTATTCCAAATATAAAGGAATAGACAGCAAGATTGTTGTTCATTTGAAGACTGTTCACATGTGCTTATGTGGAAAGAGATAGCACAAAGCAGAATGAATTAATATCCTTGAGCAAACTTCAGGAAAATCTGTAGTCTTGTAATAGGCATCAAAAAGTTTGAAGTTAAGCAAGGAAAGCTTAAGCACAGGCAATGATGGTGGATTCGTTGCTGGTAAAGTGTTCTCAGGGACGGGACTGGTTACTGATTGTCCCACACGAGTGCCGTCTCTAGAGAAACCCAGTGAATGAGTCATTTATTAGAACCCCAGGAAGGTAGCTGAGGCCTTCTCTCTCTCTCTCTCTCTTTTTTTAAGGCCATTTCTGACTTGTAAGTCACTGTTGAGTTTATGGGCTACCACCAATAAATTTATTTTAAAGTTGAAAACCATTGAGAACTAAATATTTTGTCACCTCTTCTAGTCCACCTTGGTATACCTGGAAGAGCCTGATTATTGGGAAATAGCTTTGAGCTACCAGTGTGTTTACTCTACATTTGGGCTTAAAACCTTCAATATCAGATCACTGAGGCTGTAGCCAACAATGTTGATGATTCATCATAGGTAAGCAATATAAGAAATGGAAATCTTGCTATCAGTTTTCCTCACCTGAACCTTCCATGTTACAGATAATTTTATCTGCCCTTCAAGTTACTTTGAGTTCTCTGTATAATTCTAGAATCACAACACTTGAACCTCCCCGACCCCACTCTCTGTATGTGAAGAGTGGAGGGGTCGGTTTTCCATTACTTTATTTGTATTAATTTTTAAAAAAGGTTTAGTTATTTGTTTGGCTGCACTGGGTCTTTATTGCTGCTTGGGCTTTCTCTCGTTGTGGCGAGCGGGGGCTACTCTCTAGTTGCGGTACACAGGCTTCTCATTGTGGGGCATTCTCTTGAAGCACAGGCTCTAGGGCTCACGGAGCTCGTGGGCTCTAGAGCACAGGCTCAGTAGTTGTGGCACATGGGCTTAGTTGCTCCACAGCATGTGGGGTCTTCCCTGACCAGGGATCGAACCTGTGTCCCCTGCATTGGTAGGCTGATTCTTAACCACTGGACCAGTAGAGAAGCCCCTATTTGTGTTCATTTTCTTGCCCTCACTAGTTTGGACAAATAGCAGTGAAATGCCTTTATCCTTTCACATGTATGTGGGAAAACTTAGACAATGAAGATAAGAGCATGTGTACTTCATCTCCATATTTACAGAGACTGATGTGTATCTGGTAGTAACTTAATTATGAAGAGAAAGAACATGAGTACTTTACGTACATAGTATACACAGACTCACAGTTTGTGTTCTAAGTACTGGGCAACTCAGAAATAGTCCTGCGTTGAACTGTATCGTAGGTGCCAGGAGGAGTAAGAAAAGTATTATTCAGAACCGTTGAAGGTTCTGAGAAAATCTGTGAAACCTTTACCAGTGTTCTTGGCTTGTCATGGTAGTTATGGAGGGGTAAGGACTAGTCCAGCCTGGTTTTCTGGTGGCTCCATCTGAGCTTTCTGCCACCAGGAGGGTAGGTGTGTCCAGGGACAGCAGTCTTTACTGCGTAGAATGTTGGTGGTAATGGCCTCCATTTATGAGGTGATGAGGTAGATGTGACTAATCTTTGGCCAGAAAGACCAGACCAAGTTCATGGGCCACCCATGTCAAAAATCCTGGGAGAAAGCCAAGTCTCATTTTAGTCTCTATGAAGAATAGATAATGTTCTTAAATAAAAAATACAAATGAAAATCGCAATGAGATGCCACTTTCTGTGTATGAAATTAGTAAAAGGAATGAATGAATGAGTGAGAGCCTGCCCTTTGTTAATTAGGTTGTGATTAAAGAATGTTTTCGTGAACTACTGGTTTGTGGTATAAATTTGAATTTTCTGATTATTACTTTGGCTTCATATATCAGAAGCCTTACAATTGATCTTATCTTTAGACATAGGAGTGCCATTCTGGATACTCTGTTTCAAGAAAGTACTTGTGCATCCAGATGAAGATGTATGTGCAAAGACTTCCATCATATAGTTTCTAAGCAGTGAAACAATGGAAGCAGTGCTGCTGAACAGGGAAGAAAAGTAAATGATATTATATTCTTATGATAGCACCAATTATGGTAAGGGAAAACAGCAGAGCCGTGAGTTGTTGTAGAGCATTATATTTAATCATATTTAAAGATATGGATAGAAGAACACCAGAGAGAAACTAAATGAGAATATTAGCTAAACTTTCAACAGAAGGTACCTCAAGGGTATGGGATGGTTGTGAATGTTATTTCCCTCTCTTTTCTACTTTTCTGTTTTCCAAAATGAACTTTGTTTTATCGTATGATCTTAAAAAGGAAAATCTAAGAAGAATAGTGTGAATAATAGCTTCATTAAAGGGAGAACGAACAGATATCATCTGAAAGAGCTGCTCCAGTTATGAGGCCAAGTTTGTAAACAAAAGACCTGTTCTAGCATCTCTACGGAGCAGGTTCCTCGAATAGCAGGCTCTTCTTGGAATGAGTGAGAAAGGGTATTGATTTTGTCTTAGAGATTGTTTATCTACTGAGTGCATCCTGTGAGGGTAAGGATAATATTAATATGACTTCTTGTACCTTCTGGCACCTGGTCTTTGACCAGTTCAGAGAAAATAAGGAAATGGAAATTTTGCACTAGATTTTGAAAACAAATCAGCACAATAAAACTCAGCATATCCTTTTAGAGTTAGATAGAATAAATCTTATCAATATATAAGATGGAGAAGATAGAGAATTTTAAGGTGGAATCATCATGAGCTTACTGGGTATATTTTGTCTAAGAATGTGGATCTCAGGCGCGTGTATGTCAGTTTTGGAAACTGGAATGCTTTATTAAGACAGATTTGGAGAGGGAGAAAAGAAAAGTTGTAGAGTTAATTAGGGTGGTATATAGGGCCAGTTGGGCTTCTTCCCTGGTAACTCAGCCATAAAGAATCCTCCTGCCAATGCAGGAGACATGGGTTCAATCCCTAATCTGGGTGGATCCCCTGGAGAAGGAAATGGCAATCCACTCCAGTATTCTTGCCTGGGAAGTCCCATGGACAGAGGAGCCTGGCGGGCTACAGTACAGGTCATTGCCAAAGAGTCAGACACAGCTTAGGAACTAAACAACATAGGGCCAGTCTTGGGGGTAGCGAGGGTCTAACCCTGGGGAGTGGGGCCTTGAATTGCCTGTGGAAGCTTGTTCATCTCACTGAAGACCAGAATTGCTCTGGGAATACTGTTTATTTGCTGTGTAATATTTGAAGAGTTGTGTGTACATATTCTGTCTGGGTGGCTCAGACAGCAAACAATCTACCTGCTATGCAGGAGACCTGGGTTCGATCCCTGGGTCGGGAAGATCCTCTGGAGAAGGGCATGGCAACCCACTCCAGTATTCTTGTCTGGAGAATCCCAGGGTAAGAGGAGCCTGGTGGGCTACAGTCCACGGGGTCACAAAGCATCAGACACTACGGAGCAACTAACACTTTACACATTATTCTTTAAAATTCGGTCCTTGGGAGGATTAGCTTTATTTATTTGATCTTTTCCTAGAAAATTTGAAAGTCACACCAAATGACAGAAAATCTAAAGATGGTTTGGTAGGCACAGTTGAATTATAACTGTGTAATCATATAACCAGCAGTTTGACTTATCCATTGGTTTATAGAAACTTGGTTCTGGTAATAAATTGAATATCCTTTGGCAATGATTCCCCCCCCCCCCCCAGATTGAGTAATTAGCAAAGGAATCAATATAGCAAATACTTTTTAAATTTTATTAAATTTCCAGGTTAGGCTATTACCAGCCCTGAGAGTAACTTTCTCAGTTTTCTGATTTTTATTCTTTTCCTTCTCCAGATGATTTTGCTTTTCACTATGGTAATTACTGATGTTGTATCCTACTTTGATGTGCTTTCGTACTGTTGGCTACATTCAGTGTCCAAATTGTAATTTGTATTTATAGCTGCCTTTCATCTATTAGTCATCCATTATTTTCTCTCTTGTTTTGAAGAGCAAAGCTGACTGACTCAGACTTTTCTAATTAACATCAGTTGTCCACCAATCATTCTCCATAACCATCTTTAGCCTACTCTTATACCAAGAATTAATATACTTTCTTGCATTTTTCTTTAATTACTCTTTTGTTTATTTCTTTGAGATGGTAAACTCTTTGAGGGCAGGAATTATGTTGATCATTAGTGTGTGTGCCAAGTTTCCACTACACGATCTTACACATAATACTTGCTGACTAGCTGCTGAGACATTTCAGCGCAGCCTCCCAAAGTGCTTAGCATGGTCTGAGTAGTTTATGAGTTAGTTAAATCTGACTCAGTAGTTGGCAGTCCTAGTGTTTCAAGTAGAGATGGAATGCCTGCTTCTCTCTCACTAACATCAAGAAAGTACCTAATAGAAGAGTCTTACCACGCAGCCTAATGACAGAGATGCCATCTGGACTTTGTGGCACCTAGAAGTTCAAGTCTAAAAACATCTTTAAAACAAATTCTTGAAAATATTTCTGATGGTCATGAACATTTCTCTTTTGTGGCTGTTACTAGAAATTAGTTGATCGATTTCTGCAACTTCAATAATAATTATAGTAATTATTGTATTAGATGCCTGCTATTTGCCAAACCCTTCCATATGTCCTTTACAGATGTTTTCTTATTTACACTTTTAAAAACTCAACATGATCTATATCAGGGGTCCCCAACCTCTGGGGTCTAATGTCTGATGATCTGCGGTGGAGTTGATGTAATAATAATAGAAATAAAGTGCACAATAAATGTAATGTACTTGAATCACCCCCAAATCATACCCCATCAAACACCACCCCCCTACCCCACACCCCGTCCATGGAAAAGTTGTCTTCTGTGAAACCGGTCCGTGGTGCCAAAAAGTTTGGGGACTGCTGGTCTATATTATTCCCGTTTTGCAGATGAAGAAACTGAGAGGTTAACATATTCAGAATCATACTTATGGTAAAAGTCAGTATTTGAATTATGCTTTGGTTTTCAAGCCTTACATGCATTTACAATGTTTTAATACCTCTCGGTGATGAAGATACTAGAGGAAAAACTACTTAAATTCAAATACTGGCTGTAACTGTAAACATTTTGAATAATACTAGTAAATACTCATATTGTTCTTACAAAATTGCTTATTATCATATAATAATTGATGTCATGGGCTTCCCAGGTGGTACTAGTGATAAAGAACTCTCTTGCCAATGCAGGAGATATAAGAGATGCTGGTTTGATCCCTGGATTGGGAAGAAGCAGCTTAGCACAGTTGATATCATGCTTATTGAAATCCAGTTTTTTTGTACTTGGAATGAATCCTGCTTTCTAAGTGAAAAGGAAGCTTGTAACATTTGTCTATGCCATTTATTTTATATCCACGATTGTTTCTCTTAATATCAGTAAATCTTTATAATTGGAATCAACTCATATTAATAGTCTTCACTAAGACCTAGAGCCATAATGGCTTTGTTGAAAGAAGCAGATCTCAGTGAGAACTGAACCGTTATCAGTGTACCTAGATTTAATGAGCAATGTGATAATTTTCTTAGGATTATATTTTGTTGTTGCTGTTCATTCGCTAAGTCATGTCCAACTCTTCGCGATCCCATTTACTGCAGCACGCCACCCTTCCTTGTCCTTCACTGTGTCCTGGAGTTTGCTCAGACCCATGTCCACTGAATCAGTGATGTCATCCAACCATCTTGTCCTCTGCCACTCTCCTTTCCCTCAGTCTTTCCCAGTGTCAGAGTCTTTGCCAATGAGTCGGCTCTTCACATCAGGTGGCCAAAGTATTGGAGCTTCAGCATCAGTCCTTTCAGTGACGATTCAGGGTTGATTTCCTTTAGGATGGACTGGTTGGATCTCCTTGCTGTCCAGGGGACTCTCAAGAGTCTTCTCCAGCACCACAGTTTGGAAGCATCATTTCTTCAGTGCTCAGCCTTCTTTGGGTTTCCCAGGTGGCGTGTGGTAAAGAACCTGCCTGCCAATGCAAGAGATGTAAGAGACGCGGGTTCAATACCTGGGTCAGAAGATCTCCTGGAGGAGGGCACAGCAACCCATTCCGGTGTTCTTGCCTGGAGAATCCCATGGACAGAGGAGCTTGGTAGGCTGCAGCCCATAGGGTTGTACAGAGTCGGATAAGACTGAAGTGACTAAGCACACAGCCTTCTTTATGGTAGAGCTCTCACATCCGTACATGACTACTGGAAAAACCATAGCTTTCACTGTACCGATCCCTGTCGGCAAAGTGATGTCTTTGCTTTTTAATACACTGTCTAGGTTTGTCGTAGCTTTCCTTCCAAGGAGCGTCTTTTTTTTTTTTTTTTTAAAGATTTTTCTTTTAGTGTGCGTTTGACAGAATTTCATCACTGTAGTCAGTGCCCACAGTGATTTTGGAGCCCAAGAAAATAAAATCTATCACTGCTTCCAATTTTTCCCCTTCTGTTTGCTTTGAAATGATGGGACCGGATGCCATGATCTTAGTTTTTTGAATGTTGAGTCCATTCTTTTTGGAGCTATTTATTGCCCTCTGTTCTTCTTATTGGACACCTGTTGTAGCCTATTGGACACCTTCTGACCTGGGAGGCTTATCTTCCAGTGTCATATCTTTTTGCTTTTTCATACTGTTCATGGGGTTCTCACAGCAAGAATACTGGAGTGGTTTGCCATTCCCTTCTCCAGTGAGGATTATATTTAGGTGATGTGATAAAATAGTTTATTGGCAGTTTGTGAATAGATTTAGTCACTTGCTCATCTTATGCACTTTTCAAACCTTTTATTTTTTAAAGTTAGGGGAAAATTTTGTCTAAGAATCAAATTTATAAAATACATTCTAGCTTTAAAAATCAAGTTCCTGATACAACAATAGAAAATGTCAAGCCTCATAGGAAAGAATGCTGTTTTTACTTCCTGTTTGGTGAAGAATGTCTTAGTAAGACGACTTCCTCTGGGAGGAAGAAAATGGATGTAGCACAGCCAGCTCTTTAGGTATCTCCTTAAATCTCTTTTGGATGAGTAATTTCTTGAGGGTTTTGAAAACAGAACCAGAGTGCTGCTTGAGAGTGTTCTGTGGCAGTTAAGTTGAAGCGTTCGAGGTTCGTGCAGGACAGTCTTGCTTCTTGGAGTCGGTCACAGTAGTTTCACAGGGAACTCTCCCTGGGCTTGGTGAAAACATGGTCCCTTTAAAACAGCTCGTTAAACAACCCCATGGGCCCTTGTAAACCAAGTTCAGGCTCCAGATCGAATCAGTCTTCCTTTTCAGCCTCATGGTGCTTTGACTTCCAGAGGAAGCTGCACTCTTAATATTCACACAGACATAGTTTACCTCTGGATGCTTTCTGAAGCATTCTCCTTGTGGTGTGCATCACATGGGTGACTCTCTCTAGAAAGTGTGTTTTCAACACTTTGGACAGATCATTATGAACTAAAGGGGTCCTCATTCAAAGCAGTGTTTCTTCAGGATTTTTCTGTGAAAGTTATAATCATCTATTGAACCAAGTTTCTGGCTGTCATCGAATTGAGCCTCAGCAGGGCGGTGTTTTCACCAGAATCAGCTTAGGATGCAGTTCAGCCGCGAGACCCACTGAGTTTTCTTACTATCTTAGTTCCGGTCTGGAAAGCTTTCATGACCGCCAGCTGTGTGGCCTGTTTTGAGAGCACGAGGCTTGCGGCAGGAATGTGGCTTTACCCTGTTAGTGTTGCAAAATCACTTCTGGGCTAGAGAACCTTTGCCTTTCTCCTGCCTCCTATGGTCTGGTTTTAGATTATTTTTCTTGTGGTTTTGGTTTGTGAGTGTGAACTCATGGCTTTCATTTCCTTTATTCCTTTACATAGACAATGAGGAAGGGAATAATTATGACATATTTTTGTGTTTGTTGACACTGTCAAGCTCGATAGGCAACTTCCTCTTTGTCTTCTAGAAAATAAACTCAAGGTAGTGAAAATATGTGAAATCATTAGTTTTAACTTACTTTCTCGACTTTTCTCTCACTGTTCTGGTTTCAGTATGGTTTCATTCAGAAGGTGTGGACATTAAAGAATTTACCCAGAAATGGCGCCATCCTCACACACCCACTTTTAAGGTTTTAGTGTATTTTCTTTTCGGTCTCTAAGAGGTTACTCTATTAATATTTGTTTTGTTTTTTAAGTGCTTTTACTGGGGATGAAATTCACAGAGTGGAATTTTACCTCATTTTCTCAACCCTTTCTTTTCCTTTGAGGTGTTGGATGCCCAGAGAAATAGCCAAAATATAAGAGGGAGAATGTCCCAGATGGAAGGACTTCTGTATTATCAACAAGCTAGATCATCCATCCTTTAAGCAGTATTAAATATCTTACCCGTTTTCTTTTTTTAGAAGAGTTCTATCTATTTACTGTTGTTGACTGTGCTCGGTGATCATTGTTGTTCCAACAGTCTAGTCGCAGCAAACTAGCTACGCTCTAGTTTACCCATTTTCTAAAAGATACATGATCAAGAAGTGGTCTGTGAGGCACAGTGCCTTGTCTTCATTAACTCTCCGCAGCTTCTTTACCCAGCACTGTTGTATGAACTTGCTGGAGACTGAGGGCTTTGACATGAATGAGAAGGGGCTCCAGTGTCTGGGAGGGAGGAGCATCAGTCCCCAGGGGTCCACGGGGTTTACCAGCTCTGTGCTGCTTTCAGATAAAAGGACTGGAAGGAAATGTCCGCTGGAGAACATTGATTACAGACCAAAGCTGCACGTCTGTCATCTACCTAGGAGACCCACATCCATGGGAGATGGCTACATCCTCAAAGTTAGAAGGTAGCCAGGGAGGCCGTGGTCTTCTTCCCACCCATAGCAATACAGTTACAATTTATGCAATACAGTCTATGAAAAGAAGCCAAACAAATGATGAAAAATAGTTTCACAGTGCTTAAATGCTGATCACTTCCACTAGACTTACTTTTTAAAAATTACATTTTACATTTAGGAAATAAATGCCGCTGGCTTCCGTATTCGAAGAGCATTTCAAGACCCTTACTTGCCAGTGTTTTTACTTGAGATGAACATGTGTCTAGGTTTTGGTTCCAGTCTATCAATCTGCAGAGCGCAGGTTTCTTCAATTATTTCTCTCACTGTGTCTTTTGATGCCATGGAGTTTGGGTGCTTTCATCTTTTTGATGTGACCTTCAGAAAAATGTTGTTTGTTATTATTTCTCAAGTGGTTTTAGATGTGTAGTACTCCTTAATCGAGCACTTGAAGTCTCTACTCATTTGCACAAAGGAGTAGCTTTTATTTACTGTATAGCTGAAAATAGGGTAACTATAGGTTCGTGAACGTACCATACTGTGATACCTTCTTGTGAGTCTTTTTGTGATATTCTATGCTTTATTTTAAAATGTGACTTGTTCATGTATTTATGGACAAGGAAGTAGCTTTTGAAATTTACTCTGTATCTGAAAACTGTTTATGACCTGGTTAACAGAATGACTTCCTAAATTCTAAAATAGATATAAGGTGGTGGGGGTGGGGAAACATGTGTAAACATTTAAGGATTAGAAAGAACAGAAATATCTAAAATCTAGACAACACTGCAGACTGATTCTGTTTCTAAAAAAAATTTTTTTTAATCTACCTTTAAAGACAAATACATAAATTATCCTGCTATTTTGTTGATTTTTAAGCAAAAATCTCATTTGTGTGTTACATAAGCATTAAGTTTTGTATACATGAGAGGAAGGGTGAGGTTCGAGACTGGGCCCCAATCTCTTATTTTCTCAAAATAGCTCTTTTCAGTGTTCCATGTTACCGCTATTACCAGTGACAAGTCATACCTCTTTGCTTGGAGTGGTAAGTTATACCACTTTTAAAATACCATTACTAAAAACAGCTCAAGTTTCTAAGCTGCCTTACATTTTCAAAAGCATTTGAAAGTATTTTTGGACATGCTAAACGTTATTAGTTGAAAGTACAAAGGAAGTGTGTTTGGTTAATTTGTGTTAGGGAACTCAGAGTTGTCTGGAGGAAGGGTTAGAATTGTCTAATTCTGGTGGGACTTAAATTCATCAAGTTTTACAAAATCATGAGCACAAGATAAATTCGGATTATATAATTAGCCTTTGTCCCAGAGTTTACTATTGGGATGGGCAAAAAGTGCGTTTAGATTTTTCTATTCGATGTTACAGAAAAACCCAAAGAAACTTTTTGATAAACCCCATATTTTATAAATAGGGCAAAAAAACCACACGGTTACTTCGTGCTGCTGTTAACTGGGGCTTATCAGTGATAAGATAATTTGTTTTATCTTTACCTGTAAATGTCCCCTCCCTGCTTTGGACACAGATCCCTATAGTAGTTTAAGATTGATTCAAATGTTATTTCTCTGATGAACATTTTCTCCCAGTTACATGTGTTTGTTAACACACTCTCAATCTGAATTGGGATTCCTCCCTCAGATTCTTTAAGCATCAGTTCTGGGTATTTGATTTAGTGTGACAAGTGGAGGAAATCTGTTACTATGAGGTCATTTGTGTCACTGAGAGTATATTTTAAGATTATGAGAAGATTTGCCGTAGTTCTCTATCCTGAGTTGCTGTTGATTCTAAATACAATATTAGGTGAGCAACTTTTTAGGAAAAAATAAAAAGAAACACTGTCACATTAAAAGTACAAGTTGTAAGATACTTCATTTTTTTTCCCCAGAAAATATGAAAATATATATCCTTGCGAAGTAAGGACAAACTATGTGTTTTATTTAGCAGATGAATATATTTTTAAAAGATAATAGAAGTATTTTCCAAGAGGGGTTCATTGCAACCAAAGTGCATTAGAATGTCAGTTAATTTTTTAAAAATTCCAAAATGTGTATTGATCAACAACTGTGGAAAATGCCACATTAAACTAAAAAGCTTATGTGTGTTGTTCAATTTACAAATGCTGTATTCCAACACTGGTTTTACCATGCCCCCCCCGCCCCCCGCCTTTGTAAAAAATATTTATTTGTTTATCTGGCTGTGCTGGGTCTTAGTTGTGGCATGCATGCATGTAGGATCTTAGTTCCCCAACCAGGGATCAAACCCATCTCCCCTGTACTACAAGGCAGATTCTTAGCCACTGGACCACTAGGGAAGTCCCTGGGCCCCTTTTTGCCACGGAATTTACATCAGTTCGGAGAAGGCAATGGCAACCCACTCTAGTATTCTTGTCTGGAAAATCCCATGGGCGGAGGAGCCTGGTAGGCTACAGTCCATGGGGTCGCGAAGAGTCGGACACAACTGGGTGACTTCACTTTCACTTTTCCCTTTCATGCATTGGAGAAGGAAATGGCAACCCACCTCCAGTGTTCTTGCCTGGAGAATCCCAGGGACAGTGGAGCCTGGTGGGCTGCATCTATGGGGTTGCACAGAGTTGGACACAACTGAAGTGACTTAGCTAGCTAGCTTACATCAGTTAGGCTTCCCCTGTGGCTCAGTGGTACAGAATATGCCCACCAAGCAGGAGATCTGGGTTTGATCACTGGGTCAGGAAGATCCCCTGGAGAAGGAACTGGCAACCCACTCCAGTATCCTTGCCTGGAGAATCCCATGGACAGAGGAGCCTGGCAGGCTGCAGTCCATGGGGTTGCATGGGGTTGCAAAGGGTCGTACACAACTTTGCCAACAGACTTTCACTTTTCTTCATACATCAGTTTAGGAAACTTTAATATATGGTAATACTTTTATTATGTGTTTAAGCTACTGGGGTTTTCTTATTCCAGGAATCTTGAAAATTAATTCTGAAACATAGAGGCCTAAAATTGTTATCTTAAGGGAATTTAAGACATATGACATTGTGATTTAAAGAAGCAGTCTAGCCATTTAGAAGTAACACCATATTTTCTTCCTTTTTATACTGGCATATAATTTAGTTGGTAGTTCTTGTGGATTTTAAAGTGGCTTTTCTGGAAATTTAAGTGCTGAGTCAGGAATCAGTAGATCTGATTTCTAGTCTTTTTTGGCTGAGACTTTTTCTCCGTTCTTACATTTGCTTAATGCACACCATACTTACCGACTCAGTCTACCTCCCAGAATTGTTGTAAAGATAAAATAACAGAAAAGGAGTCAATCTGTAGATTATCTGTCAGATTCAGGAAATAATTGTGCCTTAATGAAGCAAGTAGAAGTTGGGAGGGTCTTAAAACCCTGTTTAGATTGACGTTGGTAGACTTTGTTAAAAGTCTACTTTGGAGACAATCATGCCAGTCTCTTCTCATCATTGAGGAAATTGAGGCCTTGGGCTGGTTATTGATTGGCCTTGACCTTCATTAGGGGCCCCCCTGGAAGCTGGCCAGGTCTCCTGCCTCACCCAGACTGCGCTGACCTTCAGACCCATCTAGAAGAGGGAAGAAAGTGAAAGTCGCTTCGTCCTGTCCAACTCTTTGTGACCCCCATGGACTGTAGAACATGGAATTCTCCAGGCCAGAATACTGGAGTGGGTGGCCTTTCCCTTCTCCAGGGGATCTTCCCAACCCAGGAATTGAACCCAGGCCCATTTCTCCCGCATTGCAGGCAGATTCTTTACCAGCTGAGCCACAAGGGAAGCCCAGAAGAGGGGAGAGAGACCTGTTAAATAAGCGATTCCTGCTGTTTCCTCCCCGATACTGTTACTTTTATAATGGAATATTAGTAGTATCATTTTGAAGGTCCTAATTATATTCTTGTTCAGTACTCTGTTTTGACTGTTATAGTATATTTTGGATAAAATATTAATGATTACCCTTTAGCCATGAGAATTTTTATTCTTCTGTGTCATGTTTTAAAACAGGAATTCTGACAAATTACCATGTAATGTTCTAAAATCAGAATTATGAGAGAAAAGATACACGCAAGGCCGTTTATAATTTAAGTTACTGTTTTACTGTTACTTCCCTTTACTATTTTGACATGTAGAATTTGTTAATATACCCACTACTACCATGCCTTTTCAAATGTTAGGAAGAAAAAAATGGAAAGATACGTGTTTCTCTGTGACCGCTGTGCAAAAACGTTATCTTTTTTTCTTTGCCTCAAGTACTTACTAAGACAGAAAATAGCACTGCTTATTTTTATTGGCCCCACTTAAAAAATAAGTGAGAAATAAATGTGTTATCAGTCAGCACACATTTGCCGAGGACTCTGTATGGAGGCATTGTGCTCCTTGCTGATGAGTTTTAAGACATACGACACATGGTCTTTTGCCCAAGAGGCCATGTACACACTTATTTACCATTCTATTCTTTTACAGTGTGAGATCAAACATTTTCCTGTATTTAAAAAATACCTGGGAGAAGAATTTTCTCTATTTGCATTCATTTCGGCTCCCTATGAAATTTGAATAGAGAAATACTACAAATAGAAAAAGTGTGAATAATTTTAGAATCCTGAGAATAATATTATGAAAGGTTAAACTGTCTATGCTTTAATAAAAGAAGCAGTTAAAATTATTTTAGTCACTGGAATAATAAATGTGTTTGTTTAAACAGTAGCCGCACACCTAGACAGAAATAAATCTTGTTAAAACAGCAGCTCACTTCTGACCTTACTTGCTTTTGCTCATTCTGGGTCCCCAAACCTTGACTGCAGTAAAGTAGCCAAGGTCTACTCGGCCTATTTGTAATTTAATCTTTAAAAGGTTCTTTAACCTGATACTTTATGAAGAAAAATTAAAAAGGATTAGTTACGCATGCCTTGGATTTATAGCCTAAAATGAGAACCTAAACATTTGAGTATGCTACAGTTAACTGAGGCATGTTTCCTTACTACAAACTACAAATGACCTTTTGTTGGATTTTGATTCAATCTTGACTTTCTTCTCACAGGAGAACTCAAACCCTAGGTCACTTTACAAGATTGATCTGCATCGTTATTTGATCTGAATCGTTGATTGTGTTATTTTTGTGAAAAACATCAGAAAGTATGCAAGAAGACACTGTGGTACATAGTGCTTTGAAGTTCCTTGAAGGCAGGTCTTTTTTTTCTTTTCTTTCTTTTAAACCCTCTCCAGAGCTTGTGTATATCCCTGTTTACAAGTCTTGGTATGATACATATTTTCTGGATAATTGCATGAATGGATTTATATTTATCTTTATGCGTTGGAATCTTCTTTTGTGTCTGATGCCATTCTAGTTTCCAGCTAGTCTGTCTTGAGACATTTCATTTTTGCTTTAAAGTCTTTATTAGTATTTATGAAAGGGGATTAGTTTTATTCTGGTTATCTGTTGCTTAAAGCAACAACTTATTATTATCATCTCATCATTGTGTGACCTAGGAATTTGGACATGGCATGGGTGGAATGGCTTGTCCCTGCTCCCCCGTGTATGGAGTCTCTGCTGGGAAGATCAAGAACTAGAGGCTCGAACAGTGTGGGGCTGGCTAGGCATTTCATTCTCTTTTTGACATGGCGTCTCTCATGCCAAGGTTTGGCTTCCTCACAGTACAGTGTCTTAACAGTAGTCGGGTTTGTGTGGCAGCTCAGGACTGTGAGATAGAAAGTTCCAGTGTTCCAGGCTGGAGCTCCAAGGCTCCAACAAACACTTCTGCCAGTCTTTTGGTCCAGCCAATCACTAAGGCAACTGTCGTTTCAGGGGTAGGCAGTTAAACTTCATTTCTCAGTGAGAGGAATAGCAAAGAGTTTATTGCTACCGTTAGTCTTCCATAATTCTGTTCTTTATGTACTATTTGTCATCATCATTATTAACCGTATTAGGCTGTGGTTTATCCTGAAGTGTTCTGCAAAATGTCTACTTCTGTGCACTTGGGCGTGATAAGTCATCTCTTCCTGTCTTCATGTTGTAGTTGTGGCTTAACTACCTGAGCGTTCTTAGCCCCAGACCAGAGAGAGAGAGACAAATAGAAAAGTGTTAAGCATCTTTGGGTAGAAACAAGAACTTCTTGAATGCAAGTTCATGTTCAAAATGATTTTTCCCTGTGGTACCGGATGGAAATTCCTATCTGTATGTGTGTGTGTGTGTGTGTGTGTGTATAAAATTTCATAACAGGTAGGCCAGTGTGGTACCTAGAGATTATGGTTTCATATACAATTTTAAAATTTCATATGCTATTTAAAAATCTAGGCAACTGACATAAGATTGGCAAATTTTGGATTTTGTCATTACATGAAAAAAAAATAACCATCTACTACGACCTTTTAAGAAAATAAAGGGAAAATTTAGTTTCACAAAAGTAATAAGCTCATAATCTAATAATGAAGGAGGATCCTCAAAACTTTTTTCTTAAGCTACATAGAGACATATTTTGGGAACCATTGGTAGAGCCTTATTTTGATTTGTCAGAATATTTAAAAAACAAAAGCCATACACAGATGATTTTTTCATCACATTTTATGGCCATATTTATTATGTAAGTAATGAGGGAAATGAACTGGTGTCATGGCCCTTATGAAAAGCACCCATTTTAGTATATGTCACTTGGATTCCTTTTCAATGCAGAAAGATTTTAGTTTCATTAGGACCTATAAAACAAAATCAGATTTGCTAACTAAATATAAATAAAACTACCAAATCAATAAGATTTAAATTATTGATAACCATGCAGTATTGTGTGGCTGTGACAGTCTTGCTGTTTACAACCTGTTGAGGTCTCTACGGTACCTTTGAGTCCAGCATGTGCTATTATTGGCTGTGTAACAGTATTTCATGTCCCCTCTTCCTTATTTTTTTCTTCTTGAACTTATAGAAAACTTTGTCCATTAAGACTTGATATCAAAGACATTAAAATAATACTAGTCTCTAATTCCAATTGTAAGCACAAAAACAAGTACTGAAATTAAATGGCAGTAGGCTATCAGCTGTATAATGGTTGTCCATATGAATTAGCAGATCCCTTTGTTAAATAACTTCGATTGTCATCAGAATGAAAATATGATTTTAGAAAGTTTCATGGACATTTATATACATTCTGAGTCTTTGGGGCTCCTAGTTTGAGCAAAATTTCAGCACCAATAAGATTGTTTTCCTGTCTCCCTCTTTAGCTTTTAGAATTGTTTTATTTTCTTGTTAAAATGAAATTCCTTATGTCAGATAAAATCCTCATTTTGTCATAGCCTTTAAGTTTTTTTCCCTTCACTCCAGCTTTTATGCTACAACATCATAGTGTTTCTTCCATTCTCTTTGCTTATATAAGCACAACAAGCCAATTATTGAATAATCCTGTTAGTGAAACATTTTTAGGGCAATTCATTGGATTGTATTGGGTGAATTCACTGGGTGAATTGATGCTTGGGGCTGTTTTTTGTGGTTGCTGGCTGTTACAAAGCATCTTCTTGATGTCAGACCTTTTCTTCTGGGGAGAATGAGCTGGGTGAACCATGAAGTGCAGAGCAGTGAAACTAGACCGAAAGACGAAGGAATCAGGATGGAAGTGGGGTGGAGGGTCAGTAGGTGTGGGTGTGGTGGTGATCTTGAGCTCAGAGAGACCCAGATGCCACCGGCAGGTCTTCCTCTTGCTTCAGTGAGGATATCACTTACCTTCCCTGATTTTCACCTTCCTCACCAACGAATGGACTTGATAGATACCCATTTATGGAAAACATCAAAAATAACGTGTGTAAAGTTTGTATCAAAGTGGCTGACACCTGATATTTAACACAAGGTGGTTCTCATTGCTTGGTCAGCATGTTCAACTGCTCATCTCCAGATCTTTCAAGTTGTGTTTGTATCTTGTGTTGTTATATATTTTACCTGTAAATTCTAGATTTACAACTAATATACAAGCCTCTCTCATATCTTTTTGGATATGTAATGCTCTCCTTTGGTGGGAAGGCCAACACATATTTGATGATGATTTCCGAAGCAGACAGTTCAAACATGAGGGCAAGGCCAGTGTTTTCAGGATAATATTTGTTTCTGGGTTCACAGAGACTCCTTTAGGCAGAGGAAGTACAATCACTGTCAGGAGAGGCACTTAATCTCTTTGAGCCTCAGTTTTGCATCATAAAATGGTGTAGTTACAATAGATATTTCCAGGTTTCTTCCATACCTAAATTTTGATGCAAAATGATACCATTGCCAGAGGGTCTGATTTTCTTCACTGTGCCTCAAAGTTTTTGTTGAAACCCAGACACAGAGTAGAATGAAAAATTGCCTCCTAAGTTTTTTAACAAAATGGGAAACTCTGTATTGGTCCCCACAATGAATCAAATTTCTGACCCAGTGTCTTTTTTTGATACATTTCTTCTTCCTGACTGTTGGATCCATGGATTGACTCTGAAATCATACAGACAGAGAGACAATGACAAGTTAGTATGTTAGACAAGTTAGTATGTACTAACTTGTACTCCAAGGATAAACTTAAGTTGCAGTACTTTTCTCCTAGTAGTCTCAGTTTTGGAATGCCATAGTCTTTCTAGAACTCTATAAAATACTGCTTCACTTAATTATATCACATAAAATTAATTGTACTCCAAGGGAAAAAGAACTTATCTGTGATACAAAATTAGGCCTGTGAACAAATATACACTGTGAGCTGTTTTCAACTTGAAAACTAACATGCCATTGTTTGGGTGCTTGCTTCTTTTTTTTGTCTTCAGTAGATCAAGCTGCAGAGGCACAGGTCCTTGAGCCAGGTGGACTCAGGTTTAGACAAATTGTGTTACCTCTTCTTGGTTATAAAATGGGTATTATATAACACCTTCCTTTTAAAGAAGACACTCTCTTACCCTCCTTCATACTGGTTTTTTTTTGTGTGTGTTTTTTTTTTTTAAAGAATGTTCCCTTTTTTATGTTGAACCGATGATTATCTTAATGTGGTCATATACTGTTGAAAGCAGCAGCCTCCCTGGAGGGGGTGAGAATTGAGTGAGAATTGACAGTGACAGTCATCTGGGGAAGAAGCTGGTCCTTAGAGAGGAAACAAACTCAGAAGGGGCTTTGGTGGACAGAAGCTTTGCGCGGGTTCCTGTGATGTGGGGGCTTCCCCAGTGGCTCAGCAGTAAAGAATCTGCCTGCAGTGCAGAAGACGCGGGTTCAATCCCTGGGTGGGGAAGATCCCCTGGAGGAGGGCATGGCAACCCCCTCCAGTATTCTTGCCTGGAAAATCCCATGGACAGAGGAGCCTGGTGGGCCACAGTCCATAGGGTCACTAAGAGCCAGACACAACTGAAATGGCTGAGCCCTAGCTGTGTCATGGTATTTGAGGACACTGCTGGGGACTGGGAGATTAAAGACTGCCCCATCCTTTGTAGACAGATCATAGAGGTTTTTTCCTTCAGATGATATAGTTTTAATGTTACTTCTGATTCACTTCCTTTTGTTACCCCACAGCTGAGGTAATTATTGTGCAGATTTGTGTGGGTTGTGCTCAGGGTTATGAGGGGAAGCTTCTAGTCTCATTTTGTAGCAGAGTGGTCATTGCAGTTAGGGTGAACATCCAAGGAGAAGGTGAGTTTCTGAGAGGAGTTCACAGTCTTATTCCCTCTCTCTGAGTGGATTTTGTTCCTCTGTTGTTAATATTTATAACAGGATTTATATTTTATTGCATTAAGGATGGTAGATGTGTCTTCTCACACTGATTTATTGTAAAAAATAAATTGGTAATCTGTAGTAATCCTCACCTTTTCTGGTGTATACTGTAGGCTTCAGTACCTATTCCCATTTCAGTGAGGATGGAAGGGAACATTCAGGCCAAAATGATCCAACCCTGTTGGGAGGAAAACAATTAAAATTCTACTCATAGTTTTTGGGGGCCTTTTATTTTGGGGAGACTGGTTGGTTGACAGGTTGGCATGTTCTAGTCTTGGTGGGAGTCATCTCTGAGCCTTTCTTTTATGTTTAAGAAAGAGTAATTTCTCCCCAATACATTGCTATTTCTTTTCTCCCCTCTAATTCTCTTCAAGACTGTTACTTTGTGTTTTTGGCTGAGCACCCTAGTTAAAGCCCTAGGACTTCTGCAGGAGCATTGTTTAAAAGGTCACCTGTCCAACCACAGGTTGTCTTCTTAATCAAAGACAGAGGAAACCTTACCTTTGCCCTCAAGAAGCTCACAATCTGGGGGGATGTGTGTGCTCAGTCATGTCTGACTCTTTGCAACTCCATGGACGGTAGCCTGCCAGGCTCCTCTGTTCATGGAATTTTCCAGGCAAGATTACTGGAGTGGGGATCTTCCCAACCCAGGGCTCAAACCCACATCTCCTGTTTCTCGTGCATTGGCAGGCAGATTCTTTACCCCTTGAGCCAAATTTTAATATAAGCTAGTCATGATAGTGATCATTTGCATATGTTGTGTCCAAATCCTTTTTTCCTATCACTTGCCAACACTTTAACTTTTCTCCAGTCTGCTTTATGTCTGTATCATTCTGATGAAACTCCTCTTAGGAAAGTCATGAGCGATTGTTGCTTTAACTCAGGTAGATACTGTGCAGCTCTCACTAAGGGGCCTTGAGTAGTGCTGTCCAGCCTCTCTGTCCGGGAACTCCGTCTCTCAGATTCTGTGCTGGTTTCCCTCCCGCCTCTTAGGTAATTTCTTCTCATTCTCCTTGGTTAGTTCCTTTCCTACATAATTTTTAAAAGGAGTTCCTTGGGGCTTCATCCCAGACTCCCAGCTTTTTGTCCTTTAAGCCGCAGCAGTGGGTTTGAGTGGTGGTGTCAGGTTAGCGCCTCCAGGTTTAGTGTCTTCAGTCGCCTCCCAAATTGGAGGCATGTGCATTCAACCACATCTGAGTTAGTTTTTCTTCTAGGTCTGTCTCTGTGTGAGAATACTGCTCTCTGAAGAGTTAGTGTTTTGTGATAGTTGCATTACTATATTAACTCTGATCATGGTGAGTGAGAGACAGACTTGAAAGGAATGGTTGTATGAGATGTGTGAATTTGATGGGTATTTTATTTTTCATCATATCACACATATCAATTGTATATGTGTACCTACCTGTAGCTTGGGTGTGTGTGTGTATGCTCAGTCATGTCCAACCCTTTGCAACCCCACAGGCTGTAACCTATAGCTTAGGAGTTTTTAAATAGACGGTATATCCTTTTCTATGTATCTATTTTAATTGTAGCTTACAAGTTTTTAATACTTGGTATGGATGAGAAGTTATGAAGTCATAAATTTCTTCACTTAAAATTGAAGTATAGATGATTTACAGTTTTATTTAACTTTCATGTTATAGCATAGTGTTTCACAGTATTTGAAGATTACACTCCTCTTGTAGTTATTATGGTGCTTCCCAAGTGGCAGAGTGGTAAGGAATCTCCCTGCCACTGCAGGAGACACAGGAGATGTGAGTTTGATCCCTGGGTTGGGAAGATCCCCTGTAGGAGGAAATGGCGACATAAACAAGAATTCTTGCCTGAAAAATTCCAGGGACAGAGGAGCCTGGCTGCTACAGTGCATGGGGATCACAAAGAGTCAGGCACTGCTGAGTGACTGAGCACGCATAAGTTATTGGAAAGTATTGGTTATGTTCCCTATGTTGGGCAGTATATCTTTATGTATTTTATACATAGTAGCTTGTACATCTTAATCCCGTACCCCTATCTTTTTTTTTTCATGGAAAAGCATTTTACTTTCTTATTTTTATTTTTATTAACTTTTATTGGAGTATAGTTGCTTTGCAGTGTAGTGTCCCTGCTGTACGGCAGAGTGAATCAGGTACACACATATATACACCCCCTCTCTTTTGCATTTCCTTCCCTTTTAGGTCGTTACAGAGCGTTGAGTAGAGTTTCTTGTGCTATACAGTATGTTCTCATTAGTCATACATTTTATATATAGAAGTGTATATATGTCAGTCCCAATCTGTCAGTTCATCCCATCCCCTCTTCCCCACTTGGTATCCATATATTTGTTCTTCACATCTTTTATCTCTATTTCTGCTTTGCAAATAAGTCCATTTATCATTTTTCTAGATTCCACATAAAAGTGAAATTATACATATGTGTTTTTCTCTTTCTGACTTACTTCACTCTGTATGACAGCCTCTGGGTCTGTCTACACCTCTGCAGATGGGACCGTTTCATCCCTTTTTATGGCTGAGTAATACTCCATTTTACAGTTCAGTTCAATCGCTCAGTCGTGTCCGACTCTTTGCGACCCCATGAATCACAGCATGCCAGGCCTCCCTGTCCATCACCAATTCCTGGAGTTTACTCAAACTCATGTCCGTCGAGTTGGTGATGCCATCCAACCATCTCATCCTCTGTCATCACCTTCTTCTCCTGCCCCCAATCCGTCCCAGCATCAGGGTCTTTTCCAATGAGTCAACTCTTTGCATGAGGTGGCCAAAGTATTGGAATTTCAGCTTTAGCTAAACACAACTCTTTTTTTTTTTTTTTTTTTTTTAATTTTTTTATTAGTTGGAGGCTAATTACTTCACAACATTTCAGTGGGTTTTGTCATACATTGATATGAATCAGCCATAGATTTACACTTATTCCCCATCCCGATCCCCCCTCCCATCTCCCTCTCCACCCGATTCCTCTGGGTCTTCCCAGTGCACCAGGCCGGAGCACTTGTCTCATGCATCCCACCTGGGCTGGTGATCTGTTTCACCATAGATAGTATACATGCTGTTCTTTTGAAACATCCCACCCTCGCCTTCTCCCACAGAGTTCAAAAGTCTGTTCTGTATTTCTGAAACACAACTCTTTACTCATGCCTCTGTTGACAGACGTTGAGGTTGTTTCCATGTCTTGACTCTTGTAAGCAGTGCTGCGGTGAACACGGGTGTTCGTGTATCCTTTCAGACCATGTTTTTCTTCCAATATATGCCCAGCTCCCTTACCCCCATCTTGCCCTTTCCTACCTTCCCTCCCCCTTGGTAACCACCAGTTTGTTCACTATATCTGTGTGTCTTTTTTGTTATATTCACTGGTTTGTTTTATTGTTTTAGGTGCCTTGTATAAAGAGTTCATGGGTTAGGAATCATTGAACTGTTTAAACAAAGAAAGAAAACATAAGCTTGTCTATAAAATATATATAGAAGTATATTGTCTAAAGTATATTCATCAGTTAACTTACACATTATTCTTCTGTAGATTAGATGTTATTTTTAGCACCATTAACTTAATATTTGGGAAAGAATTTTACCTTGTATATGTAGTATACTTTCTTTACCTTATTAAGGCCTTTATGGATATTTTATCTAAAATATGTGTTATATATATATATAAATGCAGTGTCCTATTCAGTAATCTGAAGTAGTTCTCACAGGTAAATCTTGAAAGTAAGGCTTTCCTCTTGATGTTACATGAATTGAAACAGGCCAAGGTAAAGGTGTTTTCTGTTCAGTTGCTTGGGAGTTTTTGTACTTTTCAGCAACAAGTGGAAAAATTATTGGCTTGAACTGTTGAAAAATCTCAAGTAATTTGATCAGTACCTCTAGCTTTCTCTTCCTTTCCCCGTGTGTCCTCTTCATTTCTATCAACGTGTCTGACTGGCTTGTTGACTGAGCTGGTGCTGGCTAAATTACAAAGAAGACCTACGTTGGAACATGAAGTATGGTGACTCCCCTTTTATTAGTTATCTTTCCAGTGGCTGGTTCCATGTACTCTGTAGTCCATCAAAAATCAAGTTGGTTTCGTTACAGTTAGAAAGTATATTTTTTGCATACTGACACTGGTGTTGATGACTTTCTCTTTCTCTTTTCTCTTTTTAACTTTTTGGCCGTGCCTCACAGTATGTGAGATCTTAGTTCCCCAACCAGTGATCAAACTGCTGCGCCCCTGCATTGGCAGCCTAGAGTCTTTAACCACTGGATCACCAGGGAAGTCCTGATGACTTCCTTTAATTGGTGGCAATCCTGAGAAAATTATGAGGCTACATTTGAGTCAGGAAAAAAATAATGTCCAGATTTATTAACAGTGTCAGCCTGGGTGGCGTGAGGAACACACTGCTCTTGTTGGTACCATACCAAAAACTCAAGGTGGCTGTTTTCAGGCTGATCACATTTTGGGCCACCTTTTTCACATCAAATTGCCAACAATGATAACATTATCGAAGTTTTCATAATAGTCTAGTGGGTAAGTGCATAATAGACTCAGCAGTCAGACTCTGGGTTCAGATCCAGGCTTTGCTGCCATATCAGCTCTGTGACCTTGGGCTTCATCTCAGTTAAGTTTCTGAATCTACAGAGGAGTGATGATAGTGGCAGTACCTGCCTCATAGGGTTGTTAGGAAGATTAAATTAAGTAACACATCTCAAGCCCTTTGCTCAGAGCTCTCAATGATAGTTGTTATTTGTGGTGATATTAAACCCAAACAGCAAGATATGGCCCTTCCCTTATACTACTAGTTAGAAGGTGCTGTCTTAGACACTATTACACACACAACTTCATTTTCTTTCTGGCTTATTTTCCTTCCTCTGGCTCTATTCCTAACTATTCATTTTTTTAAACAAGCAAATAAAATATCAAGTGTATCTCCTTCTAACCCTCCCCTGCCTTTTAGAAAATCATCAACCTATTCCTTTAATGCTGCCAACAATCTTTTTTAAGTGATGTTAGCTCAGTCCGGATTTCTTTTTCTTTTGTTTTTTGTCTCAAAGTAATTGTGTTAGTTGACGCTCTCCTTGGCAAATGCTCACACCACCATTTGCTACTGTTGGTTGTTGGTTTAGTCACTCAGTCGTGTCTGACTCTTGTGACCCCGTGGACTGAAGCCCACCAGGCTCCTCTGTCCGTGGAATTCTCCAGGCAAGAATACTGGAGTGAGCTGCCATTTTCAGTCGGTCCCCACTTGCATTCCCTAACCCAGGATACCACGTATCTGTTTTCTGTCTCTGTGGTTTTACTTTTTCTAGGAATTTCAAGTAAGTGAAATCGTGTAGTCTGTTGTCTTTGTGTCCGGCTTCTTTCTTTAGCAAAATGTTTTTGAGACTCATGTATGCTGCGGCAAACGTTAGCTATCCATTCCTTTTTATTGTTGAGTGGTATTTCATTGTATGAATGTATCACATTCTGAAAAAGATTCATTGTCCAACTGAAACTTTTGAATTTTTTTCAGCATAATTGATAAGAACATTCATGTACAACTCTCTGTATGGTCCTCTGTCCCTGAGATGAATGAAAACACACCTTGATGTGAAATAGTTGGGTTAGATGATGAGAAACTTCCAAGCTGTTTTCCAAAATGACTGTGTTATTGCACTTTCCCACCCGCAAGGGATAAAATGGGAAGGTTCTAGTTTCTCCGTATCCTTGGCAATGCTTTGGGTATTTTACTGGATGGGCTATGGTATTTTGTTTTAATTTTGATTTCCATTTTCCTAATGACTAATGATACCCAATATTTTTTGATGTACGTTCCTTATTATCTATATATATATGTATATATATATAATGTCTTCACATATTTTTCTCATTTAAAAAAATTGAACTGTTTTATTATTGTGAGAGTCCTTTATTCTATGTACATCCTTTATTATATATTTAGCTCTTTATATATTCTAAATACATACATGTTTTCAGATAGTTGTTTTGCCAGTATTTTCTTTCAGTCTGTAGCTTGTGTTTTCATTTGTTAAATTATTTCTTTTGAAGAACAGGAGATTTAACTTTATTATTTTTCAATTTTTTGTTTTATTTGGCTGGGCTCTTCATTGCTGCGAGTGGCTTTCTCTAGTTGCAACCAGGGGTCGCTACTCTTTCTTGCAGTGTGTGGGCTTCTCCTTGTGGTGGCTTCTCTTGCTGCAGAGCACAGGCTCTAGGGCGCGCAGACTTCCCTAGTTGTGGCTGTGGGCTCAGTAGTTGTGGCTCCTGGGCTCACAAGCTCAGTCGTTGGGTTGCACAGGTTCAGTTGCCCTGCAGCATGTGGGGTCTTCACAGATCAAGGATCGAACCTGTGTCTCCTGCATTGGCAGGTGGATTCTTTACCACTGAGCCACCAGGGAAGCCCAGAAGTTTTAATTATAAAGGAATTCAGTTTTGTGTTTTTCTTTTATGGTCTTTAAACAGTTTTTTTTTTTCTTTTATGCCTTTAAGTATCATACCTAAAATATTTTTGCCTAATCCACAGTAATTTTCTCCAACTGCTTTCTTTTACAGTCTTTGTAGCTCTTATTTCTAGATCTGTGATGCTATCCATTTTGAGTTGATTTTTTCCATAGTGCAAGGTAAAGGTTGAGGTTCTTCCTCCCTCTCATATGTATAATCAGTTTTTGGTATCATTTTTTTGGAAAGACTGCTCCTTTCTTCACTGAATTACTGTGTCACCTTTATTGAATACGGATTGATATAAATGTGTGAGCCTGTTTTGGACTCTGTTCTCTTCTGTTGTTTATGGAAGTACCCTACCTCTTTGATTATTATAACTTTATTGTAGGATTTGAAATCAGGTGTTAACATTATCTTTCCGCTTTTAGTTTTAAAGCCAGTCCTCATTCAAAAATGTCTGATCAGGGGATTTCCCTGGCGGTGCAGGTGTTAAGACTGCATTTCTACTGCAGGGGGCACTGGTTCAATCCCTGGTCAAGGATCGAAGATCCTGCATGCTACACAGCATGGCCAAGAAAGAAAAAAAAAAAAAAAAATCCCATCAGGCTCCATGTTTATGCATCTGCCTGGGCGATTATGGGCAGAGAAATCTATTAAGACGTCTCAGGAAAGATCAGTTTTACTTGGGCTAGGGTAGGCTTGTCATTGTACTGAGTTAACTTGTCACAGCTAGCAGCATTTAGCACAATCACACTTGGCAGAATCATAATTATGTGTAATGCCTGCCATGTACCAAGTGCTTTGTGTAATTATCTCATTTAATACTTTCAGGGTGGTGCAGAGAGGACATTATCCTCATTTGATAGTTGAGTCCACAATAACATTTTTGAGGTCACACGCCTAAGCAGCTGGCTTGTGATGGAAATATTAACAGCAGCAGTATTCACGTGAGAGAGCCAGGTTTTGAAACCTCACCTGTTTGATGATCTTAGCCCTAAGTTTTTGTATCTGCTCCAGGCAGCTTTTTTTTTCTATGGAGAGGAGGTTTATCTCTTTGGTTTATACAATGGAAATAGTAGTGGTTGTAAGAGAGAGGACACGTGTATCCCTCTGTCATTTCCTGCAAGGTTCCTCTCTGTCCTTCTGTCACTCTGCCAGGCTCAGGGTAGTCGTCTGCTCCTCTTCCCTTGAAACTCTTAAAGGAGCTTCCTGAAATCTGTCAGGGCTCACAGAAGAGTAGGAAGATGTCCGTTTCTTACAGGATTGTAATTGCTCGAACAGTTGCTTTAAATAGCTATTACTTCCATGGGCAGAGGAGCCTGGTGGGCTATAGTCCACAGGATCACAAAGAGTCAGACACAGCCAAGCATGCACACAGACACAGAGACGGTGACTTAGAAAACATTTTGTAATTCTCTGTTTATAAGTATTTTATTAGTTCTTCTGGTTTAAAGTGTCACACCAAGAAAAAGTAAAAAAGTGTCACACCAAGGTATCATAATATACGGTCTTCATGTTTTTATGTATCGTCTGTCTTCATGTTTTTATGTATCTTTGTTTAGTTTGGATTCATTAGCACTTTTTCCTCCTTATATTAGCACATTCAGAAAAGCCTTTGTGAATGGTGTAGATCAAGCCGTAGTTGTTTAATGTCATCATTTCTACTCATATCACAAGTTTTAACTCTTGACTGTTGCCTAGTGTGATGTCCTTGAGCAAATTAGTTGTTGGTATAGAATTAGAATGGGCTTAAGTAGGTCAGCATAATGAGTATATTTACCCCAGGAGCACTGTAAAGAATTGATGACCCCTATTATGTAATAGTTTATTGCACACTGCTCATGGACTACCACTTGAGGAGAATCTATTCATTTTATTTACTATGATAACTTCTTGTTTGCATATAGATTTCCTTTTGTTTTTCATGAATCATCTCTGCCTGATTCCTTAGCTGCATTTGTTTATATATGCTGGCGTCCAACCTAAGCAGGTCCTGGTAAAAATGAAAGTGCATTTTCCCCCATTTCTTTCCCTTTTAGACCTCTCAGGTTATGAAATCAGATGTTTCTAGTGCCCTAAAACAATGGCAGTTTGAGTATTAAATTGGTAGTTTGAGTATTAAATTAACATTAGTTTTTTTTTTTACTGTTAGGTTTTATTTATTCTAAAGAACAAAGGGCTGAGAAGTAAGTTAATACTCAACCCTGATAATGATTCAGAGTATGAATTATTACAGATTGGTGTCACCTGAAGGGAAAAAAGTACAGTAGCTCAGTTTGTAAAAACATTCCTTGAAGCTGATTAAATCCAGTAAAGACGGAAACCTGCTGCTAGCAGTCGCTCAGTAGCAGTCGTGCAGTTTTCCTTAGATCTGTAATGTACACGAGAGTGGTAAACATTAGTACACATAAAATCTCATAGGCCCACATGACCCAGCAATCCCACTCCTGGGCATACACACCGAGGAAACCAGATCTGAAAGAGACACGTGCACCCCAGTGTTCATCACAGCACTGTTTATAATAGCCAGGACATGGAAGCAACCTAGATGCCCATCAGCAGATGAATGGATAAGGAAGCTATGGTACATATACACTATGGAATATTACTCAGCCATTAAAAAGAATTCATTTGAATCAGTTCTAATGAGATGGATGAAACTGGAGTCCATTATACAGAGTGAAGTAAGCCAGAAAGATAAACACCAATACAATATACTAACGCATATATATGGAATTTAAAAAGATGGTAACGATAACCCTATATGCAAAACAGAAAAAGAGAGACAGATGTACAAAACAGACTTTTAGACTCTGTGGGAGAAGGCGAGGGTGGGATGTTCAGAGAGAACAGCATTGAAACAAGTATACTATCAAGGGTGAAACAGATCACCAGCCCAGGCTGGATGCATGAGACAAGTGCTGAGGGCTGGTGCACTGGGAAGACCCAGAGGGATGGGATGGAGAGGGAGGTGGGAGGGGGGATTGGGATGGGGAACACATGTAAATCTATGGCTGATTCATGTCCATGTATGGCAAAAACCACTACAATATTGTAAAGTAATTAGCCTCCAACTAATAAAAATAAATGGGGGGAAAAATCTCATAGGCATATATTTGCCATGTTTGTATTCTGGGCCGTGCATCTTGGAAGGAAACTTCTTAGGTGCAGTGTAAGTGACCCTTGTGTGGGTCAAAGGAAGTGCATGGTCCTTCATTGCTAAGTTCTTTCTTCTCAAAGGTACAGACCCAGAAGAAACTTGGGGAGCTCTTGCCCTCATTATTGAAAATGTTCAATTCTTACTTTCTTATCCATTCTTACTTCTGCCAATTGCCATAAATAGCATCATTTTTATGGTTATTTTAAAATTTGTTTTGGCTCTGCCATGCAGCATGCAAGATCTTAGTTCCTGACCAGGGAATCAAACCTAGGGCCCTTGAGAGTGAGAGCCAAGTCCTAACCACTGACCCTCCAGGGAATTCCCTATTGCATCAATATGCTCTAGACTTTTTTTTTTAAGTTATTCACTTTTGAATGTCTTTGTTTAAGCAGTTTTGACAGATTTTTATTTCAATAATTTCAAGCCATTCTCTTCCATAGAGGCAAACTGTAAATCACAGCAGAGTAAGATCAGTATGCTAGCTTAATTAATCATTTACTTAAATCATTCATTC
This sequence comes from Cervus elaphus, assembly GCF_910594005.1. NCBI lineage: Eukaryota > Metazoa > Chordata > Mammalia > Artiodactyla > Cervidae > Cervus > Cervus elaphus. The sequence continues at coordinate 37,265,946 of NC_057835.1, read as the reverse complement.
ATTCATTTGGCAAACATCTCTTCCACGCTGTGTTACCGTGGGGTGGTCATTAGCCTAGGAGTGCCGTGTAAAAATGGGTAGCTCTGGCCTTCTCTGCTTTTATTTGTGAAGTGCTAGTGATGAGACAAGCAGTTACCAGAAAATGTAATGTGTTTTATGTCGAGAACTCAAAACTTGATGGGTAGACACCTCATAATTCACCCTGAAATGTGGCCTTGTGTCTTATTAGTGTGAACAAATAAAAGTTATGCAGCAAGTCTGCTTCTTGATTTACATGGTATCAGTGAGTTATTGAGTAGAGAGATGTTATTAATGAGTATTACTTACATTGGTTATTAAAAATCATACCAAATCTAATGAGTCTGATGGGATTCTGCATTTTTTGTTCATATTTTTTCATTTCTTTTTATTGCAGATTTCTCTTGGATTTGGCTACACATTTATAGATCTTCTGCACTGTGTACAGCCACAGGTGAGTAAGCTTTCCTGTTGGTATATTTTGATTTTTAAGTATAATCAAACATTTTAAATTATTTACAATTGAGCAATATAGTATATAAATAAAATGAATGTGAATTTTAAAATGTCGTACATTTGTCTACATTTATTTTATTATGAAGATTCAGTATCCATGTGTTGGAAATGATATTTGAAGGTAAAAGGACCATAGCTGTTTGTTATGTGTATTTGGGAAGAGCTTACATTTACCCGTTGGATGAGGTAAATTATAATTTCATAGCCTGGCAAAATGTGTATGTTTATTTTTACACATAAATAAAAGAATGGTTGCTATAGATTTTGGCAGCAAATTTCAGTCTTACACAGGTAGATTTAATGAGCAGGCTCTTCTGGTCCAACCAGTCTGAAATAGCTTCTCAATCACTCCTTATCACACAACTCTGATTTATTTTTATCATAATGTTTATGATCATGTGATATATTTTTATTTTTAGTCTCTCATACTAGAATATAAGCTCCATGAACATTGGGGCCACTTTTGTCTTGTTAAAAACAGTATCTGTAGCCCTTAGAATAGTGCTCATTGAATAGGAAAGACTGAATAAATGTTTGTTACAGTAATTACTGGGTAATGGATATTAAGAATTGATTTATATTCAGAGTCATTGAACTCTGCATCTGTAAATACAAACTAGAAATAGTTCTTTATACTTTTTTCTAAATATGAAATTAATTTCTATTACATACTTTTTAAGTATAGAGCTCTTAAATGCTCAGGGAAATTACCTGTGTTACTCAAGTATGATTAATCAGGGTAGAAGTCAGAGGATGATGCTTCCAATTCTGTATTTTGTCACCACCCTAGTAGATTCTTAGGATTAAGTGATGGATAAATCTGACGCAAGTGTGGGAGCTTCTCACCTCCTTACTCCATCACGCTACCATGATGGACATGTTTTATGATAACTTTATGGAGAACAAAGTTTATTGGACCCTAGCTGTCCAGTTTTAATCTCTGAAAACCAAACAAGTTAAAATTTTCCCACTACCTGTCAGTGCCTACAAAGTGTAATTTACTTAAGTTGTGCTCTCTGTAGACTGAGGGTAGTTTGGGGCCGCTCTTCTGCCGCCTGTGTTGATGTGTGAATTCACTATTGAAGCAGCCACGTGCGTAAGCTGACACCGCTGCTACCTGGTGCGCTTGGCGGTTGTTCCCTAAGTGTCCCAGGATGTTAGTCACCACTCTTGGCTTGTTACCTTTCATTTTTGGTATGCATTGTTTTTTGATCTGTTTGACCCTCTTTAGGTACTGGTCTCTCCTTTTGCCATCATGGTTTTTCATTTATAGAAAGAAGTAAGTCTAACCTCTAGGCCTTTTTTTTTTTTTTTTTAAGTTAAATTTTGGGAATTACACAGCCATTTCTTATTTACATCTAATTTGCAAGTGCAACTTGCAGAGATTCCTTTGATAATACTAAATAACAGCAGTTATTACTTATAGCTCCCTCACTGTGTACCAGGCATTATGTAAGTGCTTTTCATTATCTTCAGAATAACAGATAAGGAAATTGAAGCTGAGAGAGGTTAAGTGACTTTTTCAAGGTCATATCAAGCAAGTGGCAGTTTGCCACTCCAAAGACTTTGGTCTTAACCCCCGAGCTCCATTTTCTGCCTAAGTAGCCTTAAATGCAAGCATATTTGTGGCAATAAATGTAATATAGGAACACAGAATTCATATTTGAGGACTTAAAATTAATTTTAAAATCAAATATTTTGGAATATTTTGCTTATATTTCATTAGTAGGTCTTTTAACCTTTATTTCAAACTGTATAACATGACGACTCATTTGAAATTTAATGATGCCCTAAACAATTTAAAGTCCCACTCTGGCCCTTTAATTTCATACTCACTTTTGGGGGGCAGGTGCGTGGGAAAAAGCCATTTGGATTCATTTTGTTGTTGTTGTTTTTTAAAAAATATGGTGTCCTCTGAATCAATTCTTTATTCCTTGCAATATTAGAAATACTATGTTACGAGTGGCATCTGTGATTTGTTGGATAAATCACTTTTACAGAGAACAGGTTGTGTGAAATATTGTGACTATAGAATTACTTAGAACCCTTATCTTGGATGGTATCATAATTTATGTCTCTATGGAGATTTATTTTAATCATTTAAGAAATGAAGTAACATAACTTTGAGATAAAGCAGAGTTGGTCCGAAAAGATCTTCAGCTTTCCTTATTTAGTTTCTTTTCAAGGTTGAGTAGGATGTATAATACAGAAATATTTTGAGTCTCAAATATATAATATATTGTTGTTGTTTAGTCGCTCTGTCATGTCGGACTCTTTTGTGACCCCATGGACTGTAGCCTGCCAGGCTCCTCTGTCCGTGGGATTCTCCAGGAGAGAAATACTGGAGTGGATTGCCATGCCCTCCTCCAGGGGATCTCCCCGATGCAGGGATAGGACCTGCGTTTCCTGCCCTGGCTGGCGGCTTCCTTACCACCGAGCCACCAGAGAAGCCCTATGAGATACTGTACATGAATGTATATTAAAATTTTGATTTGAAAACATGATTAAGTATACTTCTTCACACTTTCATAAAGGATTCTGTCTCTGAGTGTAAATGCAAATTTCAGGTTTGAGTATAGTAGAAGAGAATTCTGTAGTTTGAATTTAAAAAGAATTTTTTTAGCTGCTGGACTGTGCTTCCTAATCTATAGCTTCGTGAGTGTTGCCATTGTAATCTCACATTTTAAGCATTTTTAAGGTTGGCCAATAAAAATTTCTCAGAATTGATAGTCAAAACAGGAGCATTAGATAAATCTATTTTGACAGTGTAGCCTTGAAGTGTAATATTCCCTTTGCTATGGAGACCTGGGCTCACTGTGGAGTCATATATATTGTGGATTTATTTATAAGTTTATTTTCTCTACAATAGAGATATCTAGGGTGGGGACAGAATGGGATGGGTGGCTGAAGGTTGTTCATGCATGCTAGGTTAGATCTCAACTCTTCATTACCAACATGGAGAGAGAGTTCTCCAAAGTACAGTAAAGCATGATATACCTCTTGTGGTATGCTGTATACTCAGTGCTAAACACTAAACAGTATATTAAGTGTATCAAGACATAAAAGAAATTATGTCCCCACTGGTTGAAAATACATTTGAAATGAGTATTTCTTGAACTTTGAATTCCTTCTTTGTTCATAGACATGAAAAGATTTGTGATTAGGTGTTGGATTTAACTGAGAGGTGTGTAAATTCCCATGAAGACAGGCAGCTTGATTTGACTACACATCTGAGAAAACCAGTATTATTCTAAACAGAAATGTAGTATATTAATATTTAAATGCTTTAGGCAAAAATCTGCCAGCATTTAATTGTATTGCTATTTTGGTGGTATTTCCTTCAGATGTCAGCAGTATAGGCACTGTGATTTGGAAAAATAAATATTTTGACAGTTGATAAAATGCCCTCAGCCATTTAGCTATTCAAACTGGAATCCAGAGCCCACCCCCACCCCATGGTTAGAACCGTCTGCTCCTTGTACGTAGAATGGACCCAGGAAAAAACAGGCTTACTGGTAAGTTGAAATTATCTTCCAGTGGGTGTTACTGACACAAAGCCACAGTTGGAAACTATTTGTGTGACATGCAAGTTTTTAAAGCATTTTTCCCTTCCATTTTCTTCCCTTTTTATGCACACATTCATGTAAACAGCTTGGTTTAGTTTTTCCCCATGAAACTACATTCATTCAGCACCATTAACTTTCCTTTCTCCCTTCCCTCCTTACCTTCACCTTCAGGCCACCCCTCCTTACTTCTCACTCTCTTCCCTTTCAGAATATTAATTATTTATTTCCTGTTAGTCTATCCTAAGTGCAATGGGAAATATAAAGAATACCTACCCCAATGTGTTAAACTGAAAAAGGAGCACTGCTGCATATTTAACTCCATATTTCCTTGCAGGTTCTTTCCCCATTGAATTGGCTCTCTGATGTTTCTCTTAAAGAGGGGAAAACTGAGCCTCGATTTCTGATTATATGTCTGCTGCTGCTGAAAGTCTTAATCTATGGTAGAGATCAAGGCAGCAGCAACAACAGCAAAAGCTGTCCCTCATAGCAAGTGTCCTGTTTGCACGGGGGCAGCAGTGCTTGCAGAGTGTGCCCCTCTGAAGGTGCACATTCCGGGAGGGAGGTGTGTTGTGCTTGATGAAGTTGAGACATTGGGAGAGTCCAGGCTGTCTGCGTGTAGAGCAGGGGTCCAGACAAGCAAAGTGATGTCAGCTCAGTGCATTGTTGAAAGATTTACCAGAAATAGGGCAGAATCTGGTTTTTATGGTTCATTCAAATGCTAGAATAGCAAAATTTAGAGTTGCAGCAGTTTTAAAACATGACTTTTTATAACATTCATCAGGATGTTTCTTGGGCTGTAAGTTGAATTTCAGTGTAGAGAGATTTCACTGGGAGAGCACTGTGTTTTTTTAATTGATAAATTCTAAGCATGACTTCTTTGAAAATTCTTTGATATTCTTTGAAAATAATTAAAATTGATATTCTTTGAAAATAATTAAAAGTACTGCCAGTCTAGGGCTTCCCAGGTGGCGCTAGTGGTAAAGAACCTGCTTGCCAGTGCAGGAGGTGTTATTGATCCCTGGGTCGGGAAGGTCCCCTGAAGAAGGGCATAACCACCCACTCCAGTATTCTTTCTTGTCTGGAGCATCTAATGGACAGAGGAGCCTGGTGGGCGACAGTCCATAGGATCACAGAGTCAGATACAACTGAAGCAACTTAGCATGCATACATGACACTTCAGGTTCCTCTGAAAAGCTACTGTCAGCCTTGTGGGATTAGATGGCTAATGCAAAAGTATTGCCAGCCTATACCTTGTGTTGATCTTTTGAGTTAGCATGTCTTAGAGGAAGTAGCGCTGGAGCTAGACTCTTCTGAGAAAGAAGGAGAGATCTGTAGCATAGGTGTATATATGCCTGAGAGTGGAGAGAACTGGTTGCAGATCGTTTATATTAATAAAACTTACATTCTTTTGCCTTTTTTGTTACTGGCCTTTAGATTTCAATTCAAACTTGTATGTTCTACTTAACCTGAACAGTAGAGTTGTTAGCTTTAGGGAGAAAATCTGCGATAAGCAGAATTGCACATTTGTGCCACCGTAGTAACAAGTGCATGGCCTTTGATGTGGGTCAGTTACTAGGGTAAAGAATCTGCCTGACAATGCAGGAGACACAAGAGACGGGTTCGATCCCTGGGTCAGGAAGATCCCCTGGAGAAGGAAATGGTGACCCACTCCAGTATTCTTGCCTGGAAAATTCTGTGGACAGAGGAGCCTGGTGGACTACAGTCCATGGGGTCACGAAGAGTCAGACATAACTTAGCAACTGAACACACACACACACACACAAGGAATTTTAGCTATGCCATTCACTTTCATTTTGGAAGAAGTGACAGATGTATGTTATTTTCTGGACAGGTGTTGAATTTGAGTCAGCTGACCTTGCCAGAATTTCCTTAAAGAGAAAATAGCAAATAAAATCAGGCTGCTTCCATTAAACACCTCATAGTTTATTTTTGAAGCACAAATCATGCATCTTGTTTTCCACTGTTCATAGCATCTGAATGTAAGGGGTAAATTAAACATTTGTTTATAAAATTATCCATATCCATAATGATTACATAGAGCTTGCCTTCCGTCCTCCTTCCCTCCATCCCTCCCTACCTTTCTTTTTTCCTGTGTTTCTTTGCTGTTGGGATATAGAGGTTTCTGTTGAGACTTCCGTTGCTAGCTTGAGACTCGGGAAAAGTGGCCATAACCTGAGACATTAACGGTGAATTTTGAAACTTGTGATTTTAACGCAGTTTTGCACATTTGGTTTGTCAGAGCCTTGTGTGCTACTTCATGAATGAATCATGGGTTTCTTCAGTCAGTGGAAATATATTATTTTGTTCTAGTCACAGCAACAGTTCTGCCTTCCCATCCAAAAAGAGCCAAGGGGAAGGAAGAAATATGTAGCATTTAATAATGGCTAAATAAGAATTTAACCATATACTATAGATGTATGTAGTCCAGTTTCGGAGGATCTCTTAAGTATGTGTCTCCAGGCAAGGTTGAGAGATTGTTGTGCCATAGTCTGTAGACTTATTTGCCTTTACTGCTTTGGGAAGTATTCAAAAATACTGAATTGATTTAGAATTGATAATTTGAGGGCTTTGCTTTCTTTAACGACAGTTTCTGCCTTTTTGGTGCCAGTTAAATTCTAACATGAGCAGAAATCATACTTTTGAAATTTTGTGGTCTTCACCTAAATGATGAGTAGTCTGTTAGCTGTCAGTATCACGGCATTGGAGCCCAATTTTATTGTACCTCCTTGAGAAGAGAAAGGACTAAAAAGCAGGGGTGTGATGAGCTGGGGTTAAGTTTCATCAGACAGATGAATGGGTGAGCTTGTAAAAGACTTTCCCGTGCTTATATGAATACCAAGACTTTGACTTCTTCACCTAAACTATGAAAGAATACCTTTGAAGAAACAACTGTGTTGTAATTATTGAATCAGTGGCTTAAGTTAGAATAGAGAAAACTAAGGCTGGAGGAAACAGTTTATCTTGCAGTTTCTTTGAGTTCTTTGTCACTAAAAAGGCTGTTTGATCTAGATTTCTAATTCTTCCTTTTATATGGCAGTTTTATTACAGTCCAGAAAATAAACTATTTGCTAGGTTATAAGATAAAGTTTGAAAACTGTATGGTGGTTACTGATGCTATTATATTTGAATGGAATGGAAATGGAAATTTCCTTTGACTTGAATTAAACATCTGTTAGACAAATTAAGTTGGTTTTATGAGTTTTACTTATATACAATAGTAGATTTTGTGCATGAACCCAGTGGAATCTTGATTTTAGATTTTCTTTGAAGCTAGATGCTTTGGAACATTAAAATTTTCCCCTAATGCAGAAGTTAGATGTTTATTGTTGTTACTCCTTCAGAATATTCCCAAAGTTTTATAAAATCTTTATTGTCTAACAGGTAAGTTATTACTTCTTTGAACTTGTTCACTGATATATTTATAAGTCAAGATCCGTCTCAAACTTTTCCATTAAAGAGAAAATATTAAATCTTAGTCTTTGTAACATACTGCTGTTATCTTTTAAATACATTAAATATATTGTGATTTTAACATATCCTAAATTCCAGTCCATATTGCTCTAAACCATAATGTGTCCTCATTTTATTTATCTATTTCCCATCTTTTGATTTTAAGACAAAACTTTTCTGCTTTGACACCACAGTGACTATCATCAAAACTGTTCAATGCCACAGCCAAATGATGTCTGCAGCGTTGGCCATAATCCCCACGGATATTCTGCCCTGGTGGCAATCCTCTGGCCCTGAGGGGTCCAGGCATGCCACACCAGGAGCTATACGCTTACCTACTTATTGACCATCCTTGACCCTAGAAAATGAGAGGCATTTGCTTATTATGTATTTATTTCCACAAATTTGATATCTTTGGCTATTATGGTACTTCTTCAGTGTTTTTGTCATTACTTTTACTGAGGTCTCTGTTGATTAAAGGATCCTGTTTCATACTAAATTTCAAGTCTGATTATGAAAATAGCATACCTGATCATTTGTTTATATGCTACAATGAGGTTTCATGAGTTAAAGTTTTCACAGTGTTTTGAAGTAGAGATAAATGTAGGTTACCTTGAGGGGTAGAGAGAAAAGGAAAAACAAACATTTACTATTATTTTTGGTAAGATGTGGTTCTTGACCTTTACGTGTTTTGTATGAGGGTCAACTCTGGATAATTCTTTGTGTCAGGAGTTGAAGTATGTTCTGATCATGTCTAAATTCTCTTTGATTGAATTTGAGACTGAACCACTTTTGATTTTCAAAGCTTTCAAATGAGCCGTAATGTCTGTAGTGAAACAGAACTTGGTGTCTTTCAACTCACCTGCTTTTAATTGAATCTTGTAACAATTGCAAAGACATTTTGTGCTACCTTCTATATTAGTTGAGGAAAATGATTCTTATCTCAGAAAAGGAAACTTGATTAACTGATCCCATCAGATACTACAAAATGAATTTCGTCAGAAGTACTCGAAAGATGTGGATCAAGAATGTGAAGGAAATTGAGTTGGAAGCATCCTACTTCATTAGAATTTTTTTCATTACATAGAGCAACATGTTGGTGTTCTGCTTTTTTTCATTGTTTTGTTCATAGAACATTTTTGACATCACTGCTGCCCATATATGTGCATGTAACTTTTCTGTGTTAGTGAGTCACTAGATAGATAAATTTGTTTTATTTAAAAGAGCATTACTGTATTACCAAGGGATTTCCCTGGTGGCTCAGATGGTGAAGAATCTGCCTGCAATTCGGGAGATCTGGGTTTGATCCCTGTGTTGGGGAGGTCCCCTGGAGAAGGGAATGGCAACTGACTCCAGTATTCTTGCCTGGAGAATAACTTGGACAGAGGAGCCTGGCAGGCTATAGTTCATGGGGTCGCAAAGAATCCGAGATGACTGAGTGACTTTCACTCACTCACTAACTCATATTACCAAAGATTGATAATTATGAGGCTACCCCAAACAGGTAGAAAGTAGGACATGAACACAAATGAAGACTTCAGTGTTAAGGCATCTGTGTAATTAAATGTATAGTTTACTTATATTTGATGAAATGTCACAGTTACAGGCCATTCCGCAAGGTGATTTCAGCACAGAGACATAAATGTGGAACCAGGTATTATCAACACAGATCCTCTTTAAATCCTAGTGCAAATGTAATAGAAAGTTCTTGGAAGTGAAAGATCGTTTGTAATTCCTAGCATACATATTGTTCTCATCATGTGCCAGGTAGTGTTTTGTAAGGTCTTCCTGTGCTGATCCACATAACCCTCAGATGAAGCCTAGGAAATAGCTGCTGTTACAATCTCTCTCTAGAGATAGGGGGAAGAAGGCGATGAGCAATCCAGTGACTTACCCAGTGATGTGCACCTAGACTAGCTAGTTACTTAGATGCAGAATTGGGACTCCAGTCTGTCGTTGGTAGTGTTTTGCCTATGAAAGTTTGTTCTCTTAAAAAATAAAGAACAAATAAACAGCCCATCCAGACACACAAAAAAGATAATAGTTTCAAAATAAATAAAATTTGAAGCTAACCTTCTAAGTTTAGGGGAAAATGTGACAAGGCTTAGCATTTTATTGGCCGTGCCCCTCTCCCAGTTAGGTTCTGTGAGCCCGCGGAGTTGCTAAATTGTATACTGTATCAGAAATGATTATCTGACACTAATTAATAAAGGGAAATGCAGGTCACAAAAATTATGTTAAGCTGTTCTTTGGCTTCAAATGAGGTTACACAGATAATTCATTCAATGGGATTTAGATTTAGATGTTTTATTAACATGGGTTGTTTTGTTCTGATGGATGGAAAAAGGACTACCTCACTCTCTTTTTCAGTTCCTCTCTTTAAAAATAGGTTTTCTAAAAGAATCTTAAAAAGGCATATCCTAGACTTCCCATAATAAGAAATCCTAGGACCTTTTCACACAAAGAGCAGAAAATGTTCCATTCAAAACCAAATTTCAGTTGTTATTTAGAAAAAGTTATATTTCTTAGAGTGACTAGAGAGTTCTTTCAATTACTTGACAGAAAGCTTAATTTGGGGTGAAGTACAGTTTCTTGTTCATGTTGACTATATTATATTTTAGATATACATGATTTAAATGAACAGATGTGGCATTTACATTTTACAAAATGTTGAATAGTTGGGCTCCACTTCCTGTCAGATTTCCTCCAGTATTTTCACACAGCTTCTCTGTAGGATCAGTGCAGAATGTTTTTAGGTGCTTATGAGTTGTCGTGATGTAATTCAGAGTATTCACCGTAAATACAAAAGAGGTTTTAATTATCTACCACCTCAAATTGACTTTATTCACAGCTGAGTTTCCTTTTTCTTGCAAAGCTGTTTTTTAAGCAAATACAGAATAATTCAATTAATACTGTGACATAGGCTTTAATATTTTAATAATTCATACTATTTCTTAAAGCACTAGTGAAATCTACCTCTCAGATTTCTTGTATCTCATGGTTGTTTGTTGTCTCTTAACATTTTTTGTTTTATATGCCCTCCAATAATGGCTTGACCACATCTTTAAAAAATGAAGTGTAGAAATATTTTTATAAATCAGAATATAAAGGAGTTTTAAGAAAGAAACTTTTCTTACATACCTACATTCTGCTAGTCCTTAAGGTATACATTATTCCATCAAATCTGTACTCCCCTCAGCTTGGATGAGAGAAATTATCCACATTTTGTCTTGGGGATTTCTGAGACTCATGGAGTTTAATCAGTGTCATTTAAGAGGGCAGGTTGCTCTAGAATATGAAGCTGGGACTATATATTCCTCAACTCTGTCCTCTTAGACGGATCGTGTCGCCTCCTTTAGTGATGCAAATGGAACTTCTTGATCAGGTGAATCTCTGGTTTGTTTCTCATTCCCTGGCCAACTGGCAGGGTTTTCCAAGTTACTCTGTTTTCATTTTGGGGCAGTTATTGTGCCCAGAGTAAAATAGGAACGTTTAGATTTAAGAAGCAAAATGTATGGCCTTTGTCCCACCCACATCTTTTATGTAAGAAGAGAAATGGAGAACAAATGTTAAGTTACATAAATGGGATTACAAAACAATGTAACCACACATATAGAATAAGGTATTGTAGCAGGTGCACGGTGTAGGAAGGTGAGGGACCCTGGGCCCCATGGCGGTCCCCCTGCACACTCTTGACCTTGTGGCTATCTTGCTGTGACATCTACAACTCCGCTGTGTTTCCTAGATCATTACAATGGGAGTAGCTAGAAATGAAAGAGAAACACAGGGTGTCTTTTATGGATGGGACTCAATTGCCACAAAGACAGAAAAACAGCTGCTAGTTACCTCTGAGCTGAAAGTGTCCTGAGAGTGCAGGCTCTTAATGGTGCCTACTGCACTCCACGCCCAGTCCAACTGGTTTATCAATCTTCCTGCTCTTGTTGATCTGGAAGAAGCCGTAATATGTGGGTTTATACGAAGTTCTAAGTAAATTCTGAGATTTTAATTTACCTACTAGAGGTTAATATATTATATCTGATAGATTCTCTAATTGAAGTATAATACCTCATGTTGAAGAGGTTTTACGAAATGGTTAATGGTTACTGCTTTAATATAAGGATATTATATACTTTTTAAGAGTAGTCAGTTGCAGGTGCCTTGGACATAGAGAAAAGATGCAGGGTTATTGAAGTAAAGCCTGTCTTGAGGACGCTTTATTCTTTTTTTCTTTTTAAATTTTTATTATTTTTTTTTAACGTCAAAAACATTTTGTATTGGGAAATAGCCAGTTAACAGTGTTGTGGTAGTTACTGGTGAACAGTGAAGGGACTCAGCCATACATATTCAGGTATCCATTCTCCCCCAAACCCCCTTCCCATCCAGGCTGGCACACAACATTGAGCAGAGTTCCATGTGCTATATAATAGGTCTTTGTTGGTTATCCATTTGAAATATAGCAGTGAGTACATGACCATTGCAAAGTCCCTAACTGTCCCTTCCCCCTGGCAACCATACATTTGTTGTCTAAGTCTGTGAGTCTCTTTCTGTTTTATAACTAAGTTCATTTGTATAATTTCTTTTTAGATTTCACATATAAGGGATGTCATATATTTCTCCTTCTCCTTGTCTGACTTACTTCACTCAGTATGATACTCTCTAGGTAATTGGCAAAACTCAGCAGTGGCCACAGGACTGGAAAAGGTCAGTTTTCATTCTGCTCCCAAAGAAAGACAATACCAAAGAATGCTCAAACTACCGCACAATTGCACTCATCTCACACGCTAGTAAAGTAATGCTCAAAATTCTCCAAGCCACGCTTCAGCAGTACGTGAACTGTGAACTTCCAGATGTTCTAGCTGGTTTTAGAAAAGGCAGAGGAAGCAGAGATCAAATTGCCAACAACCACTGGATCATCGAAAAAGCAAGAGTTTCAGAAAAACATCTATTTCTGCTTTATTGACTATGCTAAAGCCCTTGACTGCGTGGATCACAATAAACTGTGGAAAATTCTGAAAGAGATGGGAATATCAGACCACCTGACCTGCCTCTTGAGAAACCTATGTGCAGGTCAGGAAGCAACAGTTAGAACTGGACATGGAACAACAGACGGGTTCCAAATAGGAAAAGGAGTATGTCAAGGCTATATATTGTCACCCTGCTTATTTAACTTATATACAGAGTACATCATGAGAAATGCTGGGCTGGAGGAAGCACAAGCTGGAATCAAGATTGCCGGGAGAAATATCAATAACCTCAGATACACAGATGACGCCACCCTTATGGCAGAAAGTGAAGAGGAACTGAAGAGCCTCTTGATGCAAGTGAAATAGGAGAGTGAAAAAGTTGGCTTAAAGCTCAACATTCAGAAAACTAAGATCATGGCATCCAGTCCCATCACTTCATGCCAAATAGATGGGGAAACAGTGGAAACAGTGGCTGACTTTATTTTGGGGGGCTCCAAAATCACTGCAGATGGTAATTGCAGCCATGAAATTAAAAGGCGCTTACTCCTTTGAAGGGAAGTTCTGACCAACCTAGACAGCGTATTAAAAAGCAGAGACATTACGTTGTCAACAAAGGTCCATCTAGTCAAAGCTATGGTTTTTCCAGTAGTCATGTATAGATGTGAGAGTTGGACAGTAAAGAAAGCTGAGTGCCGAAGAATTGATGCTTTTGAACTGTGGTGTTGGAGAAGACTCTTGAGAGTCCCTTGGATCGCAAGGAGATCCAACCAGCCTATCCTAGGGGAAATCAGTCCTGAATATACATTGGAAGGACTGATGCTAAAGCTGAAACTCCAATACTTTGGCCACCTTATGCGAAGACTGACTCATTGGAAAAACCCTGATGCTGTAGAAGATTGAAGGCGGGAGGAGAAGGGGATGACGGAGGATGAGATGGCTGGATGGCATCACTGACTCAATGGACATGAGTTTGGGTGGGCTCTGGGAGCTGGTGATGGATAGGGAGGCCTGGCGTGCTGCGGTTCATAGGGTCACAAGGAGTCAGACACAACTGAGCGACTGAACTGAACTAATTGAGGTACATCCATATTGCTGCAAATGGCATTATTTCATTCTTATTAATGGCGGAGTAATATTCCATTGTATATATGTACCACATCTTCTTTATCCATTCCTCTGTTGATGGACATTTAGGTTGCTGCCATGTCTTGGCTATTCTAGACAGTGCTGCAGTGAACATTGGGGTGCATGTATCTTTTCAGGGAGGGCTGTTTATTGTTAAGATCAACTTGAGTCTAATCTATTCTTTCTGTTCAAATTCCATCTCCCTACCTCCCTAAGACGTATCTTGTTTTTCTACTGTGTGATTTTGTTGTATTGAGCTTACACATAATGCAGTTAGAACAATGCCTGGCACTTAGAACATTGCTTTTTAAAAATTAGGTTTGCTCTTCCTCCTTTTCTTCCATCTCCTCATGGTCAGCTTCTATTCCTCATTTCTCTGATTCCTGTTCCTAGTCTAGTTTGAGTTACATTTCTGAAAATTTCAGATCAGCATCTCAACAGCAGTTCCCAGTTGAGCTGTACCTATTATCCAGACCATAGACTCTACCCTTTCTCTCCTTTTTTTCCCTCCTGATGTTTCCTATCTGTTTCAAGCCTTAAAAGTCTTAACTTACACTGCCACAGGGTAGAGGCAAGCCTTCTTTCCTGAGTAGGAGCCCAGTAATCAGTTGAAATCACCTTTAATAGTGCGCGCACACACACACACACACATCCATATGTATGTACAGTCACTTAAGAAATGAAACTCACAAGGTAACCACAAATGATCGACCAGGCATTGGGTAACAAAGTAGATAGGCGAGAGTGGTCCAGAGAGTTCAGGTTCCTCCCCTTTATATTTTTTCCTTTCTAGCCTTGTAAGAAGAAATAAATATGATGAGAGCTAGAAACCTTTTAAAAAGTGATGGGTTAGCACCTAAAAAGTCAGTTTCCTAGGACTTCTCCCTCTTGAAAATCACTGAGTATTTTTACTAAAATGTCTGGTGGCGCAGACGGTAAAACATCTGCCTACAACGCGGGAGACCCCGGTTTAATCCCTGGGTCAGGAAGATCTCCGGGAGAAGGAAATGGCAACCCACTCCAGTATTCTTGTCTGGAAAATCCCATGGACAGAGGAGCGTGGTAGGCTATAGTCAGTCCGTGGGGTCGCAAAGAGTTGGACACGACTGAGCGACTTCACTTTCTTTCACTTTCATTGTGATTGCTTCCTCACTTCCTCTTATACCCTGTCAAGCCTCCTCCTAGGGGGAGAAGAAAGAAATGAAAGAAAGAGAAGGGCATTTATTCTTAAAATTTGGTCCCAACTAGGGCTTTGCACAAATTGTTAGTTGGGAGCACAGAATCCTTGAGGTTCTGAGTAATAAAAAGTGCCAAAAGAGATTTGAACAGTGATTAAGCATGTGACCTTTAGACTCCAACAGATAATCATTTGAATATTTCATCATCTTATCACATTTCCAGTGTACCTTGCCTTTGTCAAGAGTTGTTGTCGTTATTGGTAGGCATCTACTAAGGAGATGAGAGAGTGATTTTTGTAAAAGGAGGGGCTCTCTGTCACTCATTTATTCCAGAGGAGTACTTTGTGAACATTTATGTTTCTAAATTTGTGAGAGTAAACTTCTGAGAACGAGGGGAAAAAGTCACTCAAAATATCACTGAATGAAATAAGTATTATGCTATGGCATATTCAAAACTGCTGTTTTAGCAGTGTTGTCTTTAATTTAGAATATTTGCCAGGTAGATTACATAAAGACTTTAGTACTTTTTTTTTCTTTTTTTGTTTTTAACTGATTGCTGTAGCAGTGGCTATAGCAAATAAAAAGTTAAGCCCCAGTCCTCAGATCTGTGTGTCTTACATTAGAAAAGGCAGGACTAAAACAGACTTGCATAGGAGCCAATGGGCAGTTCATCAGAGTGGTGCCAGCCAGTGGCTGTGAGACCTTGGCTATGCTGTTTCTTTTTCCTGGACTCAATACATCAGAATCTGTAAGATTACAAAGAGAAGTCCATTGTGACCCTGCAGTTAATCTTAAAAAAACAAAAACCACGAATGACCATTTAAAATGCACATCAGTTGGGTGTTACAAATGCTTTGGGCTTGGAGGAAATGAAATGTACAGTGTACGTGCTGCTGCGTGCCTTCTCTGTGTCCGACTCGTTGTGACTCTGTAGACGGAAGCCCACCAGGCTCCTCTGTTCATGGGATTCTGCAGGCAGGAATACTGGAGTGAGTTACCATTTCCCAGCCCAGGGATCGAATCTACATCTCTTGCATCTCCTGCATATTGGCAAGCGGATTCTTGACCACTGCACTGATGGGAAAGCCATGGAGTAAGGAGCGTATCCCTAAAGCAATGATTCTAATACCTGGCCTAGTGTAAGTTCCCCACTTGTTTTCGGTCTCTTGCCTGGAGCATCTCTGGAAGTCTTCTCTCAGTTTCATGGATAATCTCAATTGGTAAGGGAACAGCATTGGGGCACAGCAGGCACCCCCAGAGGAGGGGCAGTGTGGAGCTGAGCCTGCGGGCTGGAGGGTGAGCCCTGCCTTTCCCCGCTTCTTTTCTCAGTGCCTTGCCATGCCAGTGGGGCTTTCTGGGGTGCAGATGAAGATCCAATATGAAGTGAACCCACCCAGTGTATACACACGAAGCGAGCATATTAGCATTTGAGAGAAATGGGCCCTGCGGTCACTCTGAATGGCACAGTACATCAGAAGTGGATCCTGTCACTTGGATTCAGTATGACACCAGACTCAGCACTAGCCATCTGACACTGCCATCCCGGATTTTGAAAGAATCTTGCTACTTATACAAGGGAGATTTATGGTTGGGAAAAAACAAATCCAGTGACCTGCCTAATTTCATAGGAATTACTTGGTAGGACAGATGCAGTCCAGTGGAGAGTTCTCTTGCCCATCCAGCCCCCTTTTTTGATAAGTGCTTTTGTATTAGTAGATGTGTGCATGATATCTTTCTTAACCTTTATAATCAATCTGTATACATCTAGTTGGGTATCCTGAACTGAGATTAACATGAGCCCTGTGCTGAGATGCTGAAATTAATAATAATATTTTTCCTGTACATTGGTCTTGAGTTTCCTAAAAAGAAGTTAGAAAATAACACATGCGTTTACAAACTTAAGAATTTGTGGCGGCCCAGAGACTTTCCATGTTTGTTATCTCCTACCCCTTATGAAGTTCCATTGTTTTGTATTGGTATTCAGTATTCAGAATGGTAGTGCTAAGGAGCACAAGGTCTTAAATCACAGAAGAAGAGGAAATTATCTTTAGATTGTCATATTTACTAAAATAGGACATTATGGTCATATATTTTAGGAGGTCTTTGAATAATAAACAATGAACCAAATTTATCATCTCAGGAGCAGGCTGATGGTGGTTTTGTTATATACTTGCCATTTTGCAGACGTGAAAACCTGGAATTCTGAAGCTTGATGCTTTTTCTAAACAGACACTGTGAGTAGCTATGAATACACCTGCCATGTGGTATCATCAGGACCCTGGGGATCGTCTCCCTTTGCTGGGAGGCCTCTAATTCTGTTCTGTATTGTTCCATTGGTCGCCACTACTCAAGAAAATTCAACGGGGCGATGCATTTTCTAGTTTAGAGTGTCTTCTGGGAATATTCTCCCACCACTTGCAGTTCCCCTACCTTTTCCCCTCATCTACTGGAAGTGCACACGTTTTCCGTATTACTAACCGCTTCTGCTTCCTGAATGGCAGAGGGATTTTAGTCACTAGAGAAGCATCTTCACACCTAGAGTTCCGAATATAATTTTTCCCCCTACAATTTAATGACTGACTCATGACGCTCCATGAGCCTTTTCCTCATGAGCATCCACAGTCAAGCTAACTGAGCATGCACCCCTCATCCCCACCCCCGCTCCCCGAGCAGAGAGCTATAGCTGGTATGACATTGCTCCTACTCAGCCCACACTGGCCTTCACCCTTGATATTTCACATGCAGTGGGAAGTCACCAACGGTGTAAGGCAAAGCTGCTCTTTAGGAGAAAGGGGCCTGGTAGTAAAGGATAGGATGAATTCCTGTGAGGAAGAACTGAAACTTGGTCAGGAAAAGCTCCAAGGGTGTACCAGGCAGATGCCTGCACCCAAGTCCAGTTTTTCGACTTTTCATACTGTTCTTTCTCCTGTAGTCCATATGAGTCACTGAGGACACAGGTAAGTCTTAATTTCCATATTTCACCCTATCTTTTAAGAAAAGAAATGTAGCTCAGATGAACACCCAGTTTGGGTTCATGAACACCTGCTGAACTGGCTCTGCCCTTCTTAATTCATCCATAGGAAGTAGTTGGTGGACTGCGTATAAAATTCAGTATTTCTACATCTTACATGAAATGAGGAAGAATTCTACATAACCAAACCTGATCCTTTAGTTCCATCAAGTTGATTCCCTGAAAACAAATGAATTTTGATTTACCTGTAGTTGTGTCAGTTAAAAAAAAAAAAAAATTGTCCAGGACTTTAAAGTAAGTAACCTGGATTCCTACTGAATCATGGTCTGCTCTCAGATGGTCTAATTCTGGTGCCGGCTTTTATCATCCTGAAAGCTTTAGGCGTCCCAGTTTCCAGGGGGCTTAGGCTTTTGCCCGGCTCTGGGAACCTTCTTGCTTTGTTTCACCCCCGAAAGGAAGCAGTTGGAGTCCAGCTCTGTTACTAGAAATCTTGCCTTCCACTAGGGTATCCCTAAGCGGAGGGCACATTCTTTGCCTAGGCTTTCAACTATACTAATGTTTAGTTTATATAGTGTAAAATGGCACCAGCAATGAAAAATAAGTATAGTCATTTATTTTGCTGCCTAATTAGAGACTAACACAGGTAGATGGTTCCTGTGTAGCCCTGGAATCTTTGGGCCATCCAAAAGACACTCAAACTAGTATGAGCCATACTGGAGTTTATTTTCTCACGTATCTGGGAAGTCCAAGGCCGCAACCAGCTCTGGGCACATCTGGATGGGTGATTTATATGATGTCATCCAGAAACTTCTCTCTTTCCTTTGTCTCCACTTTCATTCTGTGTTGGTTTCTTTTTTCAATTAGGACCTTATGTGATGGCAGAAAAGGCCCTCGGCAGCTCTGGCTTCATCATTTTAACAGCCAGCGTTCCCCTTTAAAGAGAATGTTTCTTTCCTGATAGCGTCCTGTAACCTGATGGTGGAGGGTTACTACTTGCTTCAGCTGGAGAGAGACTAGGCCAAGATTAAGGTTTGTTGTTTCGTGGGGTTTTTTCACTCATCTTTTTTCAAGCCCAAGCCTCAAAAAGTCCTACCTACTCATCAGAATTATTGAATAGGCCAGTAAGTAGCATTCTCTGATCACAACCACAAATACATGTTGAGAATCCACTCTATGCCATTCATTGGACTAGATCCACTAACTACAGGGGCTTCCTTGGTAGCTCAGTCAGTAAAGTATCCACCCGCAGTACAGGAGACCCGGGTTCGATCCCTAGGGTGGGAAGATCCCCTAGAGAAGGACATGGCAACCCACTCCAGTATTCTTGGCCTGGGAAATCCCATGGCAGAGAAGTCTGGTGGGCTATAGTCCAGGAGGCCTCAAGAATCAGACACAACTTAGTGACTAAACCACCACACCACTAACTATGAGAAAAATCACAAATTTTTCTCATTCAGAGTTTATATTATCACAGAAATGATGGCTATAAGAAGGTGGAGTATAAACAGTTCTGTGACTAAGGGAAGCACCCATGGGGACATGGGGTCAGTTCCAGGCAGAGAGGGCAGGCTGTATAAAGGTCCAGTGGGGGAGAAAGGGTAATTAACCAGAATAATTTCTTATAGATGCCACAGACATAGAGGTCAGGATCGCAGAGGTTGTTGAGGCCAGATCATCTGAGAGTCTTTTCTTTAGGAAGGCATTTTTACTTTCATCTTAAGTGCCTTGGGGAGCTATTGAAGGGTTTGATGCAGGAAAATGAAATGAGGAAATTTGTATTCTGGAACGAATACTCTGGTCTGGCGCACTTGAGCTGGAGGACAGCACTGGAGGCTGAGCCACATTTAAGCCATTGACGTAATCCAGGTGAGATGATAAGGGGAGCACAGCGTTGGTGGCGGAGGTGATGGGTTATATATGCAGGGCTGAGCAGTAGTAAAGCAGTCTGGTTGTTATGTGTTGTTGTTCAGTTGCTAAGTCATGTCCAACTCTTTCACAGCCCCATCGACCGCAGCCCACCAGGCTCCTGCGTCCGTGGGATTTCCCAGGCAAGAATACTAGAGTGGGTTGCCATTTCCATCACCAGGGGATATTCCTGACCTAGGGATCAAACCCATGTTGGAAGGTGGTAATTGAAGGCTCAGGGGTAGAGTACTCATTTCAGGTCCTACAGATGACCTGACTTTGTCTTCTTTGGATAACCCAGGGTCGTTGTGATCTCCATTCTGCTATTAGCAAAAACTGATTGGTAGATTTTCTGTATTTATAAAAACATGAACATGAGAATGCTCATAACAACCTTATTCATAATTGTCGTAAAGTGAAAACAATCCAAATGTCTGTCAGCAAGATAAATAAAATGTGATGTATTCACACTATATACTATTATTTAGCAATAAAAAGAAATGAAGTACTGATACATGCTACAGAATGGATTAGCCTTGAAGACATTATGTTTGGTGAAAGAAGCCAGTAATAATAGGCCACATATTGTATAGAATAGGCAAATTGGTAGAGATAGAAAGGTTAGTGGTTGCCAGGGACTGGGCTGTGGTCGGAGAAATTTAGAGAGGTTGCTAATGGGGTTTCTTTGCAGAGTGATAAAAATGTACTAAAAGTGATGGTGGTGTTGATTATACAATTCTATGAATGTACTGAAAACCACTGAATTGTACAAATTGGTACCATTTGAATTGTATGATATGTGAATATCTGAATAAAGTTATTATTAAAAGTATGAATATGGGAGTAAAATCACCCTTAGTTTATCTAGAAAACAGAAGACCAGCTGGTAGAAACAGGCATATAAAATACATCAAGAAATGAACAATGAGAAGATAGCTTAAAACTGGAGAAAAAGCCCTTAAATGTGTAGCAACAGGAGAATGGATAAAGTATGATATATTCATAAAAAAGAAATGACAGTAAGAATCCTGTTGATTAACAAATGCATATAAAATATTAATAACTTAAGATTCGACCTAAAATTAGCATTTGTAGAACATTTAGTAATATACAGTGGAAGTGAGAAATAGATTTAAGGGACTAGATCTGATAGAGAGCCTGATGAACTATGGACGGAGGTTCGTGACATTGTACAAGAGACAGGGATCAAGACCATCCCCAAGGAAAAGAAATGCAAAAAGGCAAAATGGTTGTCTGAAGAGGCATTACAAATAGCTGTGAAAAGAAGAGAAGCAAAAAGCAAAGGAGAAAAGGAAAGACATTCCCATTTGAATGCACAGTTCCAAAGAATAGCCAGGAGAGAGAAGAAAGCCTTCCTCAGCGATCAATGCAAAGAAATAGAGAAAAACAACAGAATGGGAAAGACTAGAGATCTCTTCAAGAAAATTAGAGATATCAAGGGAACATTTCAGGCAAAGATGGGTTCGATAAAGGACCAAAATGATATGGACCTAACAGAAGCAGAAGATATTAAGAAGAGGTGGCAAGAATACACAGAAGAACTGTACAAAAAAGATCTTCACGACCCAGATAATTACAGTGGTGTGATCACTGACCTAGAGCCAGACATCCTGGAATGTGAAGTCAAGTGGTCCTTAGAAAGCATCACTACGAACAAAGCTAGTGAATGTGATGGAATTCCAGTTGAGCTGTTTCAAATCCTGAAAGATGATGCTGTGAAAGTGCTGCACTCAATATGCCAGCAAATTTGGAAAACTCAGCAGTGGCCACAGGACTGGAAAAGGTCAGTTTTTAATTCCAATCCCTAAAAAAAAGAATGCTCAAACTACCGCACAATTGCACTCATCTCACACGCTAGTAAAGTAATGCTCAAAATTCTCCAAGCCAGGCTTCAGCAATACGTGAACCGTGAACTTCCAGATGTTCAAGCTGGATTTAGAAAAGGCCGAGGAACCAGAGATCAAATTGCCAACAACCACTGGATCATCGAAAAAGCAAGAGAGTTCCAGAAAAACATCTATTTCTGCTTTATTGACTATGCCAAAGCCTTCGACTGTGTGGATCACAATAAACTGTGGAAAATTCTGAAAGAGATGGGAATACCAGACCACCTGGCCTGCCTCTTGAGAAACCCATGTGCAGGTCAGGAAGCAACAGTTAGAACTGGACATGGAACAACAGACTGGTTCCAAATAGGAAAAGGAGTATGTCAAGGCTGTATATTGTCACCCTGCTTATTTAACTTATATGCAGAGTACGTCATGAGAAACGCTGGTCTGGAAGAAGCACAAGCTGGAACCAGGATTGCTGGGAGAAATATCAATAACCTCAGATATGCAGATGACACCACCCTTATGGCAGAAAGTGAAGAGGAACTGAAGAGCCTCTTGATGAAAGTGAAATAGGAGAGTGAAAAAGTTGGCTTAAAGCTTAACATTCAGAAAACTAAGATCATGGCATCTGGTCCCATCACTTCATGCCAAATAGATGGGGAGACAGTGGAAACAGTGTCAGACTTCATTTTTTTGAGCTGCAAAATCACTGCAGATGGTGATTGCAGCCATGAAATTAAAAGATGCTTACTCCTTGGAAGGAAAGTTATGACCAACCTAGATAGCATATTAAAAAGCAGAGACATTACTTTGCCAACAAAGGTCCGTCTGGTCAAGGCTATGGTTTTTCCAGTGGTCATGTATGGACGTGAGAGTTGGACTGTGAAGAAAGCTGAGTGCCGAAGAATTGATGCTTTTGAACTGTGGTGTTGGAGAAGACTCTTGAGAGTCCCTTGGACTGCAAGGAGATCCAACCAGTCCATCCTAAATGAGATCAGTCCTGGGTATTCATTGGAAGGACTGATGCTGAAGCTGAAACTCCAGTACTTTGGCCACCTCATGCGAAGAGTTGACTCATTGGAAAAGACCCTGATGCTGGGAGGGATTGGGGGCAGGAGGAGAAGGGGACGACACAGGATGAGATGGCTGGATGGCATCACCGACTCGATGGGCATGAGTTTGAGTAAACTCCGGGAGTTGGTGATGGACAGGGGGCCTGGCGTGCTGCGATTCATGGGGTCGCAAAGAGTCGGACACGACTGAGCGACTGAACTGACTGACTGACTGAAAATATCTTAACTCTCTAACCTTTAAAACTACTATTAATATGTTACAAAAGAACACTCTTTAACAAGGATATGAAACAATATAATATAGTTTAGAAAGATTTTAACACGCAGAGTTTTGAACTTGTTTAAAATACTTTCAGGGTCAGTTTCATTTAACTGAAAAGTTTTAGCATCTTGGACATCTTCAAAGACGAATCCTTAAACAATTTCTTATGTAACTTTTGTTTTTTTGAAAAGGAAAGATTATTACTTGGGACCAAAAAAAAGGCAAGAGATGATGATGATGATGATGAAGCAGAGCAAAAGTGCAGAGTGGTAGAAAGCATGCTCTAATTAGGAAGGTACATAAAATTACAGATCAGGGTATAGTGTTTCATCTCTTAGGTGACTTCTGTCATTTACACTTTATTGCAAAAATATTCTGCAAACTGTTTTTGCCCTTTTGTCTCATTTTGTTTTGATATGATTACTGGACTAATCAGGAAAAAAAAAAAAAAACAATGAAGTCTTTTAAGGAAAACAAGGAAATGAGAATTTATAGGGAATTTCCCATGGTTGGGATTGAGGAATAAGTGTGGAGTTGGAGAAACTCTGTAAGGTCTGCCTGGAAAGAATCTTAGAAATTATTTTAATGCAAGGTATTTTCGCTTTAGTATGTTTATACTTTATCATTTTGTTATTGATTCTAAAATTATTTTACTTGTAAAATGACACAGAAAAATATTAGGAAAAATGTCATGATACAGAATGAGAAATTATCAGAAAATTTAAAATACCATGTATCTATTGATGACATCTGTGTTTTTAAAAGGTCTGCATGTCAGAACTTTAGAGAATTGTTTTGAAAATTGTAAGGGTACCTACATTTAAAATTTGGCACTCAGAAAGCTTTGCTGCAGTATTTTTGAATTTGCTTCTAAAATCCCCTCAATTTGCTCTTCTTTAATGTTAATCTTTTTCCCCTTAGAGCAAGTCCCTCATCTTAGAGGCTGGAGGATTTATTTGTGTTTCCTGAGAATTTCCTTTCCTTATCTTTTTAATTGCAGTGCTGTTGTGGGTCCTGTCCCAGATTTCTTTCTTAATTTTTCTCTCTTTCCATTTAATTTAGGCATATCCATTTCACATTAGTATCGTGCCTCTTTTTATCTTGGAGGAAGCAGTTGGAATTCTCTGCGTGTATTGTAAAATTCTCCTATCTAAGTTAATGGCCAACGTTGAAATATGTCTGTAATAATTAGGGAATCATTAATAGAAAGAGGGACAATTCTAGATTTTTTTTTCAGAAGTCTTTTGAGTCAGAATTTTACATTATATTTAAGTTGACAAAAAGCTCTTTGCAAAGTTTAATGTTACTTTGAGCAGAGTGAGCTTATTTTTTGGCCAAAATATTTCAGCCACACTATCAGCTACGTAGCCTTGATGATTTTCAAAGGTGTTCTTATTTAAGTATAAGAACCACCATCTATCTATCTATCTAAATAGGATTTTTGTCGCAAGTTTTTAAAAATTAGAGAACATGTATTCTGCTGTTTGGTCACATTTAGTTCTCCGCAAGAATTGTCAATTAGAGTCTAATTCTTTGTGTTGATGTTCTAATTAATTGGGAGAGGGAAATTTGCTTTGAAGTCTGTGTGGAAGCCTTTGCTAATTAGAAACATTAATTTAAAGTTTCTTTCATATTTTCTTCACTGAATTTGTTCCTCTTCAGTCAGCTTGGATTTTTTTAAGATCAGAGTAATACTACATTGATTTAACTCATTTTAATATATCAGGTTCCTAGTGAAATAGTTTAGATAGGAGTTGAGCATATGTACTGCCAAATTATTCAGTTTAGAAATAGGACTTAGGGTTTTTTTTTTAATATTAAATTCTCCTTATATATTGAAAATAGAATTCAAATTTGCGTGATTTTATATAATATTTTTAGGTCTACAATTCTTTTAGATGATAAACCACAGTTGTATGTTGTTGCTCTCTTATTTCTTTTTAAAGACTATATTTTGCCCTTTGGTGTTTTCACATTACTCCTACTGAATTTATAGTGATGATTTCAATTTACTGGGAATTTCCTGTGATTAATTAAGGATAGAGTTTGGCAAGTGAAATTTGATAACTGTAATGGAGAGAAATAGACCTAAAGTGAGAGAATTTTAGAAAGTGGCTTGTTTGGCCTTTTTTTTAATTTTGGAGTGGTTGCTAATTTAAAATCATCAGAACTACAGATCACCTACTAGTTTGGTGAAAGGGCCTTTTTATTAGCCGTGTATGGGCTCCTCATATGCAGATGTTTTAATGTATTTAATTGTAGTTTAGATCTGTTTGGTCTAACTCACTGTGACAGTTCTCTATTTTATACTGAGTCCCAGTTGTGGAAGACAGAGCATCAGTGTTTCTTTTGTGAACATTAGAGGTGAAATGAGTGGAAATTAGGGAGCATCTTGAATGTAAGTAGAGTTCACTTAGTAACAACAAAATTGAGGTCCTGAGTATGAATTCTTTTCAGTTCACAATCTTTGTGAATTGTTGGGTTGCAAGCCATCAGTATTTTCATATAGGAGTCTTAGAATAATTGTTAATAATAATACATTCTAGAAGTAGTGTCTTTGGGAGAATTATTTTGGGAGAGGTTTAATCCTCTTTGGAAAAGACCCTGATGCTGGGAAAGATTGAGGGCAGGAGAAGGGGATGACAGAGGATGAGATGGTTGGATGGTATCATCAACTCAATGGACAAGTTTGAGAGACAGTGAAGGACAGAGAAGACTGGCCTACTACAGTCCATAGGGTTGCAAAGAGTCAGACATGACTTCGTAACTGAACAACAGCAATCTTTTTTCCTAAATATATAAATAAGTATTATTTGCTTTACCATTAAAAACTGTTCATAATATGAATGTGAATGGATCTGGGGATAGAGCTCTTGTGCAAATTTATGATTGGATATACCCAAATCGCTCAGATAATTGTTTAAGGATGACATAACATAAAAGGATTTTGTGACTGGTAGTAAATAGAAAAATATACTGTAAACTTTTGAACCTATTTTTAAAAACACCAAAAACTGGAATTGTGTAAAGCCAAGCACCTACAGATGGCAAGATTTAGTGTATAGTCAGCCCTCCCCCTTCACAGCAGTTACGATCAGGTTACACTCCGTACTCTGGGAACGTCAGTGTTTTAATGGGGTAAAGTCGGATCTAAATTGCCTTTTGGGTGTTTGTATGTATTAGAGAACCATGTAGTACCTAAAATATTCAGCATTTTACAAGTTTTTATTGTTGCTTCAGTCTAATGTTTCCTTGAAATACGTTTGTTCGGCATAAAGTTATAAGTTAAAACCATTTAGACTCAGATTTCTGAGATGTTTGCCAACTGTCTTAGGCTTCTTTTAGCATTTAAAGAATTAAAAGTATATTTTGGCAACCCATAAATAGGTACTGATTAATCTCTTTGTCTACTTCAGTAATCTCAGAAGATTTAGAATCAAGAAGTATTAAAAGCAGTACACAGGTCAGTTTTAAAAATAGAAAACATCAGAGATTAAGTTATTTTTCTAATAAAATGCATAAGTAGCTGCATACAATGAATAAGTTGGTTTGTACCTAATGTATTTCTCTGTTAATAATTCTGATGGCCATTAAAAGTGACTTTTAAAAAAGTGGGAATGAAAGAGCAGTTTTCTTCATTTTTTCATATGTGTTTTAACAAATCTCCATAGATTGAACAGTAAAAGGATTACCATTTTACTTCTTTAAGAGGATTTCTATTTAGGAAACTAGAATATTCTCTTTTTTTCAAACATTAAACATTCAGTTTAATGCTACTTTCCATGATATGATTGTCAAAGAATTGAAACTATATTATGGTTTCTACCAGTGACCTAACCAGTAAGCAAGTTGCTCCTTTTCCCGTGTTCCCTCTTCACTTCCACCCTCCTTGATCCCCTCATTTGAGTTGATTTGTAATCTGACTCTTGTGACAGATGTTAGGAGGTGGAGCGAAGGGATTCTCTGCTTTTAGACCCGGAGGTTAAGAGACTGTGCTATTAAATCTATGGTCAGAAGAAAGTTTCTCTAGCCTTTTTTTTTTAATTGGAAGAAAATTACATTACAGTATTGTGTTGGTTTCTGCATATATCAACATCAATCAGCCACAGGTGTACATATGTCCTCTCCCTCCGGAACCCCCCTCCCACTGGAACCCCCCTCCTCCCTCCCTGTTATGAAAGGAAAAGCTCAGGGTAATAGGAGCAAAAATGACAAAGAAGACTTAGGGAAGAGTAGAAGAGATGTGCAGATAAGTCAGACAGACACTACTAAGGATGTTTCGGAGGAGGGGGTAGGCTCTTCGTGTTGAAGCACGCGCTTTGCTTTGACTGAATGTGGCTTAATTTCTGTAAACAGCCCTCCTTCTGGGCTGAATGCGTTTTAGCCATGTCTGTACCTGCAGCAGGATACGGGTGATGAAAGTTTACAGGCAGTTTACAGATGGGAGGAGAGAAGTGAGAAAGCCTGAAGTTTCAGAGAGACTGCAGAGTGTACCAAGTTTGAACACATTTCTGAAATACACGAAGACACAAAAAAATGTGTCTTCACATCTGTTTATTTTTCAGCTCTTTACAACTAAATTTCTCTAAGTTGGAAATCAGTTGACTCAAAATACACGTACTTTCTTTCTTTCAGTAGTTATGCCTATGTGCAGAATCCCTACATTTTTCCAGTCTCCTTATTCAGTTTGTAGAATCTGTCTGAAATCTCTTCTGCGGAGAGTAAAGGCCTTTCGCTGGGAACTTCGTTGGTGAGGCCGTGACTCGGGAACGAGGGTCAGTTCTGCCCGTTTAATGTATAGAAGCCATGTCTGCGGAGACGTGGTTCCGAAGCAGACGGTCCAGTCATCCTGGGTCTCCGTGGCGTTTCTGCCCCTCTCAGAGCGCCCAGGACCGGGCCCACTGTGGATCGCTCACTCTGTGTTTGGAGCTTGGCAGAGCAGAGAGCTGACATGATCCTGGTTTTAGTTTTTGATGTTGAAAGCACTAACATGTAAGCTCTGGAAAGCATTTAATCACTGTAGTTTCTACACAGGCAAGTCCGGGGAGAGCAGCTTTTAGTAATTTACAACGTAAGAAGTTGAGTATTTGTTCTCCTAAAAATCATACTTTACTCAAGCATTTAATTTAAAAAGGGGAAGGAGCGTCTCAGTTTTCCCATTAGAGAACACAAAAGAAGGCGCATAATGACTGCTTATTACATAAGCGTAACAGTTTAAATTTACAACCAGGGTACCAATTACAGGTACATTTAGTCAGTTGCAACATGTAAAAAATTATTATTAATAAGCTCAGTCTCCTTGACAGTACTCTGGTGCTGACTTTGCCCCATTTCTTTGAGTGTATTATTTTCTATTAACTGGAAAAAAAGACAGCGTACACCTGTCATTCACTGTACTGCATCTTGTTTATAATTAGGACCAGGAGTGAATGTTTATTTGAAAGACAGCAGAGAGAAGGTTCCTCCTTGCTTCAAGGAAATTCTTTAAAAAAAAAAAAAAAGCGTATGCCTGGGTTGCTTTCTTTAATGGGCCAAGATATATTTTTCAACATGTCTCTTCCCTCTTGCTGCATATTACAAATAAACACAGTTTTAACAAAATTAGCATTCTGAAGTGCATTCATAGATTTTTAGTTGCTTATTTAATCTGCTTTGAAAACTCCTACATAGCAGATACTCCATTGTAAATAAATATGGAGTAGATAATTCATCATTGTTGTCTTTTATCTAATTGCTCATAGGTATGTGTTCCAAATAAATGAATTCAAGCATAATTTCATACACCGTTCTTTTTTATCAACCGCACAAGCATATTTATTTGAACTGACAGTATTGACACTCTGTTGGCTAAGCAGATTTCAAAATAAGTTTTCTTCTGTGCCACGGAAGCCAGAGTTTCTTCGACAAAAGCAACTGTAAATATTTAATTTTAATTTTTAGTTGTTTTATGTAAAGAGAGGTCAGGGTGCCAAGACGGGAGGAAAGTCTAAAGGAGAACTTTTATTTTATTTTTTTTTATTTTAAAGAAAATCTGCATAGCAAGGAAGTGCAGGCTGTCTGAGATAGCTCTGAACATAATTCTAAATGTTGGGTTATGATTTCTGTCAGTGAGAATCATCCGTCCTGTGGTAGTAAGTAATTTGCATGTAGGTGCTGGTACTGTAACCATCTTTATTTCTTAGCATCTTTCTGTTAGAGCTGGAAGGGGCCCTGGAAATTATATAATTCCTTTAAAGTTAAGACCTATAGTCAGTAAACAATTTTCTGGCTCTTGCGTAGTTAACTTATGGGCTGTGCTGGGACACGAATCCGGATTCTCACCTTCACAGTTCAGTGGCTTATGTTATCAAACCATAGTGCTTCTCTGATTGTTTTTGTAAAGGAAACATTTTCACTGGTTGCTGTTAATCATACAAAGTGGTATGTGTTGAATCTGGTAAAATTTGTAATTGAGGTTTTGGTGAACATGTGTCATATGTAACATACGTTTTATGTATAACCTAAGGCACCCTGTGGTGGACAGGGAAGCCTGGCGTGCTGCAGTCCATGGGATTGCAAAGAGTCGGACATGACTGAGCAACTGAACTGAGCTGAAGGCACCACAAGCTATTAGATTGGAAATTAAAGTTTCAGCATAGACATATCTGTGAGGGTTTTTTTTTTTTTTTTTTTTGAGGATGAATTTAGATTGACAGAATGTAAATATGTGTTTTGTATATTGGTTACAGTTATCATAAGAAAAGCCTACCTGTGTTTGCTTTGAAATATATGAACTCAATTTGAAATATCATGGTACTATTAAAATTGTATTTCCAAAAGTGGAAATAATGAAAAATAATACTTTGTGATGCTATTAGGTGAAATTGAATGCTAGGATTTATTTTTATACAACTGATTTTTTAAATTACGTTTTGTTAAAAATTGTTAAATTTTGTTAGTAATATCTTCATTGAGTAGAAATATGAGTGTTTCCCTTCTTTCCCTACTTTGCACGTTTTTTCCTAGGGAATACTTTTTCCTGTAAAAAACATTCAACCTGTTAGGAATGAAATTATAAGTATTTGTCCTAACAGATGAACTGAGTAGACAGCTAATATCATACTTAACAGTTTTTAAGCTTAAAAGAATCTACTCAACCAAAAAGATACTTGCTCAGCTTACTGTTAAATTATTAAAAGTATACTTACAGCTATTCCTCCAGTAACTGGTGTTACTTCCTCTTAACAGTAGAGAATTTTAAGAGGTAGGGGACATTGGTATACCCAGGGCTGATCCGTGTTGATGTATGGCAGAAACCAACACAATATAGTAATTATCCTTCAATTAAAAAGAAGTAAATTTTTGAAAAAATAAAAGGAAAATAAAGTACAGAATTTGTATAGAATTCATATCAGGTGCTGTGCTGTTTTACCAGCTCATTTCATGCCGCAGCCCTTAGGAAGAAGGGGTGGTGATGCTGGTGGTCGTGGTGGTAATGGTGGTGGTTATTCTTTCATGGAAGAAGAACCTGAGGCATGGAGGTGTGAAATAATTTTTTCTGAGGCAGCACATCTAGTGCAGCTACTACTTGAACTGGTCTGGCACCAGCGCCCAGAATCTTGAATATTATGTAGTAGTTACCTGGTTTTGCGTTGTGGTATAGAAACGTGACCTAGGAAGAAATAGTCAAACTATGACTCATGTAAGATTTTGCCAACAAACTGAATGTGCACATTTCTGTTTGCTGCCATATCATGTAAAAGTCGCTACCCTGAGTGTCAGTAAATTTAGAGGATATGCTATAGGCTAAACGGTCAGAAATTAGCTTTCAGGGGTGAGTGTAGCTTAAATAGAGATGTAGTGGGTCTGGGGCACTGCCAAAGTGGGGAGGGGACCTTGAAACTTAAGACAGTCAGGACAGAGAGATGGTGGTTCCAAGAATGGGCTCCAAATGAAGGTCACATGAGCAGACTCCAAATTGTAGAAACTGATTTCCTTGAAAGCTGCTTCTCGTCTGGGCAGCTCTACCAAGCAGGAGCAACAGGGATGTATAGCAGAGGTTAATAATTCTTCTGAGGAAGCAGTTAGGCAAACCAGTCAGTCATTAATGGATTTCTGCGTTTCCTACTTCAAACGGGAAATCAAATAGAAAATGATTTTATGTAAAAGGAAGTAAAAAGTTTATTGAGATCATGTTTATTCTAAAGAGCAATTTTCTCATTCTCTATTCTTTTCCAAGCACCGTTTTCATTGGTCCTTTACAAGGGTAATAAATATTTACTATTTGTACTTAACTTTATGTGATAAATAGAATGATAAAGATATTTTAAATATAGAATACTTTTATGACCTTGAGATTATTACTTAGCATATAATTAAAATATTTTAATTGACTGGTTTTATAGGTCCTCTTTTCTTTCATATGTTGGTCAAAGATGTCATCTCTCTCACCTGCCAGAAAGGGAATGAATCTTTATAAACACTTCTTGTGGGAGGTGAGGATGTTGGCATCTGTTGAGAATAGCCTGATAGTTACTGAACTAAGTGATAAACACTAGACTCATTCTTGCGTGTGTGTATGCTGTCATTTCAATCTAAAAAGTAAAAGAAGCAAATGAAGACAGCAAATCAGAAACCATCTCACATAGAGAACAAACCACAGGTTACCAGTGTGACGAGGAAAGGGGCGAGGTGCAAGATAGGAGTATGGGATTAAGAAATACAAGCTACTGTGTAGAAAATAAATAAGCAACAAGCATATATTAATACAGCACAAGGAATATAGCTATTATTTTATAATAACTTTAAATGAAGTATAAGCTATAAAAATATTGAATCACTATGTTGCACACCCAAAACTAATATAATATTGTAAATCAACTATATGTGCTCAGTCCTGTCCGACTTCTTGCGACTCTTTGGACTGTAGCCTGCCAGGCTCCTCTGTCCATGGGATTCTCCAGGCAAGAATACTGGAATGGGTTGCCATGCCCTCTTCCAGGGGATCTTCCCAACCCTGGGATTGAACCCGTGTCTCCTGTGTCTCCTGCATTGGCAGGTGAGTTCTTTACCACTAGAACCACCTGGGAAGCCTAGACTCTTCCTTACATAATGACATGTCTTTTCCTAATTTACTCATTCTTCATAACACTTCAGACAGGTGTGAATATTTTCATTTTATGGAGACAGAGAGAATTATGGCCAGAGGTAATATAGTGGAGCCTAAGTTAATACAAGACCTTCTGACTCCAAGTCCATTAATCTTGTTGGGTAAAAATATACTTCTCAAGAAAATGTTGTCATTATTCAAAGTTTCAAGGATAAGCATTAATTGTTTTTGGCCAAAAAATTAGATCATACAACCTTTTCATTTCAAAATTAATTTAACCAGAGAATCTTTATTGAACTCTGATCACTGCAAAGTACTATGTTAGCTCCTGTGTGGGGAAAAATGAATCCGTTCCTTTAAGAAGCTTATAGCATAGTCAAGACTGATGTACAGACTTTAGCAAAAAGACTAAGGGGTTTTAATTCATTGTAGTATACATAGGCATCCCACCAGTGCCCCCAGGGATATGCCTCCTGCCGCATGCAGACATCCAATCAGTATTTGAATGGATGAATGAATCCAAATTAGGACCCATTGATTAGGGAGGGGGCTTGGAGGGGTGGGGAGATAAAACTTGTGACCAGTCTTGAAAGATAACTAAGATTTAGATACTGGAAGAGAGGTGATGAACATGTAACGTCTCATGTAACACGCAGCTTGAACGAAGAGGAAGAAAAGGGAACAAGCAAAGCCAGAGAGCCCTTTGTATAGGGGAGGAGGAGAAGGCCTGCTTTGAGACCTTTAAATGCTGGGTTAAAAGCCTTTTCCTTTCATTCTCCAGGCAGTGGCTGCCATCAGAGATTGACATCTCGGGATCTGATGAGTGAGAATACCAAAGTGACATTGTATGCTGATGGCTTTGTTCCTGGTGCCCAGGGTGAATTTAGGGGGGAATGGAGAGACAGGAGGAAGGAGGCGGAGTCTTGATTTAAAACAGTGGACGCCTCATCCCAGCTGGACCTAGGTCCTGACATCCGGAAGTCAATCGGTAGATGTTTGAAAGGGAAATTCAGCTCAAGAAACAGAATTACAAGTAGAATGACAGTCTTAAAAAGAACCAGTATCTGTATAGTGTGTTCTGATTAAGAACTGCAAAGATAAAATCTTACCTGGACTTTGAATGTTTATTCCTCTTTACCAGGTAAAAAACACTTGTTTTGAACTCTTTGGGTTATTTCTAGCATTCTCTTTCTTTTCTCAGAGATAACTCTGTTCAGAATTTGTTCTTTATTGTACCCATGCTTTTTACTTTTGTTTTTACTTTTACTCTTTGTGTGTTTGATTGTTTATAATATATTTGATGTCATTTTGTATATTTTAAACTTGATGAGAACTCCCTGGTGGTCCAGGGGTTAGGACTCTGTCCTCACACTGCTGAGGGCCCAAATTCAGTTGGTCGGGAAGCTAAGATCCTGCCACCCCAAGGCAGAGGGGAAAGAAAGATACGTGTGTATGCATCACTGAATCACTTTGCTATGTACCTGAAACCAGCCCAATATTGTTAATCACCTGTGCTCCAATATAAAAATTTTTTAACTTGATTAAACATACCAGACTGCCCATTTTGTTTTGCAACTTGCTTTTTTCCCTATAACCTTACGTTGCTTTGAGCTCGTGTCTGTGTATTTGCTGGTCAGTTCAGTGTCCTGTATTCCATTATATGACATGTCACGAACTGTCCGTTTTCCTCTTGATGAACAGTTGGGTTGTTTCCAGTGTTTTACGGCTCTAAGTGTTCCAGCAGCAGATGTTTTTGTGAATGGCAACTTGTGTAAATGTGAGAATTTCTCTGGGGTATTACTAGGAGGGTAATTGCTGGTTTGTAGGATATGTGACTTAAGATTAAAATTTTGACAGTGTTAAGGGTGTGGAATGGTATTCCATTTTACTTTTAATATATATTCTCTGATTACTGTTGAGACTGTACACTGACCATTTTGGTTTTTTTGAAATGCCTGTGATATATTTTGCCCATTTTTCTATTGGGTTATGTTTTTCATATTGATTAATAGTTATTGAAATAGTTGAAATACTTCAGGTTGGCATTTTTTAAAAATATCGAACTTTATTATTTACTTTTGGCGATGCTGGGTCTTCATTGCTGCGCGGCCTTTGCTTTAGTTGCTGTGAGTGGGAGCGACTCCGGTTGCGGTGTGCAGGCCTCTCACAGCAGTAGCTCGTCTTGCTCTAGAGCATGGGCTCTAGGCACACGGGCTCAGTGGCCGTGGTACACAGGCTGAGCTGCTCTGCAGCGTGTGGGATCTTCCCGGACCAGGGATCGAACCTCTGTCCCCTGCATTGGCAGGCAGATTCTTAACCACTGGACCACCAAGGAAGTACCAGGTTGGCATTTAACTTTTTGTTAGTATCTGTTCCTTTGGCAGTCTGATAAGACTGCATCAGCTATGAATCTAGGCAATATTATATTCACTAAAAATGACCCCTGATTAGTTAAATGCATCTTGCATAGGAGGAAAAATGAAATATCAATACCAGATGGGGGAGCCCTAGCTCTGATATTTCCCTGGGAGTATTTCCCTCACCAGGACTTTGGAAGCTCTGCATGTGAACTTGTTAAAAGAGATACTGGTTTCTATGGAGCAGGAAGCATCTAAAAGAACAGCTCATACACCCCTCCCGTGTAGAAGTGAGTTGAACCAACTCCAACCAACCCCTGGTCTAAAGCTCCCTGGATGGGCAAGCCCTGTTCTGCCCTGTAACCTCTTTCTCAGGAGACTGGGGCCAGATGTTGCTGTGATGAATATTTAGTTGAACCTAAGAAAACCCCTTAGTAAGTGTTGCAGCTATACTCATACTTAAAATTATCTGAAAGATAAAGAATTAGCTTCTGATAAATATGATACCTCCATGAAATATTTTAAATTTTCTCTTAAATTTTCTTATGATGCATTTTAAAATATAATTTGTACATCTTGATTATGCAATCCTGATCCTAATTAATGGGCTCTGTTGAGGGAAGAGAGAGAGATGATTTATGTCTGGGTGGCCCTGCTGTGTGAGTTTGTTGGTTAAAATGGAGAGGAATCAGCTCCTGTTGTTTTCCTGCCATGTTCTGATCATTTTTGATTGCTTTTGACTTTTCCTAGTAATTGACTTAAACCGATGGAACTCAGCTTGATGGCTTTCAGGCCATGTTGGAATACAGACTTAGACATGTGGTCAGATTTCTACAGATTTTTAGCTCACTCCATCAGTGTGGTTTTTCTTTCTCATGGAAGCATATTAAATAATGTGATTTAATAGGAAAGTCGTGTTTGATAGGTGAAAAGTATTTTATATACACTTTAGGAACATATTTATCTTGAGCCAGAGGGATGTATACTTTGCCTTTGCCTTATTCCATTTAAAAATGTCAACAAATACATTCTGATTCAGTTTTTAGGGTTGTTCAGTTTGACTTCTAGGTAGATATGTAGGTGTATCTTTGCATCATTTTTAATAAACTATTAAAAATTTTCAAACCTTTAGCTAATCCTTGGTAGATATATGTGTAATTGAGTCAAATAAGAATTCAACTGACCTTTTTTTTTTTTTTTAAAGAACCAAAGGAAAATGCTGTAATTAGTGGCAGAAACTGTAGGCTTACCTTGCAATTTAAAAAATAAGAGGCATAAATATGGCTTTTTTTTTTTTTTCTAAAAATGACAGTACCATATATATGAGAATGCATTCTCTGCTTGCTCACTGTTTCGTTTCCTTAAAGATAAAAAAGAAATAGTTTCTTTCAGATCGAGGCAGAAATTAAGGGAGCCTTGTCAGGCTTTCCCTTTTACCACATTTGCTACCCACTGTCTTAGCTAGATTGTGCTTGTATCCACTGACTTCCTGCCCTTCCTCTCTCCGCAAGCTGGTATAAGCCTGTTAAAGTTGCGTGTTCAGTGCGTGGAAAGACCATGGTTTGCCTGGCAGGATGCACCACTCCTCCGCGGCATCCCAGCCATGCCCCTATCAGGGCTGTGATTTAAGGCACTGCAAAAAGAGTGACCCTGGTTTCTTTTTTCCATGTCAAGACCCAATGGTCAGTACTTTGCTTCTCTCCTCTTCTCCATGTAGAAGTACTTTTAACATGCATAGATTAGAGCTATGCATATGAATACACCCATATTACAAGAGGACTGGGCATGTTAATTATCCTGTGTATGTGTTGGATCATTAAATTTACATGAAAATTAATACAGTGTATATTATTGTATGGTCAAAGAACCATATGTTAATGCAATATATATTACTGTCATAGATAAAGAACCAAGTCAGATTCTGGGTGTGAATCCAAGCTCTGACACTTAAAGTTTAAAATGGGGAAAAGATCAATGTCTCATTCTTAGGGTTGTTATTAAATGAGATAATGTGTGTAAAGGGCTTAGCACCAGGCTTAGCACTTACTAAGCACTTAATAAAGTTTAGCTGTTCTTAAAATCACTTTATTTGAAGCTTTGATATTTAAGTACTGGCTAATTTCTTTTGCTGTAATTACTTCTTAGTATCTGCTATGTGTACGGAATTTTTTTAAATTTAACTTTATATGTTTTACTAAATTAAGACTCAAATTGAACTGCAGTGTTTTATCACCATATTCACTATTTGCCACATCCTAACCTTTTTACTCTAAAACGAGATCATTTCCCATGATTTTTATCATTTCTTCATCTTTTCTGTTACAGCATATTGTCATGTCAGCAAGCAATGGGGTTAGCTTTGAAGACTCACCTTTTATGTAACATACTGTTTTATTTTTATCATTATCTATCATATGAACTCAGATAGTATGGCTTTTCCCAGTAAAATGTCTATTCACCAGTTCATTTTTCAATAATTACAGTGATTTGTTTCCCTTTTGTTAAGCTCCTTGTAAATGTTTTCAGTTGTTAATCATTTTTTAGCCAAGAGCATCTAAGGAATAAATTTTTCTATCAAAGTAAGTGATATTGATTATGCTTTTATGGAAACAAATTGATAGCCTTTTGTATCTTAAAAGTGGGAGACAGGTGTTAGTATACTTTTCATTTTCTTAGTTGGTGATATAATGGTGCTTGTGATACTTAACTCTCAAGTTGAACGTTTAAACTATTAATTTTTTTATTCATTATTCTGTTTAAAGCAAATGATTAGGTATGGCGTCTACCTCAGCAGGAAGCGTAAATAGGCCCTAATCCTCATTAAACTCTACCTACTTGGAAGTATTAGAGCCAAGAAATATTTTTGAAATGTTAAGATTTATTTCCACTCTCTGAGTGTGTATTCATATATTTACAACATCTAAGCTGCTGGAGAATTGACTTCTATTTGCTTTTGATTTACATATTAGAGGGCCGTGGTTCTAATTCTTTCTTGGTAGAGGTGTTGAATATGAAGAGACGACTTAGAGTACATGTCTTCTGTCAGATTTTCCTCACACGTTATATTTGGCTCATCCCTCTGACTAATAAGTCTTGAGTTTAACACCTGAATCAGGGACACAGTGCAATGAATTTGTTCTTTATTCTGGCATTTTAATTTCTCATTTACATATGGCATAGTTTATCCCAGTCATAAGACTTACATGGCAGGTCTCCGCTCAACACAAAATATGAAAGCATGCAATAAAAGTACGGGATTGAGGGTTCTACTGAGTTTATCTTACCCTTACTTATTTGTTTCTTTGACATATTCTTTAGACTTTGAAATTTGAGCATAGTCTGAGACAGTGTTCTAGTCCTAGCTTTGTATTTAAATCATAGTAAACTGTTACGCACCTAATGCTATGTAGTACTTATTTCTTCATCTAAAATTTTACGAATAATAGTAATTTCTCTCATGTTTTAGTAATACTTAATTTTTCACTCTAAACGCCTTAATTGTCTCTGGAATAAAATGGGTTTTTTTGAAGTACTGCAAAGTTGTTATGGTTACTATCAAATTTAACAATTTAAGCTTCTATTATGTACCAAGGTATCAGAGTAAGTGCTGTAGAGAATACAAAGATGAGTAATACACAGACTCTGACATCAAAGAACTTATAATCATAGTGCTGGGCCTCTTTCAAGTCTATGATATACTTAGGGTAAATTAAGTACATAAACATTAATAACCAGGATATACAAAGAATATAGTAGTGTTTTACATTTGTGTCCTCAGTTTCTGATACATTGCCTGGCACATACCAAATGATCAATACATGTTTCTAGATTGACTGAAAGGTGCTGTCAGAGTAGTTGGTGATTTCTTGGGACAGAGATAGCAAAGGATCTCTTGTATGAAGGGCTAAGGGGTGACTTCAGGAGGAGGTTGCTATTGATAATAACCTTTGGAGGGTCGGTAAGATTTACATAGGCAGAGAATGGCAAGGGACACTTCCCTCTCAACAGAAAGAGACAAGATGCACAAATGGTTGTCAGGTCTGAGAGCACTGGGTGCTCCAGCTTGGCCAGAAGTGAGAACACAGAGCTGGAGGAACATTTGCTTAGAAAACCTGGAAAACCAGGTAGACTGTGCAAGCCTCCGAATGCCAGATCCTTGTTTAATTTCACAGGGAATAAGAAATAAGAGAAAAGGAAAGAAAACTGACATTTTTTTTTTAGTCCCTACTGCATGTTAGGAACTGTGATAGAAGGTTATCATCACTGCACTTAGTCCTCAATGAATTGAGGGTCTTAGTATACGGTGCTTTCTGCCTTCAGGTTCACCATGAAGGGACCATAGCACCAAAATTTGATACTGATCCTAGGGTAAGTGGAGAAAGGGAGAATACCTGGAGATGTTCCTGGGGAAGCCTACTTTAGAGATGAGGAAGTTCTGACTCTTAGGGAGGAATTAGAAAGAAGAAGATGTGATCAAGAGAAACTGTAAAAGTAGATGTTGGAAATTGATTGGGCTTGAAGACAGAGAAGGGATAGTTACAGAAAACTTACTGGGTGACAGAAACTGAAAAGCAGCAGACAGGAAGAGGAGTTTCCTCAGAGAGGCGAGGGGTCCTCACATTTGGGAGAGAGGTCAGTGGTGGGCTGAAAGCTGGGCACTGGAGCTGAGTGAGGTCCTGAGGCTGGAAGTATCCATCGCGTCCCAGTTTTACTGATGTGATCACAGGAGCTGCTTTATCAGTGGAGTGCCTTTATAGCCAGAAGCAAAACCAGGATTGTCATTCAAACAACAGCCATAGGGTTTTTTGGGTATTTTTGTTTGCTTGCTTGCTTGGCTTGGTGGCAGAGAGAAGTAGACTCAACATAGATCAGGGAGGCGAGGTAGGAAGCATGTTCATGCAGTGTCATTAAAGCCAAGTTTTGAAAAAAGTGTTCTGACAGAAGCTGAATTGTACCAGGCTTAAAGAAAAATGGTGAGACAATATTGGGGTTGGCCAAAAAGTTCATTTGGGTTTTCCTGAATATCTTACAGAAAAACCCAAATGAACTTTCTGGCAAACATGTATCCACGGCTCTCAGGAAATAGCCTATGGCTATTTGGAAAGGTGAGGGGGTGGTTTTGGCTGTCCCGGCGATGGAGGCATGCTATATGTCTAAAGACCTAGCAGGAGGGTCCTTGCTACCCTAGCTGAAATGCCCTCAATTTCCCTTCTTTTCTCATCCCTCTCCATTCGTTTTCCTCCTTAGCACTTAGCACTAGCTCACATATGACCATCTTTTTACTCATTGATCTTGTTTATTGGCCCTTTCTAGATTGTTAAGGTGGGGAGAGCAAGGATTTTTATCACGTTTACCACTATATCCACAGTGCCTGCGGATAGTAAGGACCTCAATGATTAGTTGAGGAATAGATGAATGGCAGTTATAGTGATTTGCATAGTAGCTTTTTCCTTTTTTATACTGTAAACTTATTGAGCGATTGTCTCTATACCCCTAATAATGCCTTGGCATAGTGTAACTTAAGCATAAAGTTTTATTTCCAGGAGCATCAGAGGGGAAAAACAGGAGATGTGGGATTCATCTGGTCTGAGGTTAAAATTTTGTTCTTACTAATCTGACTGATAGTAGGTTACCAAACCTCTCTCTAAGCCTCATTTTCCTTAGTTGTAAAATAGGGATAAATTAATACCTATGTTACAGGGCTATAGAAAGGATTAAAGAGATAATACATGTCAGAGTGGCTGGCATATAATTTGTACCTACTAAATGTTAATAACTGGTGTTTTGCAATGTTTCATTTGCGTAACCCTGAATAAGTTATTTAACCTCACCGAGCCTCAGTGTTTTCATCTCTCAAAGGGGGAGATGAAGCCACTCTCATATGGAATTTGGAGGAACCAGGGGGACGCCACATACAGAAGCACCTGGCTGGCCCGATGCCTGCACACTTGGGGATCCTTAGGCACGAGCACCCTGGTACTGGGACAGCAAGCACGGCTTCTTCTCTGGTGCCAGTTCCTGTCGATTATAGTGACTGCCTGGGGGCGGTGGGTCAGAAGAAGGGAGAGGCCTGCACTCAGGCTCAGAAATGATTCATTAGCAGTGTCTGCCAAGCCAGGGGAGAAGGGCGACTAGAGCACACATGTACATTTGCTAAGCCTCACAGATTCCATACCAATGTCCAGCCTTGAGAGACTCAGTCTCATTTTGTGTCCCAGTGTTTTTGCCTTTCAGTTAGCACATATCAATTACTCTATTCCACAGGAAAATAAATAAATAAAATTAGAAGTAAATTAGTAATCCTCTGTTAGCTCAAAGGATCGAGAGTTACCTGTGTGCTATTCATGGCCTGCTTAAGGAAGATCTTAGACACCCAACCTGTTCTGTATTCTCTCACTTCTGAGATGATGAATAAATTGTTCTCTGACCTTTTCGTTGAGCTTCTCTTGCTTAGTTGACGTGTGGTTTTATCTTCTGTAGGTTTGGCAGAAAGTACTCCTAAGTTTGGGGGTAATTTTACTTAATGAACTACTAATAAACTCACACAAATCACCTGAAGCCTTGGGCACACAGCAGGTGGCTTCACTGGGCCCAAAGATGACGATGATTTGGCAGCTGACAAAGAACACTCTTTCCTTGAGGCAGTAATAGCAATGTAGGAGATATAAGCAAAACTCTGAATACGAGGACATTTTTTGACCTTGCCTAACTAAAATATGACTATATTAGAATTTTAGGAAAATTCTGGTCAAATATACATGCTAAAGTTACCATTGTACCCATGTTTAAGTGTCCATGTTTGTGGCGTTACGTACATGCACATTATCGTACAACCATCACCAATATCCCATCTTCAGAACTTTTTCATCTTCCACAATTGAAAGTCTATACCTCCTGAACACTAACTCCCCATTCCTTACCCCACCCCATCCCCATTTCCTGGCAACTACCATTGTACTTTCTGCCTCTATGAATTGGACTGGTCTAGAAAGCTCATATTGGAGAAGGAAATGGCAACCCACTCCAGTGTTCTTGCCTGGTGAATCCCAGGGACGGCTTAGCCTGGTGGGCTGCTGTCTATGGGGCCGCACAGAGTCGGACATGACTGAAGCGACTTAGCAGCAGCAGCAGAAAGCTCATATAAGAGGTTCTAATCTTTTTTGTGACTTACTTATTGCACTTAGGATGTCTTCAGGACTCATCCATCTTGTAGCATAGGTCAGAATTTCCTTTTTATAGCTGAAAAATACTCCATTGTTTGTATGTATGTACATACATACACACCCCACATTTTATTTATCCATTCATCTGTCAGTAAACATTTGGGTTGCTTCCACCTTTTGGCTATTGTGAATAATGTTGTTAAGAACATAGAAATACAAATATCTGTTCAAGTCTCTGCTTTCAATTCTTTCAGGTTCTTAACCCAGAAGTGGAATTGCTGAGTTACATGGTAATTCTGTGCTTAGTTTTTTTGGAGGAATCACATACCGTTTTCCAGTTTACCTGCCACCAGCAATGCACATGGGTTCCATTTTCTCCATTATTTCTCCTTGCCAATATTTATTTCATATTTTTTTTTGATAATGACCATTTAAATGGGTGTAAAGTGATATCTCCTTGTAGTTTTAATTTGCATTTCCATAATGACCAGTGGTGTTGGAGCATCTTTTCATGTGCTTTTTGGTTATTTGTATATCTCTGGAGAACTGTGTTTTCAATTTCTTTTACTATTTTTTATATCAAATTGTTTGGGGTTTTGGTTGTATTATAGGAGTTCTTTATACTGGGTATCAATCCCTTATCAAATAAATACGATTTGCAAATGTTT
Organism: Cervus elaphus; assembly: GCF_910594005.1. Classification (NCBI taxonomy): domain Eukaryota; kingdom Metazoa; phylum Chordata; class Mammalia; order Artiodactyla; family Cervidae; genus Cervus; species Cervus elaphus. The sequence continues at coordinate 37,223,768 of NC_057835.1, read as the reverse complement.
TCCCCTATTCCATAGGTTGCCTTTTCATTCTGTTGATAGTATCCTTTGATGCTCAAAAGTTTTATTTTAATAAAGGCCAACTTACCTATTTTTTCCTCTTATTTTGTATGCTTTTGATGTCATATCTAAGAAGTCATTACCAAATCCAGCGTCATGAAACTTTCCCCCCTCTGTTTTTTTGTAAGAATTTTATAGTTTTAGCTGTTATGTTTAGGTCTTTGATCTACTTTGAGTTAATTTTTGTGTATGTAAGGTAAACATGGCTTCCCTGATAGCTCAGTTGGTAAAGCATCCGCCTGCAATGCAGGAGACCTCAGTTCGATTCCTGGGTTGGGAAGATCCCCTGGAGAAGGGATAGGCTACCCACTCCAGTATTCTCGGGATTCCCTTGCGGCTCAACTGGTAAAGAAGTCACCTGCAATGCGGGAGACCTGGCTTCGATCCCTGGGTTGGGAGGATCCCCTGGAGAAGGGAAAGGCTACCCACTCCAGTATTCTGGCCTAGAGATTTCCATGGACTAGTCCATGGGGTTGCAAAGAGTCAGACACAACTGAGCAACATTCACTTTTCAAAGTAGAGTCCACCATCATTATTTTTGCATGTGGATATCCAGCTTTCCCAGAACCATTTGTTGAAATGACAAACATGAAGGCCCCATTGACTCTTGGCCCCTGTGTCAGAAACCATTCTACCATGTGTGAGGGTTTGTTTGTAGGCGTGTTGTTAGACATAAGTGTAGGTATCTTTCTTTATGTGTAGTCTCATCAGTCCTCACTGATTTATTGCTACAATTTTCTGACTGTTCTTCCCCACATAGTATCATTTCTTGAAGTTCCTCCCTATGGAAATCTTTCTCTTTTAGAAAACCAATCATCTCTTCAACTGCTCAGACCCTTTCATGGGTTCCTCATTCCCCACAGGATGAATTTCAGCCTCCTTAGCTCTGCAGACGGTGCTCGTCCTAGCCTGATCCATGCCCACCTCTGCGGCCTCTTCTCTCACCGCTTTCTTTTAAGCGTTAACACCTTTCGGCTGTGAGCATGCGGATTTAACTGGATCTTGAGTGAGAAATGTGTTGTCACGCTCCCCTGCTGTTACACCTTTTTCTCCCCTTCCTCACACACTAGATAGAGTCCTGCTTGTCCTACTGTCCTTTAAAGCCTTCCCTGGCCCTCCCCATTCAAAGTTAGGCATTGACTCTCTCTATCTTCTAATAGCCCATCTTGAGAAGGCATTTCTGATCATATACATTTTGCTTACTTCTCTCTTTGCCCTCGTTGATGATGGGCCTCTAGAGGACAGGGATTTTTTTGTCCTGTCCATTTTTGTGTCCCCGCTGCCTGACTTAGTACCTTATATGACACTGTTCAGAATAAGTACTTGTTGAATGAAATGAATTAATCCACAGCTACAAAAGAAACGAGAGCGAGAAAGAAGTGAAAGACATCAGGGCAGGTGTCAAACATGTTCTTCCTTTGTTATAAATTATTGCTGCAGCCTGTGAGGCTTTAAGGAAAGATGACTTTTTTTTTTTGCCTCTCATGATATTTCCCCTTTCTCTTAGACTGGCTACTATGACATACCCTTTTGCTCACCAGGGCAAGTAATCTTAATATTATGAAAGGAAGGAGCGACTAAGGAGAAAGCAGGAAAAGAAAAAGCAGGGGTGAGGGGGAGAAGGAAGAAATCATCCTCCTCATTTAAAAGCATTTAACAGGGGCCCCTTGAAGCCGAACCAGAACCGGCTGTGGTGTGGAGATACAGCACTGTGCTGGGCTCTGTGAGGTGTAGTCTTCCCTACACGCAGCGCACGCTCCCCACTTCTGACTTGTGTCACTAGTCCCGCTCATGCCCGTGGAAATGTAGAACAGATGAATAATTCACTGTCTGCCTCAGAATATAGCACCTCCACCAAGAGAGACTTTTTTTTTGGTCTCCTCTGTATTTATATGGCCGAATTTGTGAACCAATGAGAACTTTCAGTCAGAGCTTAGTTAAAGCAGACTGTCAAGAAAAAAACAAAAAACCTTATTATCAGTTACCTGCATAGCGCTCCTTTATGATCCAGCGAGAAAAGCAAGCCAGGCTCTTCTAGTCCTGGGTGTGTATTGCTGTCACTCTTTTTTGAATATCTTTGGGAGAATTTAATACATAGAGGAGGCAGAGAATGGTAGAGTGAGAAGAGCAAGCCTGGTTAATCTACCAGGGTTTAAAGATGACAAGAAGATGTGTTTAAGGCCATTAGCCATCATGGTCAAAATGTGTAGTTCTTCCATTTTGTCCCTGGAATCTCATTCCCATCTAACCTTTTAAAGAAACAGTACGGTCTGGTCTTGGCCTTTGGTTGCTTTCTGAACTCTTAAGAACAGCTCGGGAAATTTTCCCCTTACAATGTAAATGGCTCTAAGGTTATGAATTGAAAAGATCTAACCGGAGACTACGAAGTTATCCAAAGTTGGGAATTTGAGATGGAAGAATTTTAGAGTCCCAACACGAGATGGCCCTCACATTTTTTGTTTTGTTTTTTAAGCCCCACAACTTTACAATTCTTAATGGTCGTTTATCCCATCAGAGCCTTCTGGGGAATAATGCCAATCTCAGAGGGCTGCATTAATCAGTGAGTCAAATTCTTCTGGTCTTTAATCTGCTCCCTGAGCCTTCGGCATTTTTAGAATCCTGAGGAATAAAAGTTATAAATCCTGATAGACGGCTGGGGTTCTCATTCATTCTGGTTAGCAGATCACCTAGGAATTTCATTTGTAACCGAGGGGTACTCAGTGACTTCGGAGAATAAATGCACCTCTTAAGGGCGACTCTTTGGAATGGTTTACATGGGACTAATTGGGAAGAATCAGATTCGGTAGTCAAAACCTCTCAAGTCCTTGGATGAAGCACAGATGCTGAGCTGGAAATGCAGTGTGCTATTTGTATATTATTTCATTCCATGAAGTGGCAACTTGGCAGAGTCGTATTTAGAAGTGATTGTACTCTCTAGTCCTTCTCCTCAGCTGTCTTTTGTGTGGGTATAATTTCCTGCAGTCGTATCATAGACATTTATGTGCTGCTGTTTGCATAAGCCTTTTATTGGAAATAACCCAGCAAAATAGCACTCGCTGCTAGCTAGCTTAGCACAGTTGGGCCTTCTCGAAGACGCACTTCCCTGCATATCAGAAGAGTGAAATCTTTAGTTAGTGTTAGCGGGCTGACAGCCACAGGCAGCATATTCTCAGAGAGGCCTTCTTTCTATCGCTGGCTCCCCTCTTGAGGAAGAAGGCCCAGAGAGCCAAGTGACATAATTCTATGCGCACAGGTGCCTGATAAAAACAGCTAGTTCAAGTGGGTGTTATTACTTTTCACTTTATTGACTTATACTATGTATGCAACTGATGCCTTATTGCATTAACAATGTGTTTAACAAAGAGATTAACTATTCCATAACATTTTATCAAGTTTTCAAAACCTGATATTTTGGTTTAATATAGAGTTACAATGCTAATGGGCTAACAAATTAATATCATAAATGACCTAAAGTTTATTCACCCTGCAGCTTGTTAACTGTGACACCTTCAGGGTTTATCTCATTTTTAATCATTTGAATTAATAAAATGTCTTAGTGCATCAGGAAATATTTGTCAATTAAATACCGTTTTTTTTGGTACAGTGAATTCTAGTTTTAGAGATTTGTTTAATGGAAATTTAGAATAGTACTTATAACCCCCACCCTCATGTATCCTTCACCCAGTTTTAGAAGTTATCAACAATTTACTGTGTTTTAAAATTATGGAAACTTTACTAAGGGTTTAAATATTGGAATTAAAATTCACTATGGTATCATACACCTAATTTCTTCCTTTCTTAGTATGAAGTTATAATGTTTCTCTTTTTGCTGAACATCATATCAAACTAAGGGCTAATAATAGCTGCCATCAATTGATGTCTTCCTGTGCCAGGCTCTGGCCTAGTTCAGTTCTGTTCCTCAGTCGTGTCTGACTCTGGACTGGTTGCTTTCCATACAATTTGTAGACTCTTCACAAGAACAGCACAGTGTAGGCCCCCCTACTTTCCCCATTTACAGATAGGGAACCTACGACTCAGAGAGGTTAAGTAACTTGCTCAAGGTTGTATGTCTAGCAATGGAGTCAAACTAAAATGTAGTTCCAAGACCATACTCTCTCCTCCCTATAAAGTGGCCTATTCAAAAGCATTTTTTCATTTTGCTATATAATTACCTTTTTAAGGAAAAAGAAATGACAGTACTTAAATTTGACCGTTTAATCTATAGAGGCAGCACTAGGATAGACGATGGTGAGGATTTAGAGAAATAAAGGCATGATCTCTACCCTTTAGTGTTTATGCTCCAGTGCAGAGGAAGCTAATCCCTAAGAGACACTGACAGAGTACACACAACAGGGCTTTGTGTGGTGTCGTTCGCTGTAAATGTTACAAAGCCTCTACAGAGAAGGAGATGAACAAGGAGCACGCCCCATGTGTAGGGAAGGCTGCTGACACATGTAGAATTTCAGCTCAGATTTAAAAGACTGACAATGTCAAATGTTGGTATGGCTGTGGGACACCCAGATCTCTCATGCATGGCTCGTGGGAGTGTAAAGCTGCCTTAGAAAACACATTGACAGTTTCTTATACTTATCCACGAGCCACCAATTCCATCATAGGTATTAACCCACCCGAAATTAAAACATGTCTATGAAAAGACTTGCACGTGTGTACTGGTAGCAACTTGTATATAGTCACCCCTTCCCCTCATTAGGTTTCTTTTTCTGAGTAACAGATTACCACAAATAACTCCCAATTATTAGCTCACCATCCTATAGATTTGAAATTGAGCACAGCGTCGGTGTGATTCTCTGTTGAGAGTATCACCAGGCTAAAACAAAGGTGTCAGCAAGAGCGAGTTCTCATCTGGAAGCTCTCAGGGGAAAATCCACTTTCATCTCATTCTTGTTGTTAGCAGAATTCAGGGTCTTGGATCAATGGGACTGAGAACCTGTGTCCTTGCTAGGTGTTAGCTGAAGGCCACTCTCTGCACCTAGAGGTCATCCATCTTTCTTGACATTGGATTTCTTCCATCTTAATGTCATCTAAGGTGTATAGAATCCTTCTCGGGCTTCAGACTTCTAACTTCTGCTCCTGCCCCATGGAGCAAATGCATTATGATTAGGCCTCAGTAATCTTCCCTGGACTTCCCTGATGGCTCAGTGGTAAAGAATCTGCCTGCCAATGCAGAAGGCCTGGGTTCGATCCTTGGGTTGGGAATATCCCCTGGAGAAGGAAATGGCAACCCACTCCAGTATTCTTGCCTGGGAAATCCCATGGACAGAGGAGCCTGCCGGGCTACAGCCCATGGGGTTGAAAAGAGTTGGATGGGACTTAGCGACTAAACACCACCACCACCACGTCAATAATCTCCCTACCTTAAAGTCAGTAGTGCCATGTAACATAACCTAATCATTAGCGTGAAAATCCACCATATTGACAGTGCTGGGGATTATGAAGGGTGTATACCTTAGGATGTGGGGCAGTCTTGCAGAACCGTTTTAGAATTCTGTTTACCACAAGCCCCCCACTGGACACAGCCCAAATGCCCATCAGAGGAAAGTAGATGAACTGCCATATAGTCACACAGTGGAATTACCCTGAGCACTGAAAAAGAGGAGATTATTAATATATGCAATAACACAAAACGTGGTGCTAAAGAATCACGAAAAGTACTTATTGTCTGATTCCCTTTGTTTGAGGTTCTAGAAAAAGCTAAACTAATCTGTGATAGCAGAGAGTTAGAGTTGTTGGTGGGGTGAGGGGGTGGGCTCAGGAGCGCTCTGTTGGGTGGTGACCGTGCTGTGTATCTAGACGGGAGCGTCCGCTCCATAGGTGCTTTCACTGGTGTGAGTGTGTTAGTGGCTCAGTCACGTCTGACTCTTTGCAACCCCACGGACTCTAGCCCGCCAGGCTCCTCTGTCCATGGGATTCTCCAGGCAAGAATACTGGAGTGGGTTACCATTTCCTTCTCCAGGGGTTCTTCCCAACCCAGGCTTTCATTGGTAAGAATGCTTAACTTTATTCTTAACATCTGTTTATTGCACCAAATGTACATTTCACCTTATTACTCTATTGAATTCTTGTTTGACTTCTCGTCAGACTTTTGGTTTAAGAAATTAATCACAATTATATAAATACTACCATCATGAAACCTTAAAGCTAGAAACAGCTTTACAAACCATCCAGCCTAATTCCCTTGTCAACACTTATGCCCTAGTGAAGAAAAAGGATTAAAATTGATAAACTGGGGTCTGCTGCAGCCACCAGCCTACCCTCAGGAGGGGACTCGACAGTTTCACCTACTTGTGCTTGCCAGCAGAAAACGTGACAGAGGGACAGCTTTGCTAACTGCGATATGTCTTGGAGCGTAAGCGCAGAATCTGGATTAAGACATTTTACTTGGAAGTTTTGGCAAGAGACATTTTCTTCCTGTGATGGTTTTGATCAGTGAATTCTCAGCAGATTTTGCGGTTGCCCATGACTGGCTGAGAAATAATTTGTGAAAACTCCATTGTAGCTGATAAAGGACAACATGGTGATAAAGAGTGCTTGTGACCTCGCCTTAGCTCAAGATAACCAAAGCTTTGATGCTGTTATGAGCAGAAAAAGGACAAATAGGTGGATGGATTTCACAAAACTACCCCCTGTAGTTTTTATGCTGTTCCTTTAAAAAAAGAAGTGTTCTCTCATATCTACTATGGTTAGTTTCCTATAATAACATTAATTTCCTATGATGCCCTGGCTGATTATTGATTTTAGATTTTAAGTGCACAATGAAAATATTTAGGTGGCTGTTAAAGTCTTTATAAATTGTAAAAGTTCTTTGTGCTTTGTCTTTTTTGATGCAGTATCACCAGGTGTGAGCGTTTGAGTGTTTTAGATATATTTTCTTGATTTCTCAGTTTCTCTGCTGGAGTCCTCATGGAAGCTCTGCTCACTGACCCCTGTGTGGGCACCAGAGGCTTGGTGAGGTGTTAGGACTGCGTTCCAGCAGAGTGACCCCGGTCTCTTCCAGTGACTGGAAGAGAGTCAACACCCACTCCATCCTGCTCGGGTTATTTGTGTGTCGAGTGGTTAATTAAATTAAAACTAAAAAGTTTCAGAATTAAAATTATCAAAATTTGGGGCTTCTTAGAAATTACAGAGTTTTTTGTATAGATAACTTTTATGTGGTAATAATTCCTTCTGTCTAGTTGTGTCTATAACAATTTTTGTTTTTTCCTATATTAAAGAGTATACTTTTGGCTTGGTTTACTTACAGATAATGCAGTTTGTGTAAAATGATTTGGTGAGGTGAAAACTGTCTTGATCTCCAGGTACTGAAACAATTCTTCTTTAACATATCTACACACACACACCACCACCACCAAATACTGTCTGATTCCACTTAAACAAGGGGTCTAAAGTGGTTAAATTTCACAGAAACAGAAAGTAGATGGTGTGTGCCAGAGCCTGGAGGGAAGAGGAAATGGGAGTTGTTGTTTAATGGGTGCAGTTTCAGTTTTGCAAGATGAAAAAGGTCGGGAGCACTATTGCACAACCGTGTGCATAGGCTTAGCTCTACCAAACTGTACATTCAAAAGTGGTAGCTTTTAATGTTGTGTGTATTTTAGCACAGTGAAAAGTTTAAAAAGGAAAATACCTGCTGTGTTTTCCGTTTTTGAGATGAGAAAACCAAGGCAAGAAATAAAACCCAAATAATGTCAAATGGAGCTTCCTCCGTTGCCTTGGTGGGACTCTCTGTCTTATTTTCAGTCTAGGAGCAGCAGCACCGTCTCAGTGGTATGACTTTGCTTCTGGGGCCACTCCTTGGCTCATCTTCCTCTCTGCTTTCCACTTCTCAGCATATTCTTACATTTAAACTCCTTTCCCAAATTGCTTGTCTGATAGATTTAAGAGATTTTTTTTTTTTTTTAATGGAAACAAAGACTACAGATAATGTCATCCGCCACTGTCTCTTTGCCTAGAACTTCAACCTGTTACCAAGGACATTAAAAAAAAGTGTGGACCAACTACCGTGTGTCAGGCACTGACGTAGTGTTTCCACATGTGTGTTTCAAAAGTTGATCGTTTATCAGAAATCAAACAAATTGGCCAGACTCAGAAGACCTTTTGATTTTTTTTTTTTTAATGTTTTAAAGATTGTTTTGGCCATGGTAATATTTTTTTTCGTGGAATAACCTAGAATATTACATAGGATGCATTTCCAATAAGGATACATTTTGATGTTGAAGAAGTGTGCTTACGTGTGTTCTGCTAATACATGAAACTAGTTAAATACCAGTGTTTGGGCAGATATCATGTCTCCCCCAGTGTTCTTGAGGCCAGATGTATCAACTCTATATTACTGGGTCAAAAGTTCTAGAGAACAGGAGCAGACAGGTCTCCTCTGTCCCACTTCATACACTAGAGCGTTCGTGGCCAGCGTGCTGCTTCCTGCTGCACGAAAGACCATGCATCAGAGTGTTTGCATCAAGCAGTTATTTTTAGCAGCAGACCTAGAAATTTTTAGTGTTTTCATGTTACGGTAGACATTTTAAATGTATTATGCTCATTCCAAGAAGAATAAATAATTTGAGACACGTGTAAGTGAGTGCATGTGTGCATTTTGCACATGTGTGTGAGAGAGAGACATCCCCTTAATAACAGGAGGGGGGAGAGGCTTATTCAGTCTATTATCATAAAGCTCTGCTAATGTAGCTTCGGAGTCATGTGACCACAGAAAAGGCTATTATCTCAATGAAAAGGAAACTGGTTTTTCGAGCAAGCAATAGAATAGAAGCAGGAAGAATTTTCGAGTGTTCCACCATGCTGGATTGTCAAAGGGGGATCTGTCTGATCAGCAGCTAAAAAAGGATTTGTGAGGCTAGTTTGTCAGCTATCGTTAGAAGCAAGTGATGGAGGAGGTAAGCGGCAGGGTGCTCAGCATGTGCTCAGGTTTACATCAAGGCATAATGTTGGTTTGGGTTAACAGAAAAGATTTGTCTCTGAGGCAATAAATTAATTGCTAATTGTGAGGTTGTTTTACTTTTTTTTTGTTTGGAAGAGTGATGTATGGTATTTTTATTTACCTCACTGGTGAAAATCAGGACAAGCTGCCGGGCTCTGGTTTGAACGACAGAGGCTGTGGACAATTACAAGGTGTGTTTCACAAGTGCTCTGACCTAACGTTTGGCAGTGTTCTTAGAATTCTGTGTGCCTGTGGATCGGATGTGTGTGTTGTCAAGGGTGAACTGAGTGTGACAACCAGGCAGTGACAGCCTTCTCAGGATCAAGTAGATATAAACGCGATTCAGATCGATTCTTCTGTGGTCCGTTTCTTTTGTGTTTATTTAGCAATTAAAGGTTTCTTGCGGTTTCTTTACAGTGGCCAAATACAGTCTCTTGCTTGTCTTAGGAAATGAACTGGTAAGCATTTTTTAAATTTCCAAAGAAGAATCCAAGGTAAATTTTACTCACTAAGGAATAGATATAAGCTTGCTGTTTGTATCTCTGTTAATTTTTGCCCCCAATATCCTTTTGTAATTTTTTTATCCTTAAAAAAGAGCTTTGCAGTAAATTTGAAATCATCTAAATTTTGGTTAGGTAATAATTTGGAGGCGGGGGTTGAGGCCTCAAATGAGTGATTTATTTTTATCCAATACCTAAACTTTCTCTGATTTATTACATCCTTCTGCTACTATATGCAGAAAGCTGAGAGCATTCAGTTAATCTTTGGACCAAGCTTGCCCACTTTTGCTCATGCTAATGCTATTAATTCTCTTAGCAGTCTGTACCCTTTCTCTTAACCTTGCAAGTGTAGTACTTAAAAATCTGAAATTGGTGAAAGATGATCATAAGCTTTATCTGAAAAGGGTTTAACTCTTACAGTATGAATTCACTAATATGTTTTTCATTTAATTTCTAGACCAGATATACACATCTTTGGGTGTGGGTATGTTTCAAACCACATATATTGTTATATTGTATACATCTCCCTTTTGAAATTGACACTGATGGAGATAAGAACTCTAGTTGGCCATTATGTGCTGCATGGACAGTTTACAAAGAATTCATCCTTTTATTATCTTCAAGAAATGATGGTGAGGGCAGTTCAAACATAAATTTTAATGATACAAGATATAGGAGATGCTCTTCCTTATAACATCTACAGACTATATTTTAGCACAGTGTGGTTTAATAGACTATTAATCTTACTAATTTGGGATTTTCTTTTAAAAAATATTGGCACCTTAGTTTAGTCTGCCTACATAAAAAGACAACTTGGTTAAAATAAACAGTTAATTACCTATGGTCTTAATCATTCTGGAATTTGTTTATTTTTTAATTGTAGGACTCTCTGAACATTCTTAGAAGTAGGATATAAGACAATTACATAATGGTTTTAGCCCCACAGTCTCTGGTATCATATATTTAAATTTTTTGAATAATGAACTTTTTATAGCCAGATGATTTGGGCTTTCTTTGTTTTTAATTTTTTTTTTTGCTTTCATTTTATTTTGCTGCCTTATCTAAAGTCTTTGAAGTGAGCCAAGGATTTTAGAATAGTTCAAGGTGTTTTTATTGAGCACTTAATATTACTACAAGGCATTCTGTGAAACACTATGAGAAATAAAGGCAAATAAGATTCTTAAAGCTTCATTTAAATGGGGTTTGATCTATACTGAAAAGATAACTTACAGCTGTCACTGTGTAATTATCTTACATCTTACAGGAATTATAAATCATTAAGAGGAGTTTTTGTAAAATTTGTTTGGCCAATCAAAGAGCAGAAGTCAATGACTTTTCTCTGAGCAGCTTTGAATGATAGTTTTAACTGGCCTCCATCTGTGCCCATTTATATTTCCTTTGTATCATCACCCCAAAAAAGTCATTTTATTTACGTTCTCTTGAAACTAGAATAGTTTTGGTTTCAGATCGTGTTGTTTTTCTCCTGGGGCATCAAGTGTCAGTCATTTACAGTTTTAAGGTACATTCATGAAAGGATTAATCTACTGTGTTATCTAAAAATATCATAACTTTTAGAGGTTGGGGAGTGAGAAGAGACCCTATCTTCTGAGAGTTAAAAGACACATGTTTTGATGTCAGGGTAGTGTCTAAACAAGCCAGATGACTCGCTTGCAGATCCTGCTCAGAATTTCAACCACAATAATTAACCACAAGTATTATAATCAGGTCCAATCTTGTCAGGCTGAGGGGGTTTGCTTCTTGGAGAGATTTTTAATTTGTAGGAAAGATAGGGTAAGAAAGGACGGAATTAAAGGTGATCTTAGTACTCAGTGTTGTAAAACTCAGTGAAACATGTTCTTAGGAGTATTTTTGTTTTTTGCAAAAGTCAAAATTTGGGACGATTTGGGCAGGATTAAGGCACTAGGCTATAGTTGAGATGCAGTTTAATTCTTTGGGATCCAAAGAGATATAAAATTCATGAAGTGAAAAAACTTGTGCAACAGCTAGCTAATTTTCCAGGGTCCCTGCTAAAGCTTCGTTTAAATGGGGTTCTGTCTGCACTGAAAAGAAACATGTTCATGAAAAATAACTCTGATTCAGAAATCTGCTTTAGAGGAAGGTGAGAGGTGGGGGAGAGTGTTATTAGAGGTTAGCAGAGATTGGCATAAGAAGTGGACTCTGAATTAGCATCAGTCTCGTGGGGTGAGGGGAAGCTCTGAAGCTGTAGGATCTGAAAGACGTGTGTTACATATTTTCTTCCTTAGCTACTTCTTTTTCTTGGCAAATGGAGACCTTGCTGTTTTCAAGGTCTATTACTCACTGCATTGCTATGATGGAGCATTCAGGTATAAAAACCACAGAGAATCCAAATTAAGATTCTTGTATTCAGACATTGGGAACACCCCTGGAATATAAGCCAGTAACCTAAGATTTGTTGTCAGTTGTTTCACACCCAGGCAAATTCCCTAGAGAGTTCATGTCTGCATAGTGTTCCAGACAGGGATCCCTTATACTTCTTCAGGCTTTAGTAGTGAACAAGCCTATTGATTCCTGTGTCACTCTTTCTCCTCAGTATTTGTGGTGGGAAGTTTTACCTCACAAAATTTTTGAAACTGGATTTTTCCTAAAGAGTGGGAAAGTTAAATAAGGATATAGTGTTGTAATTTCTATTTTGTCTCCATTTCTGAAATGCAAAAATGGCCAATTTCTTTCTTGTACTTAAATCCTCCTATTGATTCAGCAACTGTTTATTATAAAATTTTGTCAGGGTATTTACTATTACAGGAGAAGAGTAACTGACTGTCCCTCAGGTGGGGAGAGGATTCAGGGGACACTTAGCAGAGAAAGTAAAGGTTGACCTGATTCTTAAAGAGAGGGAAGACTGATCACCAGGCACTGGGAAATATATAGGGTACACTAGGCCTTCACTGCCCAGCATAAGAGCCACGAGCCACAAGCAACTTTTGACCATTTGAAACGTGGCTTATTTTAATTGAGTGCAAGATACACTCACTTTAAAGACAGAGTACCCAAAAAAAAATGGTTGGCTTCCCTGGTGATCGAGTGGCTAAGACTCCTTGCTCCCATTGCAGGGGGCCCTGGTTCAGGAACTAGATCCCACATGCTGCAGCTAAGAGTTCACATGCTGCATCTAAGACCCAGCAGCCAAGTAAATAATAATATTTTTTTAAAAACATAAAATAGCTCCTTAATAATTTAGAATACTAATTCCATGTTGAAAAGATTACATGTTTAGGATATTGATTACATATTGAATATAATGTGTTGAAATACATTAATAAATTTGATTTCACCTGTTCCTCTGACTTTCCCGGTGGCTACTAGGTGGTCAGCAGCTCCCAGCATTTTCTGTTGCTGGCGCTGCTCTGAGCCCAGAGGACGGCAGTGTGCAAGGCATTACGTAGCAGTCTTCCTCTGGGCTGAGTCATCTGCGCCAGAACTTAGAGGTACACCAAGAAGCAGAGAGCTGAGGCCTTTCCCAAGCCCATCATTTTCTTATCAATAACCAGATTAGAAGTGATATGAAGCCCACATCCCTTGGTAGGACATTAAAGGCCCTTTCATTCCCTGCCCCTGCTGTTCTAGCTGCCTGCCCCAAAGTTCTCCCCTGCTCCCGTGTGCTGTCTTTAATACTTTAATATCTTTGATCCTTGTTTTTTGCAGGCATTAACATTCTATGAAGTCAGGGCAGACACTGAATTAGCAAATACCAAGCCATTGCTTCTAGGAGAAATACAGAATTAGGTTCCTGCAGGCCTCTGGTCACAACATTTAGCTCTTTGATCAACATGTAGTCTTATTTTGAGTAGATTTCTTTTTAAAGACACTTTACTTAATATATGTATTATTGATTCATTAACGTTGGACTGGGCTTCCCTGGTGACTCAGACAGTAAAGAGTCTGCCTGCTATGCAGGAGACCCAAGTTCAATCCCTGGGTCAGGAAGATCCCCTAGAGAAGGGAATGGCAACCCACTCCAGTATTCTTGCCTAGAGAATCCCATGGGCAGAGGTGCCTGACGGGCTACAGTCCATGAGGTTGCAAAGAGTCAGACACAATTGAGAGACAAACACTCACTTTTTTTTTCCCCGCTAACCTTGAACTGTTGGCCACTCATGCCTGAATGGAGCTTGTATATCAGAGTGCGTACTTTTAAACTTGATGTCATTTAATTTTCATACAAACTGATGAAATGAGTATTATTTTGGAATTTTACAGACATTGAAACTGAAGCTCAGAAAGGTTAAGTACCTTTCCCAAGGTTGCAGAGCTAGTAAATGTTGAAAGCAAGAGCCAAGCCAGGTTTTCTCTGACTTCGGAGCCCAGTGAGGGGATGTAGTTCTGGCGTTGTCCATAGGGTGTCTGCCTTGGTTGAGAAGGGATGGAGTTACAGCTTGTGAGCCACAAATTCGCCCCCATTGAAAACTTCCATGTCTGCTTAATAGCCTAACAATTGAAATCTGGCCTAGCAGAGCACATGCCACAACTTCCTGGGAGAGAAGGTGGAGAACCATTGTGTTTTTGTTGACTGTGGTGACCAAGGTGTGCCCTGCCAGCTACATCTGTTTCACCAGCTCATCAGCCTCATCACGGTCAATGCCCATCTTTCCTCTGCTTCCTCACTAGCTCATACACTGCTCCTTCTCCCATTTTCATCCTCTGGTTTCTTCCTGTGTGTCTTTTCAACTTCTCCCTCTGCCCACAGAACAGCCCTCTCTTACACATCCCACAGATTCTGAGACTCTGTCGGCCTCAGCCCATCACCACTATCCATGTCAGCACAGGACTTTTCCTCACGAGTCACTCTGGTAGCCCCGGGGCAGCCGGAGTATAGACCAAGTGCCTAGGTAAGTGCCAGGGGAGCCGTGTCTCCTGGCATCGCTGTGGTGTCCTCAGTGTGAGCAGCAGATGACAGCTTCCTAGTGCCGCCCACGGAGGGTCCTTAGGAAGGGCTGTTGGCCTGGATGGCTGGATTCAGAACAGAGTACACTGGAGTCTGCTACCGTGTGACTTGACCGAGAAGATCTGTGGAACTTCATGTGCTTTTATGTTCTTCACATTAAAATTAGAAGGCCAATTTAAATCCCCTGACTTTTCTACTCAGTGGTTTGTGAGTTTAGGCTCTCACTTAGATAATAAGCCAAGATACATGTTGAGCAGAGATAACCACTCTTGAGTTATATACAGCTGCCTCTGTCAGGACCGACGTAGAATTTCTATAATGGCTCGTTCCTGAGGCCGCTTCTGGCCTTCCTGATCTGATCTCCTGTCATCTCCAGATTATTTCAACTGCCAGGTAACCTCATGACAGTTGAAATTAGATTCTGGAGCATAATTTTCTAATGTACTTGCTTATACACGTTCCCAGGGCATCTAGGATTAAGAAGGGGGAAAGACAAAGTAACAGATATAAGTGGGAAGTTGTTTCTTGTACAAGGGTTACTATGAGCCAAATGTTCCAGAGAAAGAGAAGTTGACCCAGTTGTTGCCAGACACCAAGAACCGATGTTCCACTGGTGTGGAGATGAGTCGGGGCACAGCTGAGTCTCTGGGTGCCTGACACTGTCTTCAACATCTAAGCCACCCGAGTTCGGTACAATTTTGTGCTTCAGATAAGTGATGCACTGTATTCCCTGTTGGCCACAGTCAGAACCTGGAGGTTGTGGGACCAGGCTGTGGACTGGAAATGACGCACAGATAAACAAATAGTGACGTGAAGACTCAAAAGGAAATTCAGGGAAGGGAAAGCACGTGCTTCCTTGGTAATGCTTCAAGGAGAGAATGAAAAATCTGCTATGTTCATGTCATAGCATTGTAAGGTCATGGCTTTTGGTTCCTGTGTTCACACTGGAAGGTAAGCAGTTAAGTACATGTGGGAATGTCAATCTTACCTGGTAATGCTGGTGTCAGCTGTCTGCCCCTCCCTGATGTTACAGCCAAAGGTCCCCAGTGATGGACTTTACACTCCAAGAAACTCAAGGAACTTCAAGGATGATATGTTCATTTTTTTCTAATGTTTTAACTAGACTGTTTTCTTGTGCCATCATCAAATAGGATTTATTCATCAGAACTTGGTTTGATGCCTAGTGGCATAACTTAAAAACTCTGAGACTTTGGACAAGTAAGTTAACATCTTTGAATCTGTTTTTTTCCTCTGTAAAGCGGGGAACAGTATCAGAATTAAATAAAATAAAGTAGTATCCACCACTTAATTACCAAATCTAAGATTTCTCTTCTCTGTGAAATAGCCCTTCAATACACTTAGTGTGTTTTCCTACCTTTGTATGTTTCATCTCCCCAAGTAGTTTATCCACGTGTTCAGTTCAGTTCAGTCTCTCAGTTGTATCTGACTCTTTGCAAACCCATGTACCCGCAGCACACCAGGCCTCCCTGTCCATCACCAACTCCCGGAATCCACCCAAACCAATGTCCATTGTGTCGGTGATGCCATCCAACCATCTCATCTTCCGTCATCCCTTTCTCCTCCTGCCCTCAATCTTGCGCAGCATCACGGTCTTTGCAAATGAGTCAGCTCTTCACATGAGGTGGCCAAAGGATTGGAGTTTCAGCTTCAACATCAGTCCTTCCAATGAACACCCAGGACTGATCTCCTTTAGGATGGATTGGTTGGATCTCCCTGCAGTCCTTGCAGATTCTCAAGAGTCTTCTCCAACACCACAGTTCAAAAGCATCAATTCTGTGGCACTCAGCTTTCTTTATAGTCCAACTCTCACATCCATACATGACCACTGGAAAAACCATAGCTTTGACTAGACGGACCTTTGCTAACAAAGTAATGTCTCTGCCTTTTAATATGCTGTCTAGGTTGGTCATAACTTTCCTTCCAAGGAGTAAGCGTCTTTTAATTTCATGGCTGCAGTCACCATCTGCAGTGATTTTGGAGCCCAGAAAAATAAAGTCAGCCACTGTTTCCACTGTTTGCCCATCTATTTGCCATCAAGTAATGGAACCGGATACCTTACACATGTATCCACGTATACACACACAAATAAACAGACACACACAGCCCCATGCATATCCCTGCTTATTTAAATAAGTCCTTGGTTAATGTCTGTTCGTTGACTAAATTCTCTAGCGTCTATTATCTCTATGTTCTGGAGCAACACAGCATTGCAGGTTTCTGTCCAAATTGACAGTTTCTGATTTTGCTTTTGTTCTTGCAATTTAAATGTAAATTTGTTATTTTTAGCTTCCAGTCATTTGGTTAATTCATATTAAACTGGTAGTCAGCTGAAATCCCCTGACTGTTATCACCTAAGTGACCATCATCTTAGTTTCCCCTATTTAAAACATCATACAGTTGTTTTTTGTCTGTTTCAGTCTCATTGTAAGTGTCTACCTTTGTCTTTGTGGGTAATCGCTGTGCTGGTTATGAAGATTGTGTAGTAAAATGCTAAAGTTTTTTTACTTTTGAAAAGCTACAAAACTGTCTGTTAAGATTATAACTTAAAAAATTAACAGAAAAATCCTGGAAGGAAATACCTACTTAAGAAGGTGACACATAAACAGATAAAAAGACCCGTGTCTCTGCTAGGGGATGGAAGGAGACGGAGTGGTAGAGGCAGAGGGCAGGCTCTGGAGTTTCTTCTACCACCTGTTGGCGGTATTTGACTTTGGACACATTTGATTTTTCTGTACTTCGGGACATCATAATAATAATGACTTCATGGGGCTTTTATGAAGATCAAATAAAATAATACGAATATAGCACAGTAAATGATGTTCCCTATTTTGATGAAATAGCTTCAGACTCTATAGCAGTTTGTAAAGCAGTTTATCCCGTGAACATTAATTTGTGTGTCAGGCATATGGGTCTGTTATAAAAAGATGAAACCTACTTAGTTTCTACCTTTCAGAAGCTTAAAATTTGCTAAGGCAAAAGACATAAATAATTAAGATATATGTGGTTAATGGTATAGTTTTATATGTAGGCTATTAGAAGATAGGCCTAGTGAACTGCAGTCCATTGCAAAAGAGTTGGACATGACTTAGCAACTAAAAACCATTAGAAGATAGAAGGGAATTTAATCTTAGGGAGAGGGTCATCTGAGCTAGATATGAGGTAGAAGCTTTGAGAAGTGAAGGCTGCAAAGAAAGATTTGGGAACCCTTGGGAATAGGTGATACCATCCAGGAAAGTATGAAGCAGCAGTTTTTAACCCTGTTTGAATATTTACATTGATTGGAGAGCTTTTAAACAAAATACTGATGGTGTCCTGGTCGTGTATGTGTGTGTGTCTGTGTGTATACAAACATGGTTTTCTTTTTTTTTTAATTACAGGAAAATAAGCATAACTAAAATTTACATTTTAAAAATAGTTAAGTGGCACTGACCACCCCTTCGCATTCCTATGCACCTGTCATTACTATGTATCTCCAGGACTTTTTCATCATCCTAAACAGAAACTTTCATCCTGTTCAACAATAAGTACTCACCCTTCCTCCCACAAGGTCCAGGTAACCACAGTTCTACTTTCTGTTTCTACAAAATTGGCTATTCTGGGTTCTTCGTATGAGTAGAATCATAATATGTGGCCTTTTGTGTCTGATTTCTTTCACTCAGCATCAGGTTTTCATGGTTCACCCATTGTTGTAGCATGTAACAGTATTTCCTCCCTTTTTAAGGCTAAATAGTATTCTGTTGTATGTATACACGCATTTGGTTCATTCATGTGTGGATGAATGTCTCCACCCTTTGGCTGTTGTGAATAAGGCTAGTAAAGTAATGCTCAAAATTCTCCAAGCCAGGCTTCAACAGTACGTGAACTGTGAACTTCCAGATGTTCAAGCTGGATTTAGAAAGGCAGAGGAACCAGAGATCAAATTGCCAACATCCATTGGATCATCGAAAAAGCAAGAGAGTTCCAGAAAAACATATACTTCTCCTTTATTTACTATGCCAAAGCCTTTGACTGTGTGGATCACAACAAACTGGAAAATTCTTAAAGAGGTGGGAATACCAGACCACCTGACCTGCCTGTTGAGAAATCTGTATGCAGGTCAGGAAGCAACAGTTAGAAATGGACATGGAACAACAGACTAGTTACAAATAGGGAAAGGAGTATGTCAAGGCTGTGCCCTGCTTATTTAACTTATATGCAGAGTACATCATGAGAAACGCTGGGCTGGATGAAGCACAAGCTGGAATCAAGATTGCCAGGAGAAGTGTCAATAACCTCAGATATGCAGATACACCACCCTTATGGCAGAAAGCAAATACGAACTAAAGAGCCTCTTGATGAAAGTGAAAGAGGAGTGTGAAAAAGTTGGCTTAAAACTCAACATTCAGAAAACTAAGATCATGGCATCTGGTCCAATCACTTCATGGCAAATAGATGGGGAAACAGTGGAAACAGTGACAGACTTTATTTTTGAGGGCTCCAAAATCACTGCAGATGGTGACTGCAGCCATGAAATTAAAAGACGCTTGCTCCTTGGAAGAAAAGTTATGACCAACCTACATAGCTTATTAAAAAGCAGAAACATTACTTTGCCAACAAAGGTCCATCTAGTCAAAGCTATGGTTTTTCCAGTAGTCATGTATGGATGTGAGAGTTGGACTATAAAGAAAGCTGAGCACCAAAGAATTGATGCTTTTGAACTGTGGTGTTGGAGAAGACTCTTGAGAGTCCCTTGGACAGCAGGGAGATCCAACCAGCCTATCCTAGAGGAAATCAGTCCTGAATATACATTGGAAGGACTGATGCTGAAGCTGAAATTCCAGTACTTTGGCCACCTGGTGCGAAGAACTGACTCACTGGAAAAGACCCTGATGCTGGGAAAGATTGAAGGCAGGAGGAGAAGGGGATGACAGAGGATGAGATGGTTGAATGGCATCACCAACGTGATGGACAGGAGTTTGAGTAAACTCCAGGAGTTGGTGATGGACAGGGAGGCCTGGCATGCTGTAGTCCATGGGGTCACGGAGTTGGACACGACTGAGCAACTGAACTGATACCTGTTTTAAGTCCCTGCTTTCGTTTTTTTCTATTACATGCCTAAACATGGAGTTGCTGGATTGTGTGGTAATGTGATATTTTTTAAAAGCTCTCCAGGTGATCTTCAAATATGCACGAAGTTTGAGAACCTCTGATACAAAGTGAGGATGAGTAATCTGGAAGGTTCATGAATGGTCTTATGGTGGGTTAGTGACTTCTTAGGAAAATGGTATGCCTCATTTTGTCATCTGTGTAGTTTTACTTTTTGGCTTTGGTCAGATTCTCAAAGCCATGTGGCTTTGGTCAGCTTCTCAAACCACTCTCAAGAGTGGTGCTGAGAGTCACTGCAGAGTCTGATTTACTATAGACAGAGATTTGAGTAGACATTCTCCAGAGAAGATAATGCAGTGGCCAAAAACCACTTGAAAAGATGCTCAACATAGTTACTAGGGAAATGCAGGTCAAACCAACAGTGAGATACCATTTCATACCCAGTAAGATGACTATAATTTTTTTTTTAAGTTAAAGTAAGTGTTGATGAAGGTGATGGAGAAATTGGAACCCTCAGACTTTGCTGCTTTGGAAAGCAGTCTGGCAGTTCATCAAAAAATTAAATGTAGAAGTACTGTATACTCACCCATTCCATTCCTAGGTATATATCCAGAAGAACTGAAGCTGTGTACAAGAACTGTGTACAAGTGTACAAAGATGTCCACAGCAGCATTATTCTTGATAAGCCGAAAAGTAGTAATAACCTAAATGTCCTAAGTGATGAGTAGATAAATAAATTGTGGTATAACTTTCATACATTGAAATATTTGGCCATAAAAAGGAAGTACTCAGACATACTACAGTATTCCTGAACCTTGAGAACACCATGCTAATTGAAAGAAGTGACAAGTAAAAGACCATGTATTTTGTTTCCATTTATATTACATGTCCCAATTAGACGTAAAGTCAGAGACTGCTGCTAGTTGCCAGGATGGGAGAGAGGAGGGATTGAGGAATAACTGCATAAGAAGCATGGAGTTTCCTCTTGGGTTGATAAAATGCTGTAGAGTTAGATACGGTGATGGTTGCACTGTCCTGTGATTAGGTTAAAACCACTGAAATGTATGTGTTGAAAGAGTGAATTTTGTGGCTTCTGAATTATCAGTCAGTCAGTTCAGTTGCTCAGTCATGTCAGACTCTGTGATCCCGAGAACTGCAGCATGCCAGGCTTCCCTGACCATCACCAATTCCTGGAGCTTGCTCAAACTCATGTGCATCAAATTAGTGATGCCATCCAACCATCTCATCCTCTGTAGTCCCCTTCTCCTCCCACCTTCATTCTTTCTCAGCATCAGGGTCTTTTCCAATGAGTCAGTTCTTCGAATCAGGTGGCCAAAGTACTGGAGCTTCAGCATCAATCCTTCCAATGAATATTCAGGAACGATTCCTTTAGGATTGACTAGTTTGATCTCCTTACAGTCCAAGGGACTCTCAAGAGTCTTCTCCAACATCACAGTTCAAAAGCATCAATTTTTTGGTGCTCAGCTTTCTTTATAGTCCAACTCTCACATCCATACATGACTTGGAAACACCATAGCTTTGACCAGACGGACCTTTGTCAGCAAAGTAATGTCTCTGCTTTTTAATATACTGTCTAGGTTTATTATAGCTTTTCTTCCAAGGAGCAAGCATCTTTTAATTTCATGGCTGCAGTCACCATCTGCAGTGATTTTGCAGCCCCCAGAATAAAGTCTGTTACCGTTTCTATTGTTTCCCCATCTATTTGGCATGAAGTGATGGGACTGGATGCCATGATCTTAGTTTTTTGATTGTTGAGTTTCAAGCCAGCTTTTTCGCTCTCCTCTTCACTTTCATCAAGAGGCTCTTTGGTTCCTTTTTGCTGTCTGCCACAGGGTGGTGTCATCTGGGTATCTGAAGTTATTGATATTTCTCCCAGCAATCTTGATTCCAGCTTGTGATTCATCCAGCCTGACATTTCTCATGATGTACTCTGCATATAAGTTAAATAAGCTGGGTGACAGTATACAGCCTTGACATAGTCCTTTCCCAATTTTGAACCAGTCTGTTGTTCCATGTCCAGTTCTAACTGTTGCTTCTTGACCTACATACAGATTTCTCAGGAGGCAGCTAAGGTGGTCAGGTATTCCCATCTCTTGAATTTTCCACAGTTTGTTGTGATTCACACAGTCAACGGCTTTGGTGTAGTGAATGAAGCAGAACTAGATATTTTTCTGGAATTCCCCTGCTTTTTCAGTGATCCAGTGGATGTTGGCAGTGTGATCTCTGGTTCCTCTGTCTTTTCTCAGTCCAGCTTGAACATCTAGAAATTCTCGGTTCACATACTGTTGAAGCCTAGCTTCGAGAATTTTGAGCATTACTTTGCTAGCGTGTGAGATGAGTGCAATTGTGCAGTAGTTTGAACATTCTTCAGCATTGCCTTTCTTTGGGATTGGAATGAAAACTGACCTTTTCCAGTCTGTGGCCACTGCTGAGTTTTCCAGATTTGCTGGCATACTGAGTGTAGCACTTTCACATCTTCATCTTTTGGATTTGAAATAACTCATCTGGAATTCCATTACCTCCACTTGCTTTTTTTGTAGTGATGATTCCTAAGGGCCACTTGACTTCGCCCTCCCATATTTCTGTCTCTAGGTGAGTTATCACACCATTGTGGTTATCTGGGTCATTAAGATTTCTTTTTGTATAGTTCTTCTGGGTATTCTTGCCACCTCTTCTTAATATCTTCTGCTTCTGTTAGGTCCATACCATTTCTGATTATACCTCACTGTTAAAAATAATTTTTAAAAAGTAGCTAACTGAGGAGGGGGAGACATGGATAACTGGATAACTCCAAAGCAGAAGCTCCCATTATAAGAATAATGCAGTTTAAGGGGAGGACCTACATAGAGGACGATGTCACGGAAGGCTCGGGAAACAGAGATTTGTGAAGGGATCACTGAATGGACATGATCACAATGACAAACACAGCGGAAAGGTCAAGTCACACAACACAGGTGCCACCCTTTTCTCTAGACTCGACCTTCAAATATCATGACGGACAAGGGAGGCATTTTCAGTGGAGGTGGGGCCGGGGGTGGGTGTAATTGTTTTGGATCATGAAGTGAGTGGAAGTGAATAGGAATAAACCTCAGGCCTGTATTCCCTTACTTGAATCTCAAAATTAAACAAACTCCGAAACAGGAAAGGTTTTTATAACTCCTTTGGTGGTAAAACCTGACCTGAATGGATATGAAATGACTTATAATCTTCAGTTGTACCACTTAGTGTGAATATTCATACATTTCACTGCAGAAATAATATTGAATTTGATTACAGAACGTGCACACAGGGCCCAGTGGGGATGTTATGAAATATGGCATATGCCATGTTTTCTCTTTCTAAAATTAAAATGTATCTATCTATCTGAATTCTAAATTCTTTGGGGTAAGGGAGCACAGGCCTGTAGTCTTGGGACAGGTCCATATGTGAAGGAAAGATGTGAGATTGTACGGTTGCTGGAGAAGGATTGAAACTCAAGGACAGGAATGGACCTGAGTGCAGTTAGAGGTGAACATAGGCCAAAAAAAGGGGGGGGGGGGGTAGACATTGGCTGAAGAGAACTTTAGTAGCAAAGATTCAGAGAAAATGGGAGGGAAATAGGAAATGGGGTTGTTTACAAGGGGAGGGGGTCACACGGCCTCCAAGAAGCCAGGAGTGACCAGGAGTGGCATTGAGGAGAGCAGTGGATTTCTATGTGAGTAAAAGGAAGGGAGGAATTCCCTGGTGGCTCAACGGTAAAGAATCCACCTGCAGCGCACAAGCCACGGGTTCGATCCCTGAGTCAGGAAGATCCCTTGGAGGAGAAAATGGCTACCCACTCCAGTATTCTTGCCTGGAAAATCCCATGGACAGAGGAGCCTGGCGGGCTACAGCCCATGGGGTTGCAAAGAGTCTCATGCAACCTAGTGACCGAAACAGCAACAAAAGGAAGTTGATATTCAGATGGATATAATAATAATAATCAGATGAATCAGCTGTTAGCCAAAGTGGTAAAAACTGGAAATACCTGTTGGAAAGCTATTTACCTGTTGGGGTTAAGAGAAGGAGCTGACCAGAGAACAAAGGAAAGGATCAATGGGCAGGACTCTGGGTGTAAGGCAAGTTTAGAGACCTTGAGTGGTCTGAGGGGCCTCACCAACCTTGTGTGTGTGTGAGTCACTCAGTCGTGTCTAACTCTTTTTTTTTTTTTTTTCCGTGTCTAACTCTTGTGACCCCATGGATGGTAGCTCACCAGACTCCTCTGTCCATGGAATTCTCCAGGCAAGAATACTGGAGTGAGTTGCCATTCTCTTCTCCAGGGGATCTTCCCAACCCAGGGATCAAACCCAGGTCTCCCGTATTGTGGGCAGACTGTTTATTGTCTGAGCTACCAGGAAATCCCTCACCACCTTTAACTGTATGATATTCGCACTTATGGGGGTGGGAATGAGCGGGGAAACTTGATGTTAAGTTTTGCAAAAGCAACTCTGTGAGAAGAGATGTGAATTAGGCGCCTGATGGTGGGGAATCCAGGGAGGTGGGGAGGGAAATGCGATGAGCAGAGAGGCAAGGGCCTCAATTTGTGAGGACTGCTGTGGAGGAGGAAGACAGAAAGCAAGATCCATGAAGACTACTATGGAGGAGGAAGACAGAAAGCAAGTCTGCGTGCTCAAAAGCCGTGGACCAGAAGTGGCTTTCTAGGTGTACCAGTTCTGGGTGAGAACAAGGTTCTGGGTGTGGTCACAGGAGGCAGTGGCCGCTGCTAGAGTTGAGACAAGAGGATCTATCAGGTTATTCAGGGTAGGGACTAGGTGTGGGCTAGAGAGGAAGAACTAGTTGAACACCAGCATTTTCAGTGAAGGTGAAGGATTAGGTGGCCTATTGGTCAGTCTCAGGCCAGAACATAAATTGGGGAAGTTTTAAGGCATGGGTTTCCAAGGAGCGGAGATTTTTATTCAAGGTCACCCTTGTCGTTGAGCACTGGCCTGGTGCCTGCTCTCAGGAAAGCAGAGGGCAACCCCCCCCCCATCCCATTCCCAGGACATGTGTTATAAGAAGACCAGCAGCTTCTGTTGGAATGGACCATGGGTGGGGGCCTGAAGGGAGGGCCCCCAAAGTAGCCCTCTTCCTTGGTTAAGGATGTAAGGGAATTGGTTACCACAGTATAGGGACTTGAGAAGCATAGGAAGTGATGTAGGATGGAGCAGAACTCTTATGGACTGTATTTGGAAAGAAACTCAAGACAGAAAAAGAAAAATAGTGGTGAACATATGTGAGAGAAGTTTCTCCTCTACTCCAATTCAAATACTGAACATTTTAAAATAGATTGTGAGGGATTTTCCTTTCCTTTTTTAATTGTATTTTTGTAGGTGTTCCCATTGTTTTAATAATACAAAGATTTATTGTTGTTGTTGTGTGGCTCAGTCGTATTTGACTCTTTGCGATCCCATGGACTGCAGCCTGCCAGCCAGGCTTCTCTGTCCTTCACTGTATCCCAGAGTTTGCTCAAGTGCAACCCTTTTTAATTTGCTAATGTTAGATTTTCAGAAAAGTACTCTTAATTGCTCAAGTATCCTCTGTGTCATCATCCTCTCTGATAAATAATTTTTCCCCCCAGTCATTGATTAAAAACAAACTAGACTGGAGACTTCTGTTTGTTTGTAATAATCAGTTAATTAACACCAGGAATGTTACTCCACCAGCCTTGACTAACTTGCTGTTACCTCCCAGCCCTTGTGTGTGTGCTAAGTCGTTTCAGTCGTGTCTGACTCTTTGTGACCCCATGGACTGTAGCCTGCCAGGCTTTTCTGTCCATGGGATTCTCCAGGCAAGACTATTGGAGTGGGTTGCCATGCCCTCCTCCAGGGGATCTTCCTGACCCAGGGATTGACCCACTTCTCTTATATCTCCTGCATTGGCAGGTGGGTTCTTTACCACTAGCGCCCCCTGGGAAGCCCAGTAGTTCTCAGTGCTGCTCTTCCTTTCTAGTCAGGGTTGGGCAGGCTTCCGCTGACCGTCTGGGGTCCTTCTGCAGAGAGTTCTGATTGGTCTGGGGTGGAATCTGGAAAGCCATGTTTTTGAAAGTTCCTCAGGTGGTTCATTATGAGCCACTTCTGCCTCCATCTTCACAGAAGCAGTAAATCAGATGCTTTGCCAATCTGAGTATGCAGTGTCCATGCCAGATCCCTGACTTAACATTCTCCCATCCAAGTAAACGTGAAATGCTCATGAGGATCTGAAAGATACTAAATTATTAGTAACCAGTTTACATTAGAAAATAGGTCATGCCGTAGTCTTCAAACTTGCAAAACATTTGTGAAATGTTTTGTGAAATATCATAATATTCTTTATTGTGAATTCTGGTTAAACGAGATCTCAGATATCCTGCTAACGGGATTATAAATTAAGGCAGCCTTTTTGGAAAATAATTTGACAGTGCATATAATCTCTGTAAATAAGGTCACACCCTTTGATCCAGTAATTACATTTCTGAGGCTCTGTTGTATTGAGACTATTGATTATTATTAATCACATGATGTGGATTAGTACTTAAATAAAAGATATTCATCAGTGTTATTTATAGTGGTAAAAAATGGAAGCAAATTAAATGATTATAGAAAATGGTTAAATCTATTATGGTTTCTTTATATGCTAGAATATCATAGAGCCATTAAAAATTATGTTTATAAAAACTAATATTACTGAAAAATCTCAGAAATGATAGAAGCATCTATAAAATTGTACATGCAGTTTGTGCCCCACACACACAGACACACATGCCGTTTTATTTTTTAAGTTTTATTTTATGTTGGAACACAGTTGGTTAACAGTGTTGTATTAGTTTCAGGTGTATACCAAGTGAGCCAGTTTTATACATGTATCTGTTCTTTTTCAAAGTTTCCTCCCATTTAGGCTCTTACAGGGTGTTAAGCAGATTTCCCTGTGATATACAGTAGGTCCCTGTTGGTTATCTATTTTAAATACAGCAATGTGTACATGTCAATCCCAAAATTCCCAATTGTTTTAATTTAGTGGTAATTCTCTGTGTGATAGGAATACATGCAATTTATTCTTTAGTATTTTATATTTCTAAATTTTCTACTATGAGCATGTATTACTTTTATTGAGAAAAATAATAAAACTTTAAGAAATCTTACTTGAATCTCTTTAGTAGAAGGAAGGAGGACAATTCCATTTGTGATGAATTGTTAGAGAAATCACTCTGGCTCGTTAATAGTCACTATTTTGTTTCCTGAATCCTTGCAAACCATCCGTTTATCTATTCCACAAGTCATCAGTCATCCACATGAAGAGAAACCCTGTTCTGATTAGCAGTCAGCCCCGCGCTGCCATTCCCCTCAGCCCCTGGCAACCACTGATCTGCTTTCTGTTTCTGTGGATTTGCTTATTCTGGATGTTTCCTGTAAGTGCCGTTGTATAGTATGTAGCCTTGCAGTATCCTCTTAGCTGGTCCTCTGCTCCTCCTCCCTACCCTTCCAAACCGGTCATGTGTCTCACTGACCAGAGGGTGGTCTCAACCACCTGGAGCTCAGAACTTTCCACTGTGCCTGTGGTCAAGGAAGGCGACAGGAACTACGACTCATTCTAGCCTCTAAGGTTTTCTATATCTTGACACTCCGAAGTAGACACTCACTATGTGGTGAGTAAATGGGTTCAATGAATAAAATGGATTCTGCCTTCTCTCTCTCTTTCCTTCTTTCTCAGATTGTTGCTCTTGAGTTAATCAGATTTCAGGTCACCAATAGGGGGAAAAACTTGCCCCCTGAAGTTGATGGCAGTGGTTGGTGACGCTCAGCAGGCCTCGAGGTTAAGGCTTGTTGGAGAGACCCAAACCCCCACCCCACAGCTGTCAAATCACATGGCCATGCAGTCCCCCAGCATCTCTGGTCCTCAGACACCCTCACCACCATCCCAGCTTCCCTTTGAAATGTAATACTCCTCCAAAACACAACTTAGACGTTCATCAGACCTTCGCCAAGGCTCCCCCGACCCTGGCAAGAAGAGATTTCTCCTCTGTGAGCACTTGGTATTTTCCTGTGTGCTGTATCCCTCGTTAGTTTACTGACTTCTTGTCTCTTCTTCCTAAATCTTTGACTTCTTGAGGTTAAGTTCTGTTTTTTACTCAGGGATGACATTACAGTGTCCAGAGAGCCCAGGAATTTGCCCTCAAGCAGCTACTTAATAATTATCAGCACAGTTGAACATCAGAAGGAAAGAAATGCAAGTAGAATTTTTAAATTAAAACCCTTTAATTTAGGTTATATTTTTAATACCAAAAAGAGACCCATATTAATTAGAAACTTAACCTTATTAAATTGTCCAGGGCCCAAATGTGTTTTTGCCCTAATAGTCGTGACTCTTGATTTTGAATTACTGCCTTAAAACAAAACACTAAGCTAAAGAAATCATATGCCTGTGTTGTGAACGTACGTATATAATGTGTTGTGATTTCTCCGAAAGCTTAGTCTTCTCCACATCATCTGGCTTAACTGAAACCAGAGTTTGAGTTTCAGCTTAATGAATTCTTTCTCTTTTTGCCCCAATACTAGAAAAAGGAATATGATGCAGTTATGTGTCTCTGATGTGTCAAGCAATTATCTTAATTTTCTTCAAGTTTTCATTTCATGCTGATTACAGTTATGGTTAAATAAGGTACAGTGGCCTTACAGATCTTTTTCCATAGGTGTAGGTTTTACAAAAACAATGATATTTTACTCTCTCAGTGCAAACACATTTTTAGAACTAATTGAAATAAAAAGTACAGAACCAAGTGCTTCCCTGGTGGCTCAGTGGTAAAGAATCCACCTGCCAGTGAAGGAGACACGGGTTCTAACCCTGAACTGGGAAGATATCCTTCATGCCGCGGAGCAGCTAAGCCGGTGCACCCCACCTGCTGAGCTGTGCCCTAGAGCCCACACGCCCTCGAGCCTATTCACCACCACAAGGAAGCCACTGCAATGAGAAGCCCTTGCACCACAACTAGCGAACCCCCTGCACAAGAACAAAGACCCAACACAGCCAAAAATAAATAAACAAAATTCTATATATATGAAAAATATAGGATGACACATTCTACAACAGGAGGAGTTTGTTTTAATCATTTCAGTGCCTATTTGAGACCACGTAATCCATAAAATTATTATTTGTAACACACTGTCAACTCATTTGGGTTTAAGTTGGTATTAACTACCAAAAGGGTAATTAGAAGCTCCATTCCTGAGTTCAGTTATGTATTTTTAGTTTCCCAGAATGCGGTAACTCTGTGTCTGGAGCTGCTGTCCACTGACAGCTCTCCAGAACAGTGCTCTCAATCTGTCACGTCGAGAAAGTTCTCTAACCACCCTACCCCCACCCCACCCCACCCACTCTGATCCTGAGGTCAGAGAATCGGGCTTCCCCGTATGTCATGATACTAACGATGTGATTACTTCCACTGAAAGCTGTGAGTCCCAAGTTTGAAACTTAAACTGAAGTGCAAATCTCTCATAAGCTAAAGTATGGTTGAAAAACGAAAGCCACTCAGTTGTGTCCAGCTCTTTGAGACTCCATGGACTGTAGCCTGCCAGGCTCCCCTGTCCATGGAATTCTCCAGGCAAGAATACTGGAGTGGGTAGCCATTCCCTTCTCCAGCAATCTTCCCGACCCAGGGATCAAACCCCAGTCTCCTACACTGCAAGCAAATTCCGTATGGCCTGAGCCACCAGAGAAGCCCCTAAAGTGTTGTTAGTTTTGGTGATTACCAATGTGCGGGAGAAAAGAAAATGGTTAAAGGAAGTGTTTTGGCTTATATGTTCAGGTGCCCAGGTAATTTTTAAAGTCTTTTCAAATAATGAATTCATGGTAAATAACTTTCTAAAGTCTAGTAATTCTCAGTTAGCCCTTCTGTAGGTATGTGTTATTTGCAAATAAAAATGCTTAATTTGGCTTATTTTTGTAAGACCAAATTGGGTTGGGGGAGGGGGTGCTGTTGACCCAGCGCTGCCTTCTGTTTTTGATGGCAGCCTTGCCTCCTAGCGAATACTGTTTGGAGTTATTGTAACGATCTGACCAAAAGAAAGTTTGTCGGAATTTGTATGGTGAAAAAATGAATCAGCGGTCCTCCCACCAAACCAAGTTTTTCCTCCTTGCTCACTTTCCACTTTTGTGGCAGAGGCTAGAGAAAGAACATAAAAAAGAGTATTCCAGAAAAAGACTTCTTATACGGGAAACATAATTTAAACCGCCCAAAGGAGCTATATAACTACATACTTTTTTCTTCTCTAACCGCAGACATTTTGTTTGGGTTCTATACTTTGTACCCGGGACATGTCTTGCCTTTGCTTCATGTTCCCGTTTGACTGGAGACAAAGAACCCATAGAACAGCTTGGCGTTAAATGAGCATGAATGAGAAAAGTAAAGCGAGAGTGTTACCTCTCTGGCACCCAGAACCTGGAGCAAGAGGCAGCGGTGGTGTGTGGGTGCCAGGACAGTGGCCTGGACCCTCGCTGGGAAGCAAACAACTGTTGATGCAGGAGAAAGAAGCGTTATCCTAATTGTATGTCCTGTGGACCATGGAGGGGCTTCCCAGGTGACTCAGTGGTAAAGAACCTGCCTGCCAACGCAGGAGACTCAGGAGATGCAGGTTCAATCCCTGGGTCAGGGAGATCCCCTGGAGGATGAAATGGCAACCCACTCCAGTATTCTTGCCTGGAAAATCCCATGGACAGAGGAGCCTGGTGTGCTGCAGTCCATGGGGTCGCCAAGAGTCAGGCACAGCTGAGCACAGTGATGGGCCAGGGAACATTCAGTAGAAGGGAACCTTTACTTCTTCCTAGTGAAATCTATGAGGCCCACACAAAGAGGATGGCTTTCCAGCTGAACTTGAGGAGATTTTCCTGAGGAGGAAGAACGATTTGAGTAACCTTTGCTGGAAGACTCTGATGGACATTGTTGGACATCTTGGACATTGTCCTTGCTTTAAAAGACTTGAATCCATGGGAGAGAGAAAACATGAGGTTGTTCCAAAAGTTAAGACTAACAGATAGTAATGAGTCCAAAAGGACCAAAAACCTCCATCTTTCTCATTTAGAAGAACTTGGGGTGAATTTGGAAAATATAACAATTTGGTTGTAATTGAGTTTCAGTAATTACAGAATACTATTAGAGAATATCCTTTGGTAAAAGGAAAGAATTTATACTTTAAATTTCATTGCTAATACTTAATGGTAAAATGAGGTCCAATTTCTTATTTCATTCACTTTAGGCATTTTTCATAGCACTTACCATAGAGTAGCTTGACCTCTTTTTATGCTCTGTTTTTCCTAAAAAATAGCATGTAAGCAGTTTGTTTATGATTTGCATTCTGGAGAGCTGGTCATTTAAAAGAATCTGTTTTGCTTGTTGTTTTTTTTCCAGTGACACAGCCGGGTCTTCCTCCTCCCTCCTTTTTTCCTTTTGGTAAACTCTTAAAAATCTGATGTTGTAATGAAAAAAAATTTGGAGAAATAAAAAAATTAAATTTTACCCATTGTTCTTCATTAAACAACTTAGCTGCTAATATTTTGGTGAAATTTCCTCTAATTTTTTTCTGTAAATTAGTTTTTCTCTCTAACTGTAGTTCATCATCAACTTAGATTGTTTCATAAGCATTTCAGTTCAGTTCTAAGTCAAAGTCTTGCTGACTTTGTGCGACCCCTTGGACTGCAGCACACCAGGCCTCCCTGTCCATCACCAACTCCCAGAGCCTGCTCAAACTCATGTCCATCGAGTCAGTGATACCATCCAACCATCTCATCCTCTGTCGTCTCCTCCTCCTCCTACTATCAATCTTTCCCAGCATCAGGGTCTTTTCCAATGAATCAGCTCTTCGCATCAGGTGGCCAAAGTATTGGAATTTCAGCTTCAGCATCAGTCCTTCCAGTGTATATTCAGGACTGATTTTCTTTAGGATTGAGTGGTTTGATCTCCTTGCAGTCCAGGGGACTCGCAAGAGTCTTCTCCAATACCAGAATTCAAAAGCATCAATTCTTTGGCGCTCAGCCTTCTTTATGGTCCAACTCTCCCATCCATACATGACTAGTGGAAAAACCATAGCTTTGACTGGACGGACCTTTGTTGGCAAAGTAATGTCTCTGCTTTTTAATATGCCGCCTAGGTTGGTCTTTTCTTCCAAGGAACAACTGTCTGTTAATTTCATGGCTGCAGTCATCGTCCGCAGTGATTTACATGCTATTAAATTCAACATATAATAATATATCAATTAAATAAGCCCTTGTACGTGCTCAGTTGCTCAGTCATGTCTGACTGTTTGCAACTCCATGGACTGTAGCCTGCCAGGCTCCTCTGTCCATGGAATTCTCCAGGCCAAGAATCCTGGAGTGAGTTGCCATGCCCTCCTCCAGGGGATCTTCCCGACCCAGGGATTGAACCCACATCTCTTACATCTCCTGCATTGGCAGGAGGTTTCTTTACCGCTAACACCACCTGGGAAGCCCAAATAAGCCCTTACTAGGTGCCAATCATTGTCTTATGCTCTTTACATTCCATGCTTTCCACAACCTTATAAAAGTATTATTATTCCTACAGTTCTAGAAGTGAAGAAATTTAGGTCCAATGGCATTTAATTAGTATAATTAACACAACTAATATGTGGTGTTCCAGGGAGTCCAAACCTGAGTTGACAGCAGAGGATATACTCTTAGCCACTGCATTGTACAGCTTTACCTGAATTTTGTTTTAATGGTTGCATAATAAAGAAATTCTATTCTGGATCTTAGAGTTCTGTTAGGAAGGTGTCACCCTATCGAGAGAGAACTTCCCTGACCACCGAGGTAACATGGCACTCCTCAACCCCACCTACAGTATACTGTATCCTAACCCTTAGTTTTTTTAAATAGCTCTGTTCACCACTTCATATGGTAAATGTTTATTTGTTTCACTATTTCTCTTATGGACAAATTCTTGGTCTCTTTTTTTCACTGCTGGTATCCGCCGATACCTAAAACCATCCATGGGCTGTAATACAAATTCATTGAAACTTACTAAATGATTTCATGACCTCTGCCTTCAGGTTAGTGTTGCATAAATTCTGATTTTACTAATCAAGTTCCATTGGGACCGATAGGCTGAAAGGACCATGTGATCTGTGTTTCCCTCTGTAAATCCCAAGAATGCTAGGCTCCGAGTACCCCAGGCTGGTGGGCAAAACAGAACACCCCACACTTCTGCACTGTAGCGACGTTGTATGCCTACTAAAGGTCAACTTCTAGTCCAGACTGGTTTATGCTGGTTGTCCTTGTTATTGTAAGCACATAAATATTATGTAACTGATTAAGTGTTTGTGTGAAAAGATACATATGTTTCTATAAAAACTAAAATACTTTGAAAAGACTCAGTCAGATGGATCAAAATTGCTCCCAAGTATGTATCTGCATTTATAAAAGGCTGGCAAAAAATAATGAAAGCTATACCTCATGAGCATTTATAAGAACTCTTAAGTGTCTGAGTTCTAACTATATTTTAAATAAACAGAAATTGAAAGTAGTAGACAATACCTTAATGATAGGTCTGATTTATTCAAGAAAGACAATATGAAACCCCAGTGGAGACTGATACTCAAATGTATTATGTTTAAAGTTGAAATGATTTAAGTAGTAGGTATCATTTTCTATAATTGCACTTGATAACTGCCTTTTAAAATTAACCAATTAATACTGCTGATTCTGTAGGAAAAGAAGGCTTTTTCTATCTTGAATGAAACTCAGAATTCCTGTATGCCAGAGAAAATTCCTAGCTGGTTTTATTATTTCAGTACTTCATAATAAATTCAGTAATAACTAATACTTCATTTTTCTTCAGGGTATAATTGCTTATGAGCCGATGCGAGATTTCTTTTTTGCCCTAGAATGTGAGCTTTAACAGGATAGGGGCTCTTGCCTGTTTTGTTCCAGACTCCGTCTCCATGCCTACAACAGTGCCTGCTGCATTAATTATTTATTGAATGAATAGAAGAAAGAATCTACACATTTTTTACAGTATTTTTCATTTTGCAATGATACTGCTATATTTTTAGCCAAAAAAAGGATACTTTTAAATTAGATATTTAGCATTTATCAAATTGAATTAAAATATACTGCTTTCTATAGTTTACATAAGTCTGTGTCTCTCTTCAGTGAAAGCATTAAAGGATAGGAGCCTCGGTGCTCATCCGAGTGATTGTAGTGATTAAAAACTGCGGAGCTGTTTGGATTCACGGATGAGAGCTC
This sequence comes from Cervus elaphus, assembly GCF_910594005.1. Classification (NCBI taxonomy): domain Eukaryota; kingdom Metazoa; phylum Chordata; class Mammalia; order Artiodactyla; family Cervidae; genus Cervus; species Cervus elaphus. The sequence goes on along the minus strand of NC_057835.1, from coordinate 37,189,966 downwards.
TAAGAAACTTCTAATGATATGGCCTTGCCCAGCTTACGGTGGCTTGTTTATACCTCAGTTTCTTCATCTGTAAAATGGTGATAATCATAGTTACAGGAACTAAAGGTGTTACCTGTGTATAAAGTGCTTAGAGAATACCTGCCAAGGTGATAAGCACTCAGTAAATGATAGCTGTTATAATTACACCAGAGTCTGACTCCTGACCTGTCCTTTATTACCTGTGTAACTCGAACAAATTACTTATGGAAACAGGTCAGAGAGGTTAGATAATCCGTAAGAGATGAGTCTCTGTGTGTGTGTACTTGCACATACAGAAAAAACAAAATGAGTTTTTAAGTAAGAAAAGTGCTTAACTCTTGTAAGTACCCAATAAATGTTAGGCCCCCCCCAAATAATAATAAAACAATCAACATATTACACTATGGGAGAATATTGTCATTGACTTTAAAATGTTTTTCAACTGAATAATAAATACTTTTTGTGTGGGTAGAGGCTGTCTTGCTCTTAACCATTTCAGTAAGTTTTTCTCATAAATTAGGAAGGTTTTTTTTAATCTCAAAGTTTAAAATGGGTTTCAGAATAAAGAAAGAGAATTGAATTTTAATCTGGACAAGTTATGAAACTCAAAACACAAGTGCTACATTGTGGTTCTTAGTCTGAGGACTTCTTTCCAGAACACCAAGCCTTCGGTGAGAACTGGTTTTCCAAGTATTAAATATGGACTGAGTACACCGTGCTTGAAGTGCTTACATTATGCAAGGAATGAAGCTTATTCCCTGGGTGTTCCTCATGAAGCTTATTCCTCATCCGAGGCCTTGTTAAAACCCGGTCTTGCTATTCCTGGCTGTCTGTATTAGCACCGGCTGACATAGTTGCGTATAGAAGCAGTATTGAGGACCTTGTGTGTATTGGTCGCACAATTGTGTCCGACTCTTTGCAACCCCATGGACTGTCCATGGAATTCTCCAGCAATAATACTGGAGTGGGTTGCTATTTCAGGGGTTCTTCCCAACCCAGGGACTGAATCCGGGTCTCCTGCGTTGCAAGCAGATTCTTTACCGTCTGCACTACCAAGGATTAAGGACCTTAGCCTATGAGAACTGAGAAAGTGGAAACTGTCCTATGCCACTGATGTCAGACTAGACCGACCGCCCTCCCTCCACACACACACCTTAGAAAGCTCTCTCATCCTGACACATTCTGCGCTGAATTTTGCTAAGAGAAGACTTTCAGAGAGGATATTTTTCCCCTCTTGGAGAGATGGAGATGATGGAAATGTTACAGCAAAATATTTGTGTAACCAGCAAACATGAATTTAGCCACTTACTTGATTATTGCAGCCTGTGTTAAAAAGCTGCTGCCGCACATTTGCAGCCTAATGTGTTTCTCACCGTCTTCCCAATGGCATCTTGAAGTGTCTCTCAGCTAAAAAATTCATGAGGATTATTGACTTTCAGTCAGAAAATGGAATATGTCTTCTAGTTACTGTCTAATATACCACTCTCAGGCCATTATACAAAAGTAAATGTAAGAGTGCAGCCCACTGAGGAGGAAGGAACTTTTAGCCTGAACATTGGTTTATACACAGTTGTTACTGTCCCCGTGGAGTAAGGAGCAGCGTAAGAAGAGGTAGGTAGTGAAGCCGTTTTACTTGGAGAAGAGCTGTAGTTGTAGCCTGTGGTATTTTTTTGACTCCTGTGTCCAACTGGAAACTGTTAAGTGTTTTATCTTTGAAAAATCATCTCATGATAATAATAGTATGTGTTTGGCTTATTGCAGTTAACTTTAAAAAAGGCAAGTGTAGAGTAAGCTGCTCAGAGGTAGTGAAGTTAAGCCGAGAGTTTGTTTCCTATCAGATGCCCTTTCTTCTGGTTTTATATGAAGGGAGTTTCCTAAAACTTGGCCACCTGACTGTTGTCACTCCATGAATTAACGTGTGCTTTTGTGAGTCTCATTCTGTAAATACACACTGTAACGTATGGGGTAAACTAAAACTTCATTGTATGAAAAGCAAGAAACAAATACTGTCAGGTAAAGATGAAGTTAAAACTGTTCTTAAGATCTAGTAAAAAGTAACACTTTGGGGAAAATCATAGACCATTTTACTAACTAAAATTTAGTTTTGAAATGAGTAGTATCTTCTGTCACTGTGTTAATGCATTGCTTGTTTTGCCAATGGGAAGGAAAAGTTTGGTCTCTTTCTCTGTCCTTTCATCCCTGCCTTCAGTAAATCCTCATAGTCCTGCTTCTGTTGTATTTGTATGTGTGGTGCTTCTTTGTCCGCTTGTTTGAATGAACCAACAATATATCCTTTCATACAACCTATGTATGTACTGCATGGAAAGTTTGTTAACTCCTGCCAAGGGTTGGGGTCTTGCCAAAATATTGTTTGCTTTGGGTAATTTTGTTTAGTTGACACTGTTTAGAAAGTGATTTCTTCCCCCTCCCCTGTCTTCACTGCTGTATCATCTAACTGACGTCTAAGGATTGGCCCACTTGATTTTCTACCTTTCTCAAGCCTCTACATCCTTAAGACACATTATGTATATTTTCAACATTCGATGCTGTGTTTCTTTACACTTCTTCAGAGTCTGACCCAGAAGATTCACTTTTGTAAAACCAAGACCCTCCGGGAACACAGTATACTCTGAGGAAAAAATTGTTTACAGTTTAGAATGAACAGATGTTTTTTACTTGTGATAGAGAAACAATGCATACATCTAACTTTTAAGATGGACTTCTGAGCTGTGGAGGGACCTCAAAGATTATCGTCTCATGATGAATTCAACAGGATAGAAATGCAAAAGTGTTTAAGCAAACAGAAGTGTGTACACTTTTAGTATTCCTTGAGTGTTTCTTTCCCTTACTAAGTTTATGAAGAATCAGACCACAGATGACACAATAGTGTCACCTGCATCTTGTAGAGAGCGATTTAGAAGAGCCGGAAGGCCTTGGGAGACATAGGAGCCTTTCTGGTCTCGTATCAAGAGCTGGGTGATTTATCAGCCGGCTCCTCCCCACGTTAGCTGTTTGATAAGAAAAGTTGTTTCAACAGCACTGTGTGTCCTTTCATTATAAATTTCATCTCCAAGTAGGAATTTCATAGCAGGCCTAATGTTTTATAACTGTTTCTTGAAAATGGCAGTAGAAATCTGATGTTTGATCACTTATTATGTTTGGATTTCAGCAACAGTATTATCCTTATTTATTCTTTAACTGAATTTGTTCAGCATGTAATAAATCTGACAGTTTTACAGGCCCTGTTTGGAAGATGGCCAGTACCGATAAAAGATAAAATACACATTACCATTTACATGAATTCTGGATGATTAACTGGTTTTAATGGCATGAGATTGTATTGTGAACACCTGCTTTGTCACCTTATAAGTTGCATTGATGAATTTCATGCAAGAAGAGTGCTTTTTTTTTTAAGCTGTGTTGAGGGTTAACACGGAGAAGGCAATGGCACCCCGCTCAAGTACTCTTGCCTGGAAAATCCCATGGATGGAGGAGCCTGGTAGGCTGCAGTCCATGGGGTCACTACGAGTCGGACATGACTGAGCAACTTCACTTTCACTTTTCACTTTCATGCATTGGAGGAGGAAATGGCAACCCACTCCAGTATTCTTGTCTGGAGAATTCCAGGGATCAGGGAGCCCGGTGGGATGCCGTCTATGGGGTTGTACAGAGTCGGACATGACTGAAGCGACTTAGCAGCAGCAGAGGGTTAACATATTATTTTGCTTTCATCATATCATGCTAAGCATTAAACTGACATTGTTTACTCACACACCCCCGCCCAAAGTATTGTTACTTTAAGAAAATCAAACATTGGTTCTTTGCTCTACTGTCTAGTTTGTACAGGCTGACATCAGAGGATGTAAGGGAAGATGTGCTATCAGTAGTAGCAAGGCTATTGTTTTGCTCTAGATAGCAAGAATGGACAAACTGAAACTTCTTTTCCAGTCTCATCCTTTCACACACACACCCCCCACCCCCAGTATTTGGTAGAAACTGGCTTATTCTCAATGACTATAATTTCCCATTAGGTACAACCCAGGAATTTACTTGTGACATTTTTAGTTTTTATGATTCATACTGAACATATCAGAATCCAGAAAGAAATGCTCAAGAACATTAATTTCATGTGAATATTGAAAACATGCAGACCGTTTAAGAAACTGTTAGTTTACACCTGCTCACAAAATAAAATGTCTAAAGCTTCAATGCTGCCCTTCTGTATTCTCCATCTCCTTCCCTTTGTTGGAAATTAATATTTAACTTTGATCTACAAAATTTCATTAAAACTCATCTGTATATACAATTTATTTTCTAATAAATTTTCATTGTAGTATAGTTGATTTGAACAGTGTAAGTTTCAGATGCCCAGCAAAGTGAAGCAGTTATGCATATACATATAGCCACTCTCTTTTAGATTCTTTTCTCATTTAGGTCATTACAGCGTATTGAGTATAGTTCCATGTGCCATACAGTAGGTTCTTATACATTACCTGCTTTACATATAGTGTTGTGTATATGTCAGTCCCAATTTCCCAATTTATGCCTGGCAGCTTATTTTATTTTCAGTGATTTTTCTATGTGTGCTTGCGGTGTTTTGTTGAAATGCATCACTGCTGCCCCTTCATGCAGAGTTACAATTATTTGATATGTATTTGGGGACAAGTAAAAGTAGATGATGCTGACACTAATGTTAAATCCCCAAACTGAGTATATACAACTTTTAAGTAAATTGGTCTCTTATTTTAGCTAAATGACGAGAAGCTTTCTGATCATTCTGATAGGATTACTATTAAATACTTTTTGGGGGGTGGCCTTTCTTATCAACAAACTTATCACATATACCTTCTATATGGGGTATTTTGTTACAGATTGGGGATTCTATTTTGATGATAAAAATGTTTTTTGATTGATAGAAAGCTATTTCCAGGGTGGAAATCCCCTAGGTCGCTTGTTGAGAGCTCACTCAGATTGGATGAGTAATTCTTTTGGGTTTGTTTGTTTTTGTGCTCATGAGTGAAGCCATGGGAATTGTGGTTCTAGGAGAAACACTGAAAGGGAATGTTTGGAAGGTGTCATCAGAGCTGGCTTCTGGTGTTTTGGCTTCCCCATCTGTCCTTTTAAGTATTGATGGATTTACTTTTATTTTGGGCTATGCTTGGTCTTCGCTGCTGTGGCTGGCCTTTCTCTAGTTGCAGCATGCGGGCTTCTCGTTGAGGTGGCTTCTCTCGTTGCGGAGCACCAGCTCTCGGACAGGTAGGCCTCAGTAGTTGCTGCAGGTGGACCCACTAGTTGTAGTTTCCGGACTCTGGAGCGCAGGCTTGATAGTTGTGGCACATGGGTCCAGTTGCCCCACAGATGTGGGGTCTTCCCAGATCAGGGATTGAACTGGTGTCCCCTGCATTGCAAGGTGGATTCTTAACCACTGGACCATGAGGGAAGCCCCCCACTTTTTATACCTCCTGCAATGCCCTAGCAGCTGCCACACCTACCTGCCCACAGCCCAGCTCAGACCCTGCTTCCTCCCCACCGGCAGAGTGTCTCACAGGACAAAGGACACCTGTTTCTCTTTAGTGGAGCTTTTCCTATATAAGTCTCCTACACAAATTTCTCTCCTCACCCCCATCTTCTAGAGAGACAGATCCCTTCTCATGGCCCTCACACGCCAAGCCTGAGTCACAGCAGTGGGCAGGTAGTCTTTGAAGGAATGAGTGAATGATATTTAGAGAAGGGGTAGGGATTGGAGCATGGGAGCCAGGCAGTCCAGATCTTGGTGCTTCTCGCGCCTGACCTGTGACTCCTGATTAGAGGAAGAATGGCTATTTTGATGAAGCAACCCCTTAGCGAAGAATAGAATATGTAAACCTGTGTGTCAGTCCCACTTCCACCCTTTGCTGATCCGCTCCATGGCCTTGTGCTATGAATGATAATGATTATCCCCATTTTACAGAAAAGGTAATTGAGGCATGAGAGAGAACGTCTTAAGGTCCCATAACTAACATGGTGAAGCTTGGGCATGGTTCCTGCCTCTTTACTCTCCAGCTTCTCGTAGTCTGTTTTTGCTGATTAAATTATATCTGGCAATTGCTTGGTGCAGAATAAATGCTAAATGAACAGTAACTAAATACAGATTATACTTATCAGCCCAAACCTGTGAGTGCACCACAGGGCCTCGGCGCTTAGTTACGTTGCTCCCAGCCTCAGGAACCTGCCACACTAGCTTCCAGAATTGTCCCCTCCTGATGTAGCCTCTGGAATACAATGTAATTAGCACCACCTCCCTCAACTCATCCAGTGTCTGTTGGTTCTCCTTACATGTGATTCCTCAAAAAAAAAATATATATATATATATCCAACTCCCTTGGATCGGAGTTGAGGCCAGAAGACATGAGCGTGCTGGTTGGAGCACCCAGATCCTAGCCTGGGCGCAGCTGGGCAGTTGGATGGGTGTGTGACGGTGCTCTCACCATCAGGCCTGCCTGGCCCTCCTAGCCCACCTGCCTCCTTGTCCTTGCTCTCAATGGACCTGTCACTCTTCCAGCATCATCTGTAAGTCCCTGACCTTCTCCCAACTCGTGCTTACCTCTGATACTTCCAGACTGGATAGGATGAAAAGCCACTTTTCAGGAAGTGAAGGAGGGCGAAGGTGGTTTTCAAAGCCTGGGGGACAAAAGGCAGGAGGAGGTGGCGTAGAATTGGAACTCAAGGAGAGATTGCTAAATGCTGACTTAGACTTTGGGGCTGGGCTTTTTCTTTGCTGAGCAGTTATTAAACACCTTGAGTAACAACCATCTTCCATTTCCTCAAAATCTTTGCCAGTCCTTTTGCATAGTTCTTTTGAAATGTAGATCTCTGTCACTCTTGTTATTTGCAGATATAAATGTTATTTTGATGGTGTTCACAATGACACATGTGAACACCCTGATTCTCTTACTATATATCCTTTTATTTTCTTAGGGAAAGGAATTCAGCAAGTGGGCCAATAAGTGGCCTCCCCCACTAAGGTCAAAAATGTTCCTGATCTTTTGAGTGCATCTTAAGACTTCCGGTGATAGCAGCTAGAATAAGGGAAGGAGGTAGCGTCTGGGTGGCAGGATGTGAGAGGAAGTCACTGCTCGGGGAGGGAGTCACTGGGAGAGGGCGGCCTGGTGGGGGGCGGGGAGATCCCGTTTGAAGGACATTGCTCGCCAGGACAGGGGTGTCAGAGCAACCCGGTCAGATTTGGAAGCACAGCTTTGTGGTGAGGCACTGCCTCTTCCTGGGGCTGTTTGTCACGAGTGAGTGATTGCAGTACCGATGTGACATTGGCCAACCCCAAACAGAGACTGGGAGGAGCCCCTGACAGCACCTGTAGGTCTCACGTGGGGCACAATTCCTCCTGAAACTGGAGGCTGGCAGCAGAAACACCAGGCTAGCAGATCGTAGTTCAGGTGCTGTTGACATACAGCTCCTGTTGGAAGAGTGGGCCCACTGAGGTAGGCTTGTTTGTTTTCTAATTGTTCATCTTGACATTTGCTTAACTTAAGCAGGGTTACCAAAAAAAAAGTCTTCTCATTAGGAATTATACATGTACATAAATCAAAACAGTGTGTTAATTGCTGCTGTCAGATTTCTGATTGAACTCAGAGCTCTTTTTATTGTCGGCAGAATTGACCATTGGCTCCCCTAATTTGCCTTCTCTGTGTTTGCTGTTTCAGTTGCTGATATGTGTTCAAGATGAGTGGGATGGGAGAAAACACCCCTGACCCATCCAGGGCAGAGACGCGGAAGCGCAAGGAATGTCCTGACCAGCTCGGACCCAGGTGAGACCCTCACCGTGGCCCAGGAGAGCCGCACACACCTGAGCCTTGGATTTGAAGTTTTATCATATCTGTTTCACACCTGATTCACATGCTTTCCTTGGTTTTTCTCCTTAATTGTCAAGCCTTTGGATAAGTATTATTTAACTTGTATAGATATGCTAATCGGTTGCAGATTTTATTCTTACAAGAAGAGGCATGCTCCATACTTCCTCTAGGTTCCCTGTGTACTGATTCTTAAAACCAGTTTATTCTACATAATCTTGACTGTTTCACATTTTTACTCCTTTTTGCTTTTAGAATGTCATAAAGACAAGAGATCCCATAGTAAGAAGGTTTGATACTAAGAAGTACCAGCTTTTTTTTTTCCCTTCCTTTTCTCTTTCTTTCCTTCTAAGAGCAAGAAATGAAACGTTAAATCCCTTTGCTTTTGAATTGATTACAAAGACTGAGGATCTTCAGTGAATAAAATAATTTTTTAAAACAAGTTTCATGTTATATATTATGGGTAGAAGTATGGGTTGTTATGACCTCTATATGGGGTGGTATAGCAGTATCTGTTAAAATTATAAATGTATATCCTCTTTGAACTAGCAGTTCCATTTCTAGGAATTTTCCAGTGATACATGTTGACACATGCAAAATGACTTATGTATGAGGTTACTCATTGCAACACTGATTATAAACACAAAAGATTAGGAAAACCCTGAACATTTGTAGGGAGCTATGTAAATAGCTGTGACACATCCACACACAATATAGCTCTGAAAAAGAGTGAGGACACTCTTTATGGGTTGATATTTAGCAATTTCTTAAGAATATAGTTACAGAGGAAAAGCAAGGTTCAGAAAATGTGTGTGGTATCCTACCATTTCTACAGAAAAAGAAAATAAGAATCTGTATGGTTTTAGGGTAATTAGGAGACACAAGAGTTGTTACCCATTTGGGGGAATGAAGACTCGGGAACAGAGGTAGAAGAGAGACTTCACTCTTTTGATGACTGAAATCATGTAAATGCTTTTAACATTTAAACAGCCACTTGTATTCAATGGCCAATAGAAAGACTGGGTGAGGAATACTAGGGAAGAGCACTGGGAGCCGGAGAAAGAGCAGAAAGCCTTTTCCCCATCTAGTTGCCAAGCAAAATAAGTGGATTGAATGGCCACTGACCACACTACAGCCCCAGTCCCCGGCTCCTGGGTGCACCCTCTGGATTCTGTGGTCCTCCCTGGCCAGCCTCAGCCTGTCTGTCAAACTGCCTTCACAGCCCGTGGTCCTGGCCGAGGAGGTGGTGGCAAATAGAGCCTCTTCTCCCCCAGTCTTCTGCTGGTTCTGGGGGTGTGCACGGCTCCCACCACGCCTGCCCCCCTTCTCACACGTGTGCCATTTAGTAGGTATCTTTGGGGGCTGGGGTGAGGGAGGGAGGTGGAAGGGGTAGAAGGATTCAGAATTGGAATGTGGCTCTTTAGTGCATGGCAGCCATGGCCTTCCTTTCTCCAGACTTAAGAAAGTAGAAGCCAGGAGTGAAATTGAGACTTAGCAAAACCCAGTTCTGGTCACTGAGTGATCTTGGACAAGTCATGCAATCATTATAAAATAGAGAAACTGTGTTCTGTCTTAGGTTTATTAGTTCATGAAAATAATGCTAATATGTAAATGCAAGCATATGAATGTTACAAATTAAAAAGTTTTATAAATTGGTATTACATACAAATAATTATATGTTAAGAACATAGCGAGCTGTTACTCTGAACAGTGTACTTTTCTTATTTATTGTATTGTTTGAATGTCAGCCAGTGGACTCTGTGCTGTATTTGAGAAAAAAAAATGACACCCTGTAATTATTAAAGGGAACTTCTGAGTTTGCTCTTTCATCAAATTCAGATGAGAAGATCTTGCCAGTTTTTATTTTTCCCTCCCTTCCATTAACATTTTAAAACTAGAGTTGAACTTGGACCGTTTGTTTACTTTTTGCTTGTCATTCAGCTGAACAGTTAACAGAGACCCTGGGTCAGTTTCACTTTTGTTTCTAGCTGCACTGTGGTTTTTTAACATTATCTTAAAAGACCGTTGGGTTTAATTATTAACATCCTAAAGAAGTATATGAAGTGATAAAGATTTATTTTCATTATTTTGCCGTGAAGTTTATTTATTCCTGTTGTAACTAGTTTAACTTCCCTTTCTTAATCTTAAATTTTTACAAGCAAGAGCTCCTTTCCATTTCTAAAACTCTTTTTCATTCAATAATAAATTTGATGCCTGTTTGTACCAAGTGTCGCTTTAAGCACAGTGCTGGGCAGATCATCCTTGTCATTGTGAAGCGTGCAGTCAAGTGGGAGACATTAAACACATTGAACAAATGATCGCATAAGTGAATTTGTAATTACCAACTGGGACAGGGTTGATTTAAAAACAAACAAAAAAAATGCAACATTTGGGGCAAATTCAGGATTTTTCCCCCCAAAGTACTTCCATGTTTCTACATGTAACTTTTGTTTGCTCTCTGTATTCATACATAGTTAGCATTCTTATCTCTTTCATAATAGCCCCAAAAGGAGCACGGAGAAACGTAACCGTGAACAGGAAAATAAATATATCGAAGAACTTGCAGAGCTGATTTTTGCTAATTTTAACGACATAGACAACTTTAACTTCAAACCTGACAAATGTGCAATCTTAAAAGAAACTGTGAAGCAAATTCGTCAGATCAAAGAACAAGGTAAGAGGACCAAATGAATACTTTGGAGAGTTGAGTTGCTTTCTGTTTTCCCTTGTGTGAGAAATCCCTTCAGAGTCCCTTTAATCCATTTCTTAGGCTTAAATTATTGATGAGAAGATGATGTCACAGTGCAAGATGAATGCAGGTATCACTTGCAGTGGTTTATAAATAGGCTCTGTATAAAATTCAACAATCCCCTAAAGATAGAGGGGGCCAAGGTGAGGCAGGGTGATGTAACTTTTCATCTAGTAAAACTCAATTAGGTGCCCACTGATCCCACGCCACCTTGGTATTTTCATAGCTCACACAGCGAGTGACTGTCAGAATTTGCAAGTGAGGAGCCAGGCAAGGATAGAAACCAGAAGTAAGGAAGTGAGCCACCTCTTGTTTCAGCTCGTCAGCATGTTTAAGTCTGAGCCTCAACTGGCCACGCCACTAAATTAGAGTTTCATATCCCAAATGACAAGAGATTTGAAAGGCTCAACCTCGAGAGAGAATTCTTTTGTGAAGCTGAAACACAGAACATGACAGCTCTCTTCCTGGGCTTTTCTTGTCTGTCTGTCTTTTTTTTTTCCCTGAGCTCATTTTCTGCCTCTTTCCTTTGATATTTTTGCCCGCAGAAAAAAATTTAAGAAGATAGTATTTTAAAAATCACATCGGACTTTGTAGTGCCAAAAAAAAATTGTATTAGGCAAGTACGAACAGCGTCTTAGCACCTAGGGCCAATATATGCTCATGAAGTGTTCATACACTGCCTTCCTTTGGGGCCAGGGAGACTGTTACCTTCTGTCATCTGTTTTTGAATTCATCCTCTTGGAGTTCATATTGGGTTTTTTTTTTTTATCTGCTTTTTATATAACATTTAAAAGAGGCAGATTTTAGAAAAATAATGTCTGTTTCTACACGTGAGTTTGCAGCTTTGACTGCTGCCCTCCATCATAAAATCCTGTTTGCATATTTTCATCATAACATTTTCCATTTTCATACCGATAATATTGAGCTGAGTTTTATATAGAACAATTTTACAAGTATAGTTCTATCTTCTAAGAACTGAAACACACATACACATATAATTCACAAGGCAGATTCTGATACCAGCCCACTCTAAAAATGAATATTTCCTGCTTTCTCCATCAAAATTATATCATCGTAATGTTCAGCTTTCACAGCGTCTATTCAGTGCCTGCCTTAGTCGCCTTCATCTCTTTCTTCTTCTTTTTCTTTTAAGATTCACTAGTTATCAACAACTCAGTTTCATCTCAATTTGGTATCAGCAAATGGATAAAATCATAGTCCCAAAATTTTCTAGAAGAAATAACTGGTTCAAGGTTACAGTGCTCTGAAGTTGCCACATTTCTAGGTGCTGATACCATCGCAGTGGAGAAATCACTAAGCTTCTTGTTTTGTGTTTCTGGAGATTTTGAATGGTTCATTTTTACGAACATCCGATTTTTAGGTAAAACTTCCACACTTTAAAACAGTTACATATGTATGTGTTTTACTATCAAGGTCTTGCACAAGGTTTTACAGTTTTGCAGAACCTTGGTGTTCCCCCCTTCAAACCATAAAACACGTTAAGATGTGTCACGCTGGGACTCTGCCATACTTTCACTGTGGGTGTAATCATAAGGCCGCATACCACAACCACCCAAGAAGCAGCAACAATAAACGCCCTGTCACATCTCCCTCTTATAATAATGTTCCCATTAATTTGAAAAGTAGCATGTTTTGAAAAGGAAAAGCAGAAGTTAAAACCCCAACGAAAAGTCCAAGCATATTTTTCACTTCTCAACTAGTCTGATATTTTAAGACTATTACTAGTTTAATAAATTGTTTTTTAGAAAGAGCAGGGACCTTAGAATCAAACCAGGTGGAAGCTAGGCATGAATCCTGGTTCTGTCTCTTACAAACTTTTTGAACCTGAGCAAATTATTTTTGCTCTCTGTGACTTAGTTTCCTCATATAGAATTTAGGAATCACAGCCTCTAGGTTGCATGGTTGTTGAAGAAATAAGGAGCTGTGTAAACATTCCCAGCAAGTACTTGTCACAGTAGTTAGTACATATTCAGTTGACAGCTTTCCCATATTCAGAAGAAAGGCATCTTTTTTCCTTCGTGTGTGCTGTGTGCTAAGTCGTTCAGTTATGTCCAACTCTTTGCGACCCTGGACTGTAGCCCATCAGGTTTCTCTGTCCATGGGATTCTCTAGGCATGAATACCAGAGTGGGTAGCCATTTCCTTCTCCAGAGGATCTTCCCAACCCAGGGGTTGAACCCACGTCTCTTATGTCTCCTGCATTAGCAGGCAGGTTCTTTACCACCAGCATCACCTGGGAAGCCCCTTTTTTCCTTCATCTATGCTTAAATCTCATACAGTGAGCTCTTCCTTTTCAGATGGAAGGAGGGGGGAAAAGGCGGGGACATGGTTGTGCCTACTCTCCCCTACAGGGTCATTTGAAGAAAGTCACATTTTTCTGGGGCCAGAGGACTCAGCATAGCCTCCGCCAACAAGAGGCGGACACTCTGTGTGGTTCTGTGCCACCACCTTGATTTTTCTCAGGAGCTGGCGGCCAGCGAACGTTCAAAAGCAGCACGAAGGACAGAATGGGACCCTTCCTTCTCCCTGTGCGCTTCCACCCGCCCAGTTACCAGTCAGTGAGAATAGAATCTAACCATCACCTTTACAGCATCGCTTCACCCACCCAGCTACCAGTCAATGTGGAGAGAATCCAACCGTCATCTTTACCGTATCATCCAGGCTTCATTTGTATTGCTGTCACAGGTGGTAGCGTGAATAAAACCCTCACTGCACTGAGGGGTTAAGCTGGGTTGCAAGAGACCCACACTCAAGGCTGCACAGTCTGGAAGGCGGGCTCCTGTGAAAGGAACCCACCCTGGTCCAAAGCTTGGGCAGCTCGGCCCGGCCAGGTGAGGTCTTTCACTCAAGTCTGCTCGGCCATCAGCTGCTCCTCCCCATTCCATAGGCCTGGGAATAAAGGCAGAGAATGAACGATAATTTTTAAATGGCCCAAAGGGTGGGGATTTGGAGGGGAGGTTACCAGCTACCGAAGTAAGTTAGCCTCCCTTGTCTGAAGCACTTCCTGAGCCCCGTGTTTGGTAGATGCCAGCCCTACATGAACATCATACGGCTGTGGACCTCATGGTAGCAGACCAAGCACGCACAGTCTGCACTTGAACCATGACCCCTGCTTTTGAACTCTAAAGCGGGATGTTTCTTCCTATGTGGTATACTGGTAAATGGTGACAATCTGTGGCGTCCATAACTTACAAAGAATAGTCATAAGTAGTAAGTTATCTTTTTTCCCTAACTGGGAAGACTTAATACTGCTTCTATTTCACAGAAAAATACAAATGATTTAATTTTGGATGACTGGGTCCAATTACACACTCCTTAGCTAGAAACTTAAATTTAAAAATTTCTATGGAAAATACTCGCTGACTTCTGTGCTCTTAAAAAATAGAATTGAAGCATAAAATGTCCCAAACAGGAGGGGAGTTCTAATAACACATCTCCACTGCCCTCTTCAAGTGAAGTGAATGTTGCTCAGTCGAGTCCCACTCTTTATGACCTCGTGGATTCTAGCCTGCTGGGCTCCTCTGTCCATGGAATTCTCCAGGCAAGAATACTGGAGTGGGTAGCCATTCCCTCCTCCAGGGATCAAACCTGGGTGTCCTGCATTGCAGGCAGATTCTGCATTGCAGTCTGAGCTATCAGGAAAGGGCTTTTAAGGTAATATCTCCTCTATTACTCCAACATAGCCACACTTATTCTTATTTTTCTAAAATAATAATCTAAACTGAATTGTATTATTTGGAAAGCATTTGTCCTTTTATTTGAAGCCATTTTAATGCATATATTTGGATATAGGATGCAATGCATGTATCAGTCAGTGGAGAAACTTATTTTACCCTTTTGTTATTATTTTTCTGAATGTGGATAGCAATAAAAATGAAAAAGTACATTTCAAAAATTTGCATTTGTACAGGCAGGGTTTGGAGGGCAAATTCCTTGTTGAATCAGGCAACCTGTTAAAAGTTCATTCTGGTTTCTCACTGTGATTATTCTAATGATTTGATTTTGATTGTAGTATGAGAGCATTGGGATTATGGATTGCTTCATACATGTAAATTTCCCCTACAATTGAGCATAGCATAAAAGATGAGTATTTTAAGAGAGGGTGAGGGGCAGCAGTGTGTTGAAGTCAACTGATGTCAACCATCAAAAGCCAGTTGTTAAATTTTAAGAATTTTATAAACCAGTTAATAAGCACAACCATTATTGAAAATTGTTTAGACTTAACAATTAAATTACATAGTAAAAAAAAAGGTAGGAAGATTAAAGCTCCTCATTTCCTAATTATTTTACTACATTTTACTATTACCTCTTCTCTAGAGGCCTTTGTGTCTTATGTGATAAGACACATGATAGAAATATAATACTAGGCAGTTGTGGTCACTGCAAATCTCTAATTAACATCTAATATTTTAACATTAAATATACATAAAAATATTGTCCAAGTCATCATAAAAGTCACAAACTGACAAAACAATTGGATTTTTGTGTTTAATATCTTAACCATGCATTTTCATTATTTCACTTTTGTCTTATTCTTTAACCGAAGTGAAAATTTCAAGCAACATTTGTGTCAGAACTCTATCTGTTCATCACTTGTAATCATAAGATAGCTATAAGGCAAGAGTTTGGCAAAAGTCAACAAACATTCTGTTAGAATCGTTTGGCTCTATGGAATTTGCAACAGAGGGTGTCATATATTTTATTATCACTTGTAAATTATATACTCCAAATCCTTTGTACTAGTAAAATTCATAATAAACATTTTGATGCTTACTATTTTTCCCCCAAGGAGCTGGTTTTTAAGCATTTCCCAGTGTACCACTGGTGGGTATAGGGGTGTGCAGGTTGTATTGTAAATGTAGGTGAGTCAAATTCATAAGCTCATTATACAAAAATTCAAGGAAATAGTAAGAGAAACAGCCTAATTCTAGCATATAAAAGTAAAATGTAGAGCCCATTGAAGTTATGTTTTTCCTTTCAGTCTTCTTTTTCCCCATGTTAAATACAAGAAGACCTTGTGATGGAAATTCAATTATTCAGAGCTAACGCCTAGGTGTGAGCTAATAGCTATCACCAGGCAGAGTAAGCAGAAGGGCTCTGATATAAGATCCCTTCCAGGGCTGGGATATCTATGAATCAGACTTTGGGGTGGTGCTTCCAGGCATTGCTTATGTTCCCTGTGATGAAACCCTAGGGTGACAGCAGAGTCATCCATTGCCCTGGAAGGACAGGCGAGTGAACTCCGCATCTCTCGGGCGTGCCCGCGTAGATACAGTCCTACTAAAATCAGTGTCGTGGATTGCCAGGCAAGGATTGTTGATGGTGTTAATCTTTGATCAGTTAGAGAATGCATAGGAAACCTAGACTTAAAAAACATATATCTTCTAAGTTTAAAAAAAAAATAGTGGCCCCTTACACACTACATATAGTTTGAATTTCAACTGTCAGATTTTTTTATCCTATTTCTTCTAAAGATGCTGCTAATGATTAAATGGCCAAAGCCAGCCAGCCAGACATAAAAGTGGGCCAAAAGAGTAGACTGTGTAATAGTCCAAGGCAAGCTCCAAATCCAGTTGGCAGAATAAGTTCATCAATGTAATAAGCTCATTAAGAGCTTGAGGTGTATTTAAAATCAGGTGAACCCAGTCTCTCTCTTTACAAATGTAGGACTATATCTGACTGAATTCCCTAACATCTCTGGGCCTTTACTTCCTAATCTGTAAAAAGGGGATGATAATGTCCACTGTATATCAGTCATATGAAGTCTGTTCAATGTGTTTATAAAGGATCTAATCTCATGCTTGACAGATAGAGAGACTTCCTCAACAGTAGTTACTACTCTTCTTACCTGGAGAAGGGAAAGGCTACCCACTCCAGTATTCTGGCCTGGAGAATTCCATGGACTGGACTTGGCATCCTCATCCAAATGAATCTTGGCTTTCTTACTAAGGACTCAATATTGATAAAGAAGCAAGTTGTTTTCGGGTGTTTTCTCTATTACACATTTAAGCCTTCATACTATTACTGACAACGTTGGTTCTGTTTGTTTTAACACAGATTTTAAACAGACCTTTCGAAGCTATCTATTCAGGACAAAGCTCAGAGATATGGTACTTGGGGATTCCCTGGTGGTCCAGTCACCACTGGACTCGGTGCTCTCACTGCCAGAGCCCAGGTTCCATCCCTTGTTAAGATCCCACAAGCTCTGCAACCTGGCCAAAAAACAAAAAGCAAAACAAAATCTAGTGCTTGCTATGACCCTGTCTGCACCCCTCCCCAGGCTCTGTGGCCCCTGCTGTGCCATTGGCTCCCCCCATCCCTGTTACCTGAGTGACCGTTTCAAGAATCTTGCTTTAAGGAGAACTAAAGAGGGCAAGAGTCTTAGCAGTGTTCATTTCCTCCTTATTTACTTCAACACAGGAACAAATCCAGCCCTAACTTACTCTTGAAGACTTGAAACTGTTACAGGTTTCCATGCATCCAGAAATGAAGGAATTTTATTTCCTTGTTTGAGAATACCCCTAGGATCAACAATATATCCTTGATATTACAGTTTCTTAATGAAGATAAAATATTTTTCCACTGTGCGTGCGTGCTAAGTCACTTCAGTCGTGTCTGCCTTTTTCAACCCTGTGGGCTGTAGCCCACCAGTCTCCTCCGTCCCTGGGATTCTCCAGGCAAGAATACTGGAGTGAGTTGCCATTTCTTCCTCCAGGGATTTTTCCACTGATCTGCATATAATTCACTTTGAGAATTTCATGTGGATTAATGGCTCATGCTATGAGTGAAATCCTTAAAATTAGTGAGCTGACTGGAATTCTTGCTTTCATTCCTCATAGGAGCTCCTTGGTTTGGGTTTTTTTTTTTCTCCCCCATAAGTATATGGAAGTTTTTTTTTATGTTTAACAGCTTTCAGATGAAAAGGATTTAAATAATTCAGTGTGCCCTAATGCTTTAGGATTTTAACAATTTATGACATGGGCTCTCATTTCAAGACTTAAACTGGCTTCCACACACTAATAGAAGACAGGCGTCTCTTGTTTTCTTGCTCACCTTGTACTGTTAGGAAGAGAAATTCTGACACTATACTGTGTATGTTTATTTCATTCCAGAACAAACATCTATTCCATAAAATTTTTACTGAGTAAATACTATATGCAGGATATAATGTTATTCACTAATGGGGAATCCCACAGTCAATAAGTACTTGGTTCTTTTCCTTGGATCTTTCACTTGTCTGGAGGGAAATCAGCTGGTACACAAGCAGCTATGGACCACAAAGGAGTTAGTTGTATGCACTGACATTGGTGCAGGCTTCAAGGAGGACAGGAAAGTAGACGTGGGCCTCTCTGGAAGTGTAAGACTTAAGAGACGAGAGAGTGGGGGTTGAGGAAAGGAGAGAAGCTTTCCAGCAGGGAGCAGAGCAAAGGCATGCTCAGAGCCCTTTGTGGCACCGGGCGTGTGTGATGTTGGACTGTTTGCCTACAGAAAGATGGATTAAAGCATTTGATTGGATTTGAGGCTGAAAGGGGCAGGTCAGAGCCAAATGGGACAGTCAACACAGAACCAGAAGCAATTTTGTAATTTGGAGAAAGTGCCATAAAATGAGAAATTCCTAACCAACTCCAGCAGAGTTCTGTTGATGTCACCTACTGTGGTCTTCAGACACTAGAGATACCCTGTTCTAGGAAGAGAAGCTTTTTTTTTTTTAGCTTTTTTTAAAGTGGTTAAACATATTTTTTTAATTTTTGTTAAATTTATTATAATATCGCTTCTGTTTATGTTTTGGTTTTCTGGTCTTGAGGCATGTAGACTCTAGTTCCCTGACCAGGGATCAATCTCGCACCCCCTGCATTGGAAGGCGAAGTCTTAACCACTGGACTCTCAGGGAAGCCCCCCTTTTTTTTTAAAATGCTACTGATTCCAGTGGTGGGGTATAGAAAGCTCATAATTAATAAAACAACAAGAATAAAAACTAAGTGAAAACATGAGAACTATAAAATGTCTCACTCGTGTGTAACAAGAAACAATATTTTTTTTAAAAAAGCCTTTCATATATTTTTATAACTTGTGGAGAGGACCTAGAAGGAGTGAGGAGGAAGTGACAGGCAGAAAACACCAGATAGAAAGTCAGCGAGAGAGACCCACAGACACCAGCAGAGAGAGCGGGATAGTAAACAGAATCAGAAACTCGGATGTGCAAGTTTAGGCACAAAGGTGGAGACTTTTTTTTTTTTTTTAAGATTTGTTCAGGCACGTCTGTGCTGGGTCTTTGTCGCCGCATGCGGCCGTTCTCTAGTTGCGGCGAGCAGGACTGCTCTAGTTGCAGAGCACGGGTCTCTCATTGCTCTGGTTTCTCCGGTTGTGCAGCACAGGCTTTAGAGTGCTGGCCCAGTACTTGCAGCAACGGGCTTAGTTGCCCCACAGCATGTGGAATCCTCCTGGACCAGGGATCAAACCCACTGCATTGGGTTTGGATAGGATCAAACTCATTGCATTGCATAGGATCAGAGTCCCCTGCGTTGGATTCTTTACCACTGAGCCACCAAGGAAGTCCGAGACATTTTTAAATATAAAATTTTATAGTTTCTTACTGCATTGCCCTTGATGGCCTAAAGGCACAACGTCATTCAGAAGCTGATGGCACATAGGTAAGGACCCTTGGGCTGAGCATCAGCCCCCCGACCCCACCCATGTCGCACTCCCCTGACTGGCCCATAGGAGTTGCATCAGCACACCATTGCCCCTAGCCCTGGTACCGCAGGGCTTGGGAACAGTGGTATCTCCCACTGTGCCTGAGGGAGCAATACCTGGCCTTTCCTCCACGAGAATCAGCTAGAGATACTCGCTGAATCCCCACGCCCCTGAAGGGACGCCAGCTGGATCCTTCTGTCCCAACTTGAACAGCTGCCAGGAGACTGTGACAGAGTCCAAAGGAAGACCCTCACCGCCACACCCAAGTCCCCCTGTGATCTGTCCGCACCAAGCTGTACGCTTCTGTGCTCCATCCCACAACTGCCTGAACTTGCATCCCCTTCTAGAAGACGTATGCTGGCTTCACGCATGCGCATGTTTCGTGGCCTCTGTGCCTCCTGCCTGGAATGCTTCTCCCCCTCTTCCTTGTCGGCCAGTTGCCCGCTGCCCACCTTGATAGGCCACTGGGGTGGGGTGGGTAGAGCACAACGAGGAGTGAGAGGACGACATCCAATGACCCCTTCACCAGTATCCACGTCTGACTGCTCTTGTCCAGCGCCACATTCCTGCCTTCCCTGTCATTAGTAAGTCCTCCCTAAGATGCCTAGCCAGTGTGCTGACTGTTGCTAACACATCCTTGGTGGGGTCTTTTTTGTTGGTTTCTTTTTTTGTTTTTTTTGCGTTTGTATCATTCAGGCTGTCCTCCCTTTCCCTGTTCGTGTCTACTCCCATTAGAGTCCTACTGTTTTCATTCTTCAGGGCCCATGTCTTAAGAAGAACTTCCTAATTCCCAGCCAGTATAGATTTGAATCTCATATCATCTCTTGTTCTATCTCATCTTATTCCGATGAAGCTTCTTGTGGGCTTTTCTTTTTATTCCCCAATTGAATTTATATGTAGTGATTTTCAGTTCAGTTGCTCAGTCATATCTGACTCTTTGCAATCCCACGGATTGCAGCACACCAGGCTTCCCTGTCCATCACCAACTCCTGGAGCTTGCTCAAACTCATATCCATTGAGTCGGTGATACCATCCAAACATCTCATCCTCTGTTGTCCCCTTCTCCTCCGGCCTTCAATCTCTCCCAGCATCAGTCTTTTCTTTGCATCAGGTGGCCAAAGTATTGGAGTTTCAGCTTCAACATCAGTCCTTCCAATGAATATTCAGGACTGATTTCCTTTAGGATCAACTGGTTGGATCTCCTTGCAATCCAAGGGACTCCCAAGAGTCTTCTCCAACACCACAATTCAAAAGCATCAATTCTTCGGCACTCAGCTTTCTTTATAGTCCTAACTCTCACAACCATACATGACTACTGGAAAACCATAGCTTTGACTAGATGGACCTTTGTTGGCAAAATAATGTCTCTGCTTTTTAATATGCTGTCTGGGTTTGTCATAGCTTTTCTTCCAAGGAGCAAGTGTCATTTCATGGCTGCAGTCACCATCTGCAGTGATTTTGGAGCCCAAGAAAATTAAGTCTCTCACTGTTTTCGTTGTTTCCCCATCTATTTGCCATAAAGTGATGAGACCAGGTGCCATGATCTTAGTTTTCTGAACGTTGAGTTTTAAGCCAGCTTTTTCACTCTCCTCTTTCACTTTCATCAAGAGGCTCTTTAGTTCTTCGCTTTCTGCCATGAAGGTGGTATTATCTGCATATCTGAGGTTATTGATATTTCTCCCGGCAATCTTGATTCCAGTTTGTGCTTCATCCAGTCTGGCATTTTGCATGATGTACTCTGCATTTAAGTTAAATTAAAAGTGATTTTAATATAGGAATAGATTAAAGATAGCATAAATGCCACTGTTTGGCTGTTCTTTTTATTGTCATTCTCTGGTTGGTTTAGGCTTTAAGGATTTTTCTGAGGTTTTT
The DNA here is from genome assembly GCF_910594005.1 of Cervus elaphus. Classification (NCBI taxonomy): domain Eukaryota; kingdom Metazoa; phylum Chordata; class Mammalia; order Artiodactyla; family Cervidae; genus Cervus; species Cervus elaphus. The sequence goes on along the minus strand of NC_057835.1, from coordinate 37,168,769 downwards.
TTGTGTTTTGGTTTTGTTTTGTTTTCCCAACCTGTTGTACTGGTAAAACGAGAAAGAGGGAGATGTGACTGTTTTTGTGTACTGTAGGTTCAGCTAGTTTTCAGACTGAGATGAATTATCCAGTAATAAATTATTCTACAGGCAACTATTTTAATTGGTCCTCCAAAGAAGGCTTATTTTCTGGTTTGGTGAGTTTTTAACTGTGGCATAAATTATATATACATCATAATTTTACCCTCTTAACAATTCAAGGGTACATTATTGTATTTTAAATTGTATGCACACTGTTGTACAACAGACCTAGACATTTTTCATCTTGCGTGATGGAAATGCTTTTCCCATTGATCTGCTCACCATTTCCCCTCCCTGCAACTTCTGGCAACCACCTTCTACTTTGTGTTTCTCTAAGTTTGATTAGATACCACATGGTGTAGTGATAGTCTCTTTGTGATTGATTTGTTGAACTTAGCATAATATCCTCAAGGTTCATCCATGCTGTAGCATATGGTAAGATCTTCTTTGAAAAGGCCAAATAATACTCCATTGTATGTATTTACCACATTTCTTTACCCATTCATCCATCAGTGAACATTAAGTTTCCTTCCACATATTGGCCATTGTGAATAATGCTGCTGTGAACATGGGTATGCAAATAACTCTTCAAGACCTTATTTTTGATACTTTTGAATATATATCCAGCAGTGGGGTTGCTGTGTCATATAGTATTTCAGTTTTTAATTTTCTGAGGACCCATAATAGTCTTTTCTGTAGTGTCTGCACCATTTTATAAATATCCCAACAGTGAAGAAGCATTCCAGTTTCTCCACATCCTCACCAACAGTTATTTTCTGGTTTTTTGATAGTGGCCATGCTACTGGGTGTGAGTTAACATCTCACTGTGATTTTTGAATTACATTTCCGTGATGATTAATGGCTTCTCAGGTGGCACAGTGGTAAAGAATCTGCCTTCCAATGCAGGAGATGCAAGAGATGTGGGTTTGATCCCTGCCTGAGTCAGGAAGATCCCCTAGAGAAGGAAATGACAACCTGCTCCAGTATTCTTCCCTGAAAAATCCCATGGGCAGAAGAGCCTGATGGCTACAGTCCATGAGGTCGCAAAGAGTCAGACATGACTGAGCAACTGACACTTTCATACATAACATAAAATTTTTACTTTTAAATGTGCTCCTCAGTAGCTGTCTCACTGTTGACCAGCTGTCCTGACAACACTTCTACTTTGGGTCTGTACTCTGTTCATGCTCATTCGCTGGATTTTCTTCCTCATCTAGCCCTTGACCTTCTTTCTTTTCCCAACTAAACCCCTTCCTTCACCAGTTTTACTTGCTTCCATCCTTCAGCCTCCCATCTCTGCTACACCCTGTCAGCTGTCAGTCTTGGCCCTTGCCACACCTGTCATTGCACAGATGCCCAGTGAGGGTCCTGGCCAGTCCCCACCCCCCACAGTTGGCCATTCAGTCCCCCGTCATCCAGATTTTCAGCTTCCTGTCAGGCATCACCCCGGGCGCCCCAGATTTCAAACAACTGCTTTTCCCCTCTGCCTCCTTATAAGAATGGTGTGTCCGATCTGTGCTCAGTCTCAGGGCATGTCATCATCACCTGTTGTGTGCTTACCCTAGGCTAGACGCCTGGGTCCTGGTCATATTGACCTTCTCCTCTCCCTTCTGTTCACCATATGCATCCAGTCATCTCTGTCAGATCCTCACCATATCCTGTGATACCTCTACCCCTTAGTTTTCCCATTTTTATTCTAATAAATTTATTAGAGCAACTAATTTATCTTTCTCACCTTAACTCATCTCTGTCTCTCTGTCTTCTATGATTCCATCCCTATTGGTACCAATACTGATTTCCTGCAAATGTTTATTTCATTTTGGCATATAATGGAATCATTTAAACTTAAAAAAAAAACAAAAAAGTCCCTATGACCGTGTAAACTTTTTGATGGAAGAACCAGAGCTTGTTGAGGTTTTTGTTACTGTTTTAGTGGGGGCGGGGGGAGTGATTTTTTTTTTTCGGCCTGGTAGCACAGCTTGTGGGATCTTAATTCTCCAACCAACGATCCAACCCAGGTCCTCGACAGTGAAAGCACCCAGTCCTAACCACTGGACCACCAGCTTGTTCATTTTTATATTCTTTCAAGTAAGGATATTTAATAAGTGTTTATATTAATAATTGACAAAAACTAGGGTTTAGAGAATATGTGAAAGTAACAAGAAATTCAGATTTTCTTCATATGCGTCAAGAAAATATGAATTGACTAGTGGAGGGAAGAAAAGAAGGCAAGTCGGGACCTTCATTATTGAACTACTGTGACTGTTTGAAATAGCATCACATGGAATAAATTCCACTGGTGTAGTCTGGAAATGACCAGGGACCATGCCACAATTGTACTTAAACCTGATGAACTCTTATTAACTCAATAATTATTTCTAGATGCCTTCTATGTGCCACATGCTGTGCAAGTCATCAGAGGTAGAAAGAGAAGTACAACACTGTTCCCACCATCTAGGGACTCATTCAGAATAAGACATGATTCAGGCCTTTTTAGAGTACCTTGTCCTCAGCAAATATATCCTTCTCCCTGATTTGGGAATTCGGCCTAGAGTGAGAGCGGTGCCTACATTTATTACATGATAAAGCTGGCATTTGGATCTAAGCAAAAGAAGAAATGATTATAGCAAGTTAGTAAGCGCTATGATAGATAGGTGAATATAGATACAAGAGAGACTGGGCTAAACAGAGAAGGTAAAAAATAAAACTTCTTTTGACTTCCAAGAGTATATTGATGTCTGCCATGTGGGAAATAATAAGAAGCGACTATATTTTTTTCTTTAGCAATGTTAAAAGCATGTTGTATAAATATATCCACACATACTGTGTCCCATACCTCCCTCTGAGAATGGTGGTCAGGTCTTCAACTTTGCCTTTGTTTATTATGAGAGGAAATGTTGATCTACAGAGAAACTCCAAAAGCAACACTCTCAAAGCCAAAATGAAGATTTATAATAGATGCTGCTGGATCTTTCAGGGCGTTTTTATCATGAATTATTCACAGAAGAAATTTTGATGTTTGGGGATTAGGTGTGATTTTGTTAAATATCTTAAATCTTATGGGGACTGCAGTCAAGGGCTGTGAGGCATTGTAAACTAAGGAACTGTAACAACAAACAGCCATTCTAGGTTGTAAGTGCCTCCAGTCCAGGTTCCTGTATGTTCTGAACCTTCTGCGTTTCTAACCAGGCTTATTTAATTACTGATAAATAACTTAACTTCTATATTGTCATTTTCTAGTTATCTCAGTATCAAAGGATGCAAAGAAAAAGATGCCAAGGTGTTGTTGACCCATGAAAAGAATTTCTCATAAACATGAAAACCTTCTGAATACTGTTGCTCTGTATTCAGAGAATTCATATTTTTCCAAGAGGCAGATGAATGACATAAAAAATGTGGGAAATATTGGGAATTCCCTGGTGGTCCAGTGATTAAGACTCTGTGCTTTCACTGCCCGTGGCACAGGTTCAATCCCTGGTCCAAGAACTAAGATCCCACATACTGCACAAAGCAACAAAATAAATACATTTTAAAATTTATGTATAGGAAATATGTTGTGAATTTACATTGTATACTTTCAAAGGCAAAATTACCACTAAGCTAATGAAGCTCGAGGTTCAGAGCCTCTTCCTGCACTGATCCCCGTGAGGTGAGGTTCTCGATGGGGAAACTGCATTTGCTCCAGGAAGAGCTTTCTCCTAAGCACTTCAGATAATCACCTAAAGAGAGGTCCAAAGGAGAAGTCTGAATCTTCTGCAGAGCTCTAGCATCTGCTGTTTCTCGTCTCATTCTCTATAGAGAAGAATGAGCATCATACTTAATTGCGTGTTCTTTGACTTTATTTTATTTTTGGCTGTGCTGGGTCTTCGTTGCTGTGCAGGTTTTCGGGGGCTCCCCTTGGTTGTGGAACACAGGCTTCTCCTGTGGCTTCTCTTGTTGTGGCTCGTGGCTCTAGGGCGTGTGGACTTCGGTAGTTGGGGCACACGGGCTTAGTTGCTCCATGCCATGCGGAATCTTCCCAGACCAGGGATCAAACCCATGTCTCCTGCATTGGCAGGCCAATTCCTATCCTCTGAGCCACCAAGGAAGTCCCCTAATTTTGTATTCTTAAAGAGACTCCCTTCCCTCTAATTGTATCAGCTTCGGGCCCTACAAAGCAGCTCTTTCTCTAGATACCAGCAAAGTTTATGATCTATGCTAGGTCAAAAGCAAGAGAGTCAGTGTCCATAGTGAAAATGAGGGTTTACACGTCATGTGGGGTGCTGACTGTGCTGGGCAGTCGCTTACTTACATCATCATCCCAGTTCATCCATTGCAGCACCCTGTAGGGAAGGTTTATCATTAACTCCATTTTATAGAAGGGGAAGCTAGAGTTTAAGTCCAAGTGTTCTGACTAGAACTGAAATCCAGATCTCTACTGAGCTTCGCACCCAGTATCCCCGGTGGAGCCAAAGAGAATAAACTTGTTGTTTACTTGCTTTCTTCTGCCATTTGGAAGTTGTTATGAGAGAATTGGGTAAGCAAGTTATCCGTTGAATTTAAGATATACTGAGACACTGGGGCTTAGCTCCTAGGAAGAATATTTTTTGCAGATTCCTATTTCAGAAGATGATATACACATTCAAGGCAGCTCTGCTTTTCCTGTCAGGAAAAAAAAAAATTGATAAAAGATCCCAAGAAAATAGAAAATTGCTGTCTAAGCCAAAGACGACTTCTTGGTATTTAGCCAGAAAATTGGATATCAAGCTTTTTTTTAAAAAAAGCATCCATTTTGTACCCTGATGTGAGCAGATGAGGAATTACTGTGTCAGAGAATGTTCCTTGTTTTCTCTGTTTATCTTGTTTGTCCAGTGTAACCTCTAGAGATCTGCCTACCAATGCAGGAACTGCAGGAGATGTGGGTTCAATCCCTGGATTGGGAAGATCCCCTGGAGGAGGGCATGGCAACCCACTCCAGTGTTCTTGCCTGGAGAATCCCATGGACAGAGGAGCCTGGTGGGCCACAGTCCATGGGGTCACAAAAGAGTTGGACACGACTCAGCAAGTAAACAAGAAAAAATCTCTAGAGAAACAGCACTTTTGACCTGTTCAGCTGTCCGCTCCCATTTCAGGGAGTATATTGGGAACAAGACAGATTTTACTGACAGTCGTTGAGACCACTCCCATACTCACCTCATTACTGACCGGAAGTGACATACAGGAACTGGCTATGACGGCTGTGTTTCACATGGGAACCTCACTGTATACAAGACTACATAAAGGCGTTTTAACATGGGTTCTGAAAAGGAAGAATGTGCGGTGCCAACTTTCCCCTGGAAAATGGGTTTTAGTAGATTTCAGATATTTAGACATAGCATTTTGGATAGCCAGAGCTGTTTGAAAGGGTACTTTTGCCTTATATTTCTCATTCCTGTCATTTTGAGCAAAAGAAAGTCCCATTTCAAACATAGTCACACAGAAAATTGTACCCAGAAGACAAAAATTGTTCATTAAAATGGACTTGCATCCTGCTCTTAAGAATGTTAGAACTATGATCGCCTGTAATAGAGTTAGGTTGCTTTTGGGCCTGTCAGTCTTGGAAATAAGACATCTTATCTTTTGGAAGAAAAGTGAAATAAATAATGTCGACATTCAGCGTGGTGCTTCTTCACCTAAGTTCATAACTGAGATACCTTCTACTCCCATTAGAGCCAGGTGGGGGACAGGGCAGAATTCCTGAGCTGTCTGGGGGGGAGTCTGTAGCTTCTACTTCTTGAGACCTGAAGTACTTCTCAGTAGACTGATGATCCTTTTTATTTAAGACTGTATACATCAGACAGGTATATGCATTCCACAATTTTGTCAGATTCAAAGTTTTTATATGTCTTATTATAGTGATAGAAGGAGAAAAGGGAAAGGGAAAACAGAAAAGCAGACCCTATTGGAATAGACATGAGTGTCCTCTACCACCCCCCAAAATCAAGTTCACCTTCTCTTAAGAACTTTTTTCCTTTTGATAGACTGTTTTCGATTTGTAGATCCTTTATGTCAGATTAGAGAAAAAAATAACACATAGTATATTTTATTTGGAATATTGTTAGAGAACCAAAATTGTCAGAAGTGAAAGAAATAACTTTTGTCTTTTATTACATGAATGTATTTACCTTGTGATTGAATGAGTCCTTTTTTTTTTTCCTTCTTGCTGTGGTTTCTTAAGAAAGACAGAGAATTTTCAACTTTAAAAACCATTCCGCTCCCCGGGCCCCGCGCCCGCCGGCGGGTCCGTTTGGGCGCGCGGTTCGGGGAAGCCAAAAAAAAAAAAAAAAAAAACCATTCCCCGCCTCCCAAGGCTTATTGGTAAGTTAATTGCTTGGAATGAAGGTTATTTTTCCATCAGAACAATACAGTTTTGGTGAAGAGATTGCTGGACCAATTCCATAAAGCCTATTATAACCTACTGCTTCTAACTAGGATACTTCTTAATATAGAGAGCTATATTTCAGTAGGTGAGGTTTATAGGGATGTTGTAGTGATAAATAGGATGCAGTTTCTTCTAGAAGTATTACTAAATTTATTGTAATCTTTTGTTTCTGTTATATGTCATTTCAAGTATAGATAACCGTCCAGTGAGACTCCATGGATATTACTAGTGATAAAAAAAAAAAAAGACCCCCCTCTTACCCCAAAAGGTGGGAACCACTCTGTGTGTGTCTGTGTATATATGCGCTTAGTTGCTCAGTCATGTCCCACTCTTTGCAACCCCATGAACTGTAGCCCGCCAGGCTCCTCTAAGGAGTCCATAACATTTTCCAGGCAAGAATATCGGAGTGGGTTGCCATTTCCTACTCCAGGGGGTCAAAACCATGTCTCCTGTGTCTCCTGCATTGGCAGGCAGAGTCTTTACCACTGTGCCACCTGGCAGGCCCGGTTTTTTTTACAAATTGCAGGGTACTATAGTGGCAAATCAGTCAACACATGCATGTATTTCCTGGGAGGATCCTGGATTTCCAGAGGCCTAGAGCAGGGTTGCCCCTTCCTTCCTTTCTGCCCTGGTCGGATCTCCTAGACTCCTCCCCCTCCAGGCTTCCACATGCCAAGGCTCTTGTGAGAGGAGAGAGTTCCAGAAGGGCAAGACCATGGTGATGGGGAGGGTGACATGAGGGTGTAAAAGCCTGAAAGCCAGGAGCTTACGCTGGCAGAGTAAACCAGAGGCTCTGGGCCAAGGTTATCTTTCTTTCCTTCTTTTCACCTGCTGCCCATTCCATTTCTTGTTTTAACCACTCTCTTTATTTCTCCTGGCATTTTTTTTTTTCCTTCTCCCTTGATCTACTGCAGCACAAAATTCAGGTCTTTATGTGTAATTCTTGTCTTTGAAGCAAATGTTCAGTTCTGGAATTATTTAGCTAGCGAAACAGATAAAGTGAAAATAGCAAAGGAAAAGTCACAAACTTTCAGGAAGTCTTTAAAACTCATAATAAATTGTACTCCAGATGTTCTCTGAAATATACATGAAGCTCTATTTCAAGCTTTGTCTCTCTTCCCAATTTCATCTTGTCTTTAGAAAAACCCTAAATTAATCTCTTTCGCTCTTACAGGAGGTACTTGTGGGTCCCCCGAACTTCCATACCATTCCACTTGTATCTGTCTGTTCTTCTCTCTTCTTTCCCTTCTCTTAAATTCTATTTAACGAGACAGAGACCGCATAGATAAATAGTGAATCTTAAGTTACACGAAGAATTGAAGTATGGCTCATCAGTATTTCAGAGGAAATATTCTAAATGGAGGTGCTAAGAAATGGGAGTGAAGCTCTGTGTGCACTTGCAGAGGTGAGGACTGAATGTTATTGATAGGCTGACATTACCCAGCTGAACATGTCGGCAGCTGCAGTTTTAGTCTCTACTTAGTGGCTTCAAAGTCGTGACAGTTTTACCTTCAATAAGCATTTTCTCAATACAGTTGTTTTGTCTCTAAGTCATGTCCCGACTCTTTGCAACCCCATGGACTGTAACCTGCCAGGCTCCTCTGTTTATGGGATTTCCCAAGCGAAAATACTGGAGTGGGTTGCCGTTTTCTTCTCCAGGGGATCTTCCCAGCCCAGGGATCAAACCCAGGTCTCCCATATTACAGGCGGATTCTATACCTGTTGAGCCACGTGGGAAACCACAAGAGAGCCACATGGGAAGCCCCTCTCAATACTGTAATTACTTAGAACTGTAAGATTACAATCAATGCCTATTTGTTGCCTACAGGGCACAATGAAGCTGTTTTCATATTTTAAAAAACTACAAATTATAAGCAGTTAATTTTTTTTTCAAATTGACCCTCAGGATAGGGATGGGGGAGGTGATCATCATGAACCTGAAAGATTATGAATCCAATGTCAGGATCTATAAAGACCTGATATTAGATATTCTTATGTGGAGTCACAGTACTATAATACGTAAGTTGATTATGCTAATTTCTTTAACATTGCTTCTCTTTCATATACTGATCTGAGGAGCCCCTTTGGTTCTTTCCATGTACTATACTTAATCCTCCTCTTTGGGAATTGAGGTTTTCAAATCGAGCTCCTGGTTTTCGTATTAGGGTAAGTAAGAGGAAAGATCCAGACATTTGTGTGTTTTAGCTACACTTCTAACTCAGTGACGCATGGTTTTCTTAAAAAGGACAGATACATCTTATAGATGATTGGATGTTTTTCTCTTAAGTTCACCCAGTAGGTTTACTTGGAAATTTTGAAAGCTTTATTTATTCCTATAGCATATGCTCTCGGCTTGTATTTTTGAGACCTGTGAGTGTTATTTCCTTGGCAATTGGGTTTATCCTGGGAGGATAATATAAAAGATCATTAACCTTCACATTTTTATTTTCCAAAATTCTTTTGGGTTGCTACACTTCAGAGAACTAATTAGGCCCTGTTAGCATCCTAAGGTGTGCGCATTGTTCCTGGGATGTTGATGAATGTTTATTTTGAGTTAAGTATATCAGCTCTTGCCATGCTGTCTGTGATGAAGGCATTCTTAGTAACATCTTCGATAATTAGTTTCTCTTCATTCAGCATCTGGATCAATGCTGTATCCTAAACTTTACTCTCCAAATAAGCTTAGTCTTCTAGCTAAGTAAATAAGAAAAACTCCTCATACTGACAAATTTATAAATTTCATTTTTCTTTTATTGCCTAAATCCACAACACTTTAAAGAGACAATCTGAAAAAAAATAAAAAATAAAAAATAAAGAGACAATCTGCTCACCCCATTTCAGCACTCGGCTACACCATAGCAGTGCCTCAAGCACGCACAGCAGCACATGGCTTGTCTTTTTTACCTTTGCATCCTCACCATCTAATACCGTGTTTATGTTTCCCTTAAAAACATGAAATACCACTTTCTTGAAAACAAAATTACAAGGAAAAATTAAAAACTAAAATGCCTTATACCATCTGTGTGCTTGGAGCTGATCCCTCAAACCTGCCCAGACCACCTGAGCTCTCCTTGGATTGCTTTCTCCAGAGCATGAATCAGGTAAACTCTGACTGAGTGTCTGCAGGGGTTAGCATGGACTGCAAAGTGATGGGGATACAAAAATGTAAAATACAGCCCCCGGCTCAAGGACTCCACAGTCTCAGGAGAATTATGAGGCGATCCACATCAAGTCAGATGATTTCCATATGGAATAGTAAGTGATATTACAGCTGTGTTTTGGAGGAACAGAGTGTAAAAACAAAAATTGGCTCCCCTGAGATTCCAGGAAGATTAGTTGGAGTAAATGACAACTGGGATCCAGGACCAAGAAGGCCTCAGGCCTATCCAGTAAAGGTAGTGACACCCAAGGACCCAGCAGTGCCTGGCCTGCTGTTTTAGAAATACCTTCGTCAAAGTGGATTTTCATGTGTCATGTTCCCTTGCTTGGGCTGGTCCAGAAAGACAGAAAACAAATGTTTTCATTCTAAGAGACTAATGCTGTTGGGGTGGGGGTGGGGGTGGAGAGGCATCTTATTTTAATATTTAAAAAGGAAGGAAATTTACATTTGGTAGAGTACTCATGTTTTCTCCCAGTGAGAGTGAAAATTTATGTTTTGGTGTTACCATAGATAACTGAAGAGATTTTATTACTCTTAATACTGAAATTGATTTTTTTAATTTAAATTTATTCATAGAAAAGCTATAGAAATGATACTAAATTTAATTCAGTAACAAGCCATGTCTCAAGATAACTTCAATAAAATACCTTCTTGTAAGTTTCTGATTCAATTTCTGTTTTATCACAAAGGGGTGTAATTTTCTTTTAGTACAAACTTGTCTATTCCTGTTCCTTTTCACTTGACTTAGCCTGATGAAGTCTGTCCGTTCCCTTTCTTAGACATGCCTGATTTCACATTTTTCTTTGTTATACAGTCCTTTATATTCTGTTATTTACCGTCTTTATTTGTAATTTATAAATAGGTTTATTGGATTCTTGCCTTTGTAAGACTGCTTGTAATTATAAATGCAGAATAATATTATTACTTAGCGCCTTTCTTCTGTGGCACTCAGAATGCTTCACATACATTATCTTATTAAGCCTCATAACATCCCGGGGAGGCAGGGGCATTTTGCAAGCGATTATGGATTGCTTTGCTGAATCAGCACCGCCTCACAGCATTATCATAAGCTGGGGAAAAGATTGAGGTCATGTACTAACTTGTTCTCAGGAAACCCCACATGCAGCCAAATATTTTCCTTGGCAATACAGCCCTAATAACTGCCACCGTTCAAGTCTCTGGGAAACCCACTCTCCAGTGATGCTGTTAAAATTTTTTTTTGAAAATGCAGATCAAAGACAGGATATTGCCTCTGCCAGTTCAGAGGCAGGTGAATTAGAGTTGGCATGAGAAGAGCTCAGCTTCTGGTTCAGGCTTTCCGTCTACAGAAGAAAGGCTAGGTCTGCTCTTGCTGCGGCTCTCAGCACTGGACCTGCCCGTTTGTCATGTGTGTCATTATCGGCCACTCTCTCTGCCTCACGTTAGCCATCACCTGGCAGGCAAGGTTTCCAAAAAACAGGTTTCTGGAATTCAAACTGTTCATCTGTGTTGACAGTAAAACCTATTTCCAAGTGCCGTTGGGTAAAACTTTACTGAAGTCTTGATGACAATATCATACTAAATCATGCGGCATTTGAAAGTGTAAGCAGGGTAATTAAAAGTGAAAATAGGGAGAGAACATCTAATGAAGGTTTTATTTCGTCATTTGAAGGGTTGTGGCGTGGTAAGGAAAAGTTCTCTCTCACAGCTAATACATGTAAAGCAAAAATTAATTTGAAGCCAATTTAAACCAGTAAATTTGATAGGGAGTAAGTTAATTCCTATTATGTCTTCTTCGTATTTATAATTAGTTAATTTTTATATATGCCACAGCCAACACAGATGATCATGATTAACCTCCCCAGGATTTTTTTTCTCCCCATGGGAATAGCCATGGCACTCGCTGTGTGTATATCTTTCAGTTGTAGCTCAAACTTTTCCATAAGCTTTGTTAGAGAACAAAATTGTCAGACTTTGGGGGTGGTTTGAGAGGGTGGGGCGCCACGTCACATGTGGCTTGCAGGGTCTTAGTTCCCCAACCAAGGATCAAACCTGGGCCTCCCGCAGTGAATGTGCCAAGTCTTAACCGCTGGACTGCCAAGGAATTCCCTGTTAGACTTCAGATGCCTTTTAAAATTTCTTGCAAGTGGATTTGACTGCTTTAAATAGTCTTTGTATTTGAGAGGACATAACATATAATATCCAAGAGAACTGCTCAGTTACCAGCGGCATCACAAAATTTTTTTCTGTAGCAGACAAAATTTACTGGAGAATCATAAGACCATATACAAAGAAAGGAGAGAATTTCATTGTGGGAAAGGTAGGATACCAAATTTGGGAGTCTCTGTAAATGTCAACCTTTGTTCATTTCACTTTAACCTCATTGTGCAAACTGTGGTCACCTCTTGTCCACACTTTTGCTGGGCTTTCAGACGCGCAGGTACCATAGTTTCTAAGCCCCTCACTGTGCACCTGCGGCCTGGTGAGGCCTACGAGTTTCTGTGTGAAGCTGACTCCTGTCTTCTCTTTAATTGCCTGCTGCCATAAATAGTTGTGGAAGGCTGGTTGACAACTCAGTGCCACTCCTGCTTAAATTGGAGAGATTTTATACCACACAGTATTTAAAGGGTCACTTTAAAGACAAATTCAAATCTTTTGCTGTTGTCATTATGAAACAGCAAATATTGGTTTTCTAGGATGTCTTTTGAACTGTGATAATGATAAGGAAATGATAATGATACTGTGATAATGATAAGGAAACCTCCTATTTTGGAAAATTAGAAGATCTACTTCCCAAATTATTCCCAGTCCTTTTCTTTTCACCTAATCTCTTACTGGGCTTCCCTGGTGGCTCAGATGGTCAAGAGTCTGCCTGCAATGCAAGATACCTAGGTTCAATCCCTGGGTTCAGAAGATCCCCTGGAGAAGGGAATGGCAACCCACTCTAGTATTCTTACCTGGAGAATCCCATGGACAGAGGAGCCTGGAGGGCTACAGTCCATAGGATCGCAAAGAGTCAGACACGACTGAGCGACTAGGACTTTTATTTTCAATCTCTTACTGAAGGTACAGTGGTTGTTCTCCACTATCAGTTTTACGTACGTGTGTTGGAATTTGCAAATTCAAATCCAGTTTCTCTTTGTTGTGTGGGCAAACCTTGCTGTAAAAAATTCTGTAGTGGCATATATTTGGCTTTCAAGACAAGCCAGATCCTTTCTTTTACCCAGCCTTACTTCACGTTTGGTCTGGACAGTTCAGATGCCATCCTGAGGTGACAGCCCTTCGTGCAGGAGACGAGTCGTTCATAACAACTGTCTGTCACTCTGCATGGTCAGCACTGATCACTATGCTCTCTCCCCAGAGCCCAAGTTCACAAAGTCCAGGACCTCTTGGAGATTAGTTGGGGGGCAAGGGGTACTGACATTTTGGTATGTAAAAATACGAGTTCAAATCAAAATGCTATTTCAAACATTTGAATAGATTAAACTTCTGTTTCTGTGTGATATAAAAATTATACTTGCTGTGTCATTTTTTGTGATCAAAAAAATCACAAAAGTTCTATTTTTGTGGACTAACAAGAAACAACCAAGAATGATGGCTTGATGGTCACCAGAAATGATGTACTTTGCTTGTAGTAATTGTTCAAAGTGCCTGAAATGGACTTGACTAGATCTGTCATCTTAGTAGTTAGTTGTTTCTTCTTCTCCCTAAACATTCACATAGGGATTACCTGGGATTTGTTTATGTCTTAGTCATTAATCTGCCAAATTGATCTAAATGAAACTTCAGTTTTTAGAGATTTTTTGTCCACAGGAGATTTTGGTGGTGGCAGACAGTATGATTTTCTGGAGCCCACCTCTGACAATGGGCCCTGTATGTGCCCTGTGACCCAGAAAGTAGATGCTGGGGGCCCTGGCCCTCTCTGGTGTCTGACCACGGAGACCTCTCACCAGGGACACTGGCCTCACCTTGAGATCACTTCGAGATCCAATTGCCTCGACCCCTTGCTAGTATGCCCTCCTCGAGCCTGCCTTCCGTGATTAACCAGAGCCATGCTACTCCATGTATTTATGCAAGGTTCCCAAATTGTTATCAATGCTGCACTTTACTAGGGTGATATGATTTAACATAATTTAATGTTTCAGGACTCTAAATTGGATGATTCTATGTTCTATTATCAGCTTCCTGCATTAGGTGCTTGAAACTGGGAACACCTGCTTTTTAAAAAGCCTGCTCGAAAGGTTCCCCCATGACTACTCAAGCACAAGTGAGCACCCGGGGTTCCAGGGTTGGCAGGCAGGACAGACCCCCCACCCCGGAAGTGGGTGCCTCCCTGTGAGATTGTTGGGGTCTCAGTGGGCAAAGGAGAGGCAGGTCTGCACAACTCACTGTACCAGTCTCTTCAGGAGACAAGCTTCAGGTCCTGTGTCTGCAGAGAGAAACTGGAAGGAGAAAATATCCAGAGGGGAGAAAACTGTGAGGAGAGAGCAGGCCAGCTGGTCTGACAAGAGGAACCTAAAGTGAATCAGAGCAGGAGGCATGTCAGTGACAGGCGAGTGGGAGCACGGGGTGGGCATGGAAGAATGGCCCCAGGGAAAAGGAAGGTCGAGTCCTAGGCGGTGTTCAGTCTCACAAGAGGCATTCCTCTGAACATCCACTGCTAAGGGAAAGGGAGGCTTGCGATCGGAGCCCTGTGAACCCTGAACGAAGTGGGAACTTGTGGTGGAATTGGTGAGAAGGGTAAGGGGATGTCAAGAGACCAAACCTTCTTTGTTTCCTAGCCTCTCCCCCTCCACTCCCCCTTTCTACCCTGTGCTTTTATTGGACACCATTGAGGTGGTAAGTTTCATGTTAGTCACTGAGTATCCAAAGTTAAATAAGACAAGATCCTTGCCAGCCTCTCCAGGGATGTCAGCCCTCCTCTGCCCAGCCTCACTTTCCAGATGACTCATGTAGCTCAGACAGGGACCTTCTACTTGGAGGCCAGGGCTTCTCCCAGCCCACAGTGTGGGAAGACCAAGAAATCTGATGAAGCATTCTTCCATCCTGGGTCCCCAGCAAACAGGTGGTTTGTAGACATCTATCTGGCTTGCCTCATAATTTTTTAAGAGCTAAGCATGGCTAGGAAAATCCCCGAGTCAGATTAAAAACTCCCATGATACCTAAACTACCTTTTTTTTAATGGAGCAATTCGCAACTTCCTAAATGATAGATTACCAGATGAATAAAGTTGGTCTGTTTATTTTTCTTCATCTCTGAAGTGTGGAAAGAGATGGTGCTTTGGTCAGTGAGAAGGTGCTATGTTGTTTTTTTTGTTAATAAAATCCCCAGAGTCTGGAAAGAAATACAAAGCACCCCACCCAATGCTGCCCCATTCCCCACCAGGATAGTCCTGATGCCCTTAACACTCACAGTCTCACTTCTGTCTCATCCTATTTCTACTTCATACTTGGACTACAAAAGTCAGAGCCTTAGACCCCCACTATGTTAAGTAAGCAGTGAAGCCCTTCAGAACAGCTCTTTCTAAAGAGGTACTTGTGAGTTTTAGATTCTGCATATCCTGAATTTCAGCTCCAGTGGTAAAACTGTTCAATGTTAACACATGATTGAGCACCCACTGTGTGCCAGCCAGGGAGTAAAAAGACTTCTGTTGTCAAGCAGCCAGCAACACTGTGAAAGGGACAGCTGTGGGAACAGATCAGTCATCTCACAGCCCCAGGGTCAGGGGCTGGTTAGGCACCAGGCCTTGCAGGAGCAGAGGAAGGGGTTAGCTTGATTGTTATGAGCTTCCGGAACAATGATTGGTCTTCACAGAGAACAGGTGGGAGGGGATCTGGTGCTGATGGAAGAGTCAGAAAGTACCTGAAACCTTCAAACAGCATCATGCCACTGGGGAGAGAGATAATAAATATTGCTAGGGTGTAAGGTAGGACTGGGGCTTCCCAGGTGGCTTAGTGGGTAAAGAACCTGCCTGCAATACAAGGAGATGTAAGAGACATAGGTTCGATCCCTGGGTTGGGAAGATCCCCTGGAGAAGAGCATGGCAACCCACTCCAGTATTCTTGCCTGGAGAACAGTCCATGGAATTGCAAAGAGCTGGACACGACTGAAGTGACAGCACACACACATTCAAGGTAGGACAATTAGATGAGTTATGCTGTGCTAATTAACAGAATAATGATAGAATATTTCTAGTACTTAGGCTAAAGTCCTCTTAAGGATTTTAGAAACAACTTTTCATGTAATTTCCGTATTTTAACCCATTTATGAGAAGCTTTGCATGCTCCTGTGGTATCATTTTGTTGGCATTGCTTGAGTTAACATATGTGTTTGAGAAAAGTGAAACTTTTTTTTTATAGTTTTGTCCTTTGAGAGACTGCCGTTAAATATCCTGAATGAGTGCTGAATTCAAACTTCACCTCACTTCTCACTTCTTTCATACCTACTGATTTTTTGTTTTCCTTTGTGTGGTCTCAATCTTACCTTTCAGCCTTCTAAGCAAATTCTGATTCCTCCACTCCTTATTCAGATAACTCCTAAAGCCTTAGCTGTCAGCGCCCTATGAATTAGACTTAACTGGAACCAAGCAGTTCTCGGATTTTATTTTGCCCTCAGCTCTTAATACTCCATTGCTGGAGAAGATGCAGGCAGAGACCGATGTTCTCACAATGGAGAATGAATGAATCCTGACAGCCTGGGTTTAATGACATGTGCTTGTTGCCTTTGAGTTGATCTGCCTGCAGTGCTTCTGAAGCCGTGTTGCCACAAGTTTAAACAATTTTCTTTTCTCTGTCGATGTGGTTGACTTTGTGTCTGATTTCTTTTTGTTCTTTGCCTTCCAGGATCTGTCTTTAAATTTAAGGTCCTACCTCATAGACATATATAGATTATGTAAAAGAAAGATTCTGGACAAATAGTTATATACATGCATGGTGTACTATGAAAGGTTATCCACTGTCAATTTTACCTATCAATACATTGAATATTGATAGGTAATATTGAAGTGGGGTGCTAAATAAAATGGTACATTGGTGATAGCAGATTCAGTGATAGTTCTATCAAGCAAAAGCGTTCTTTAGCCAGTTATACCCAGAATCTTTTCTGGCTACCATTTTCTCTTCCTGATCTGTGCGGTACATTCGTTTTCAAAGTAGGACATGCATATTTCAAACTTATGGCATGATGGTTGGTTCCGTGTCAGCCGTTACACCTTCCCATTGATGGAAGTGAAACCAAGCTTGTTGCTTTCTCTTGAAGCAAGGGAGCCAGAGGGCTTTGCTCGGGGGCTGGAGGAGGTATCCTTCAGATGGGTTCACTTTGCTGTTCCTTCATGCCGAAGGGAAACCATGATGCAGTAACACCAAACTCCTGAGTCAGAAAGAGAGGGAGGTGACTTGGAGCCGAAGTTCCTCCCACTCCCAAAGAAAGTGCAGCTGTGCGTTTTTAATATGCACGGCAGGAGATTTCAGCAGCCCGATGATATATAGTGCATTAATGTTGAAAAGATAAACACATTTGGAGAGCACAGGAAGGGCCTTGTGTTTTTATGTTAGCAGAATGCTTCCTAATGAATAAGAATGTGCTGCTGGCTTCACGGAGCCAGATGGCAGCTTTTCTAATTTTAGTTGGGTGCAGATGCATAATTCTCTGGTTTTACCTTCTAGAACCTTTGAGATGCTACATCACTTTCCCTGTAATATTTTATCTGTAGTGCTTGCCCAGAAACTGCCTGTCATCGTCTCAATGACTTCTCTGCTCACTCTCGGCCTGGGTCCCAGCACTGCTGGGTTGGACTGTCGCTTCACCTGAAATCCTCAATGCAGGAAAAGGTGGAAATTGTGGATGTATTCCCACTCAAGTGTTAAAATTTGTTGTGGAGGTAATTAGACTCATCTTTGACGTCAGTCTTCTGAAAAATTGATAGGTATCTGGGTGAGCGATTGCACTCATTTTGAAGCAGTGGAATTAATTACAAAACCTGCATAAAGTATCAGGTTCCCTTTTAGTTGAAGGTGCTAATACCTTAAATAATACCGCTTCCATAAAAGCAGCTCTCCTCATACTTGACCAAACTTGGGAACAACTTTTCAACTCTTACTTGTTACATGTCAGGGCATCCAAACATGGGCAGTGTTCAAATATTCTCTGTGCATAGATGTAAAAATACTCCATGGGTTATTTTTCAGGTTATATATTTTTCAGAGTGAATCACTGATAACTTGTTTCAGTTCTGACTTTTTAAAGATAATTTCCACAAGTTTTCCATGGCTTCTTCAGATGATTTTTTTTTTTTAATTTTTTTATGTATTTATGACATGTGGAATCTTAGTTCCCTGACCAGGGATAGAACCCACATACCCTGCATTGGAATCGTGGAGTCTTAACCACTGGACAACCAGCAAAGTCCCATATTCAGATGATTTTTTTTTGAGAGAGAAAAAGAAAGAGCGTAAACCTCTTAAATAATGACCATATCACCATGTCCCTCTAATGGGCAAACATTAAATAGCACTTAGGTTTCTAAGTCATTGGTGGTTGTCGCTGCTGCTGCTGCTGCTGGAATTAGAGCAATTATGTGACTGTCCCCTGGGCCATGGCTGCCGTCCCTGTGAGAGGCAGGAATCTGTTCTGGCCATATTTTCCAGAAAGGCCCTGGGAGTGCATGTTCTCAGTTCAGTTGCCTAATTAACAAGTAGATGAGACCTTCTAATGTTATAAGATTCACTAAGTTACCCAAAATCAATGAATGATGTTCTCTAAGAATATGTAAAGGTCTTTAAGAAACATACACACATCACTTCATACTTTAAAAATAGCTATATATGCTTTTTTTTCCCAAGGATAAATAAATTTTTTGCTAGAATCACAGTTTCTGTGTGTTTCTGTTCTCACCAGGAAATTTAAATTTTACTTTGTATTTGCAAATCATTTAAATATCTAGAGATTAAACGCTTCCCTACTCACCTTTCCTTTTGTTCTGAGAGAAAGCACAAGTAATAATTACTTATGAAGAAAAGCGTATGGAATATAATATTAATGATTTTCTCCCAGTTTGTGGTATGACTCATCTTAACACAGTCCCTAAAGAGATGGGGTTTGTTCTTTGCTTTGAAACTGGAAATCTAATTAATTGATATTGGATTTCTAGAGTGCCGGTGAAGGGAGGAAGGATGGGCTTGCTCTTGGAGCAGCCCCCCCAGGAGGGAGGGTCAGTAGCAGAAAGATGACAGCCGCAGCCTTGGACAGTCTCTTTAATCAGAGCTTTGCATTTGTAACATGGGGCTACTACAAAGACCTAAAGCTATTTCATGGCATTTTTGTCTTTAGCGGGGTGAGGAAGAAAAGGACAGACTTACTGTTTTCATTGTCACTCTCTCAGGTCATATTCTTTACCTAAAAAGAACAAACTTAATAGTCAAAGTGCAGAAGAACTGGAGAGCAGGGCACGGAGGAGAAAGCTTTTTGTAGGCTCTGAAAATTCAGTTTTATCATCTCTTTTTTCAGTGTAAGAGTTCCACCTGTAATAATGAGATTTCATAAGGTTTTGATCATTTGAAATGATTTGGGATGATCTTTCAGTAAACTGTGGAGTTTACTGAAGGATATTTTTGTAACAATATATTTTTATGGTTAATGGATGCAAAATATAGAAAAGTAAATATAATTTGTGACCACTGAGAAAACTGCCTAATTTAAAAATATTAAATAGTATGTTTTAGTATAGTAATGGCTGTTCTTACAGAAGTATAAATATATCTAAGGATTTAAGCTTATTTATATCTAGGACATAAAAATAGCATACTCATTCTTGAAATGCTCCCACAAAATACCAATGTATGTCTGGGTAACATGACAAGATACCTCAAAGGAGTTTTTTTCTTCCTCCTATTTGACTATAAAGCCCAAATGAACTTTGTACAGAGGTGGTAATTACTTCATGAAAAGTACCCAAATAATATAAATTCATGGCCAGTTTAAGTTAGATTCAGATTACCTTGGTAAAGCCATAGTTCTGTGTATTTTCTATCACTTCATACTATTGAGATTTTAATATTGAGAAGTTGCCAGAGCACAAATCTAATACAGCATTGAATAGATGACAAGTTAACAAAAAATAAAAATAAATATGTATAGATCTTCAATGAGGACAGGCATAAAGGACCCTACATTCTTTACCCTTTTTTTCTTATTTACTTATTCTATGAGTAGTGAACAGTTCCCATTCTCTGAGTAAATATATGAATGGCATTGTGTGAACATTGAACATTTTAAAAGTTCTCTTGCAGATACTCAGTGGCCTCATCTGGAATTTTCTTTGCCTGCACACTAACATAATTTCAGATTGACCTTGGGAAATTTTTTGTTGTTTTCCTCCTGAGTCCGGGATTCCTAAAATTCCAGCTTAGACAAATTGTTGGCCATCATTCCTGAACACTGGTTTCAGAGGCCAGGCTGAGATTTCCCCCGGAACAGATGCCACACATCCGTTGCTTTTGCCATGCACTCACGTAACCCACAGAATCCAACACCACTACAGGGGATGTGAAGTATTTTCATCTCTGTCCAGCCTTTTTTTTTTTTTTAAAAAAAAAAAAATCTCTTTTTTGAATTTAAAGTTAGTTCCTCACTGTACAGCCCTAAGTTCTCATTTGACTCAGTAGATGCCCCCTACCCCCTGCCCCCAGCAAGATATATCCTCTCATCCCACAAGGACCCTTCATCCCACCTGGACCGCGAGCATGACTGAACACATAGCAGGACACCAAGACACATGGACAGCATTCCTGGCCGGTTTTCCTCATGCCAGCCCTGCATTCTCTGTGAGCGCCTGTTCACTGCTGCTTTTCTCCTTCCAGAAATGTATCAGGTGAATGTTAGAAAGAGGGAAAGAATGACATGGTTGATGACTGCAGTTTTTTAGGGTGATAATTATTTTATATCCAGGCTTTCCAGTAGATCCAAAACACATGTTTTGCCCCCTCTGAATCATCTCTTACATTAAATTTTAGGCCCTTAACCTAAATTATGATCTGTAGATTCCTAAAGATGAAAGAAAATGATAATCTCATGCTCTGTATTTTCTGATAAGCATCAAAAATTCAGTGCCTGAACAAATTGCTAGAACATTTGGAATACTCCAGTCTGAAAGTCTGTCACTGTTTAGGAACCTGCATGATTGAGTTTTTCCAAGTTTGAATTTTTTAATTCCACAAAATACTGAATGGATTCAGGAAACTTTGGGGTCTTCAGCATGATAATCAGATCCTCAAAATGTAAATATCTCACAAAGTATATTGATTGTCTCTGAAAGACTTGGGAAATAAAGATACACGGAGGTAATATATAATTCAAGGATTATTGGCAATGTTTTATAACAACTTGAAGTGGACTATGATGTATTAAAATGTTGAATCACTTTATTGCACACCAGAAACTGAATTAATATTGTATATCAACTGTTCTTCAGGTTTTTTTTACCAAAGGACTTGGAAATGGATTATCAGAAACATTGTCATTTTGTATTATTTTGCCCTAAAATGAGGCTGAGGATTACTCAGTCTGCACAGTTTTAACACTCCTACACCTGAATGCCACCGCATTGAAGACAAAAAGTAAATAAAAGGGAATGCACAGACATTTATAATATCTATTACATGACTTTTGCGATTCAGTAGTCATGAAACTCAGGGATCCTTTAGGCCTAAACCTGCAGAGACTTCACAGGGCAGGGCTGCTAAATCAGAGGAAAAGTAGGTGAAGCAGCAGCTGACGGTGGCTGTCCTGTCCCTGGACTGATGTGGGGAAGGGAGCAGAAACTGAAGAGAAATATACAGCTTCTCAGAGTGAACTGGGGGTGGGGGGAGTATGCCCCAACATGTATTTACTTGGGGGTTATTTGGCAATGAAAAAATTTCTGGGAAAAATGGGGAAGGGGGAAGAGGAGTGCCTGAGATCCCGCCTGCCCCAGGTGAGAATGACTGAAGCACTGGGCTGAGACCAAGCCAGCAGCTAGGGCGAGGGACCTACAGTCGACAGCTGGGGAGGGCAGCAAGGAAAGATGAAGGGAGGACTAGCACATCCTCACATGCTGAGTTATAAAGGCTATTAGACAAGTCACAGCTCTATTTATAGCCGGTCACAATTATTCAGATCTAAGCAGGTGAATCAGGAATGTCGCAGAGTCACTGAGAAAACAGATACTCCCTGCTTCTAACCTCTGCCTTTGGAACTCAGTCAGGAGCAGCTAATAAAGACAGATATGCTAGTAGTAAGTTGTATTTGTAAGCTACTTTATGGGTTTTTTGTTTTGTTTTTCCTTGTTTTTAGCTGTGCTGCACGACAGGTGGGATCTTAATTCCCCAGCCAGGAATTGAACCCATACCCCCTGCATGGGAGGCTCGGAGTCTTAAACACTGGAACACTAGGGAAGGCCCTTACTTTCTGGTTTTTAAAGTGTGTTTTACATATCCCATTTACTCCTGTCACAGCCCATGAAGCAAGAAGGCAGGAACTGAGGCCTCCAAAAGTTGAAGTGACATGCTCTGACTTGTACTAGTGGCTGAGCTGAGACTTGAACTACACAGGCCCTCTTCCCTTTTCCACTGATACATATGCATGTGGAAGATTTTCACCAAGATTTAGAGGGCCTGCATAATTCCTAATTATTTTCTATAGGCTCCCAGGTACAAATTAAGCTTTACAGGCTTTCACAAATACTGTGTAAAATCTTCTGTTACAAAAAAAAAAGAAGCAGGGCCTGCTAAGTTCATGAAAGCAAGTTGATTCTGAGTACTGAATTGATTTACAGTTTCCTTTGTGGTTCAGTCTCTCAGTCGTGTCCGACTCTTTGTGACCCCATGGACTGCAGCACACCAGGCTTCCCTATCCTTCATGTCCTTCACTGTCTCCCAGAGTCTGCTCAAACTCATGTGCATTGAGTCGGTGATGCCATCCAACCATCTCATCCTCACAGTTTTCTTGACTTGCATTTAATTACAGTGATAACATGCAGTGTAAACAAGGCTATAATTTATTCCAGGACAAATAATTGGCACATTGTGTTGTGTTGTTTTCTAGCAAATTGTTGAGATGTATCTTGTTATGCTTTAAACTTTTCCTGGTATTCTCGAAATAACCTATTTGCATATACATTGATGACTGTGCATCTGTTTCTTCCACGAGCCTTTTCCATGACGGAATGTCTTCCCAGGCCTGGTGGGAAGTTGCTTTGCCCATTTGAGTCCAGGAGCCCAGGCTACGCATCTCTGAACTAGATGAAAGGGCTGCCATCGAAATTCTCCGAGTGCCTGATAGGGTGTCTCACTCTCTGCCTCATGTCGTTAAGCACCTTCCTCCAGACAGGGGCCAGTCTTTCTGGTTATTCTAAATGAGAAGGTGACAAGAGGTGGGACAGTCCAAAAGCCACAGGAGCATCTTGTGGAAGCAGCAACAGTGGTCAGGACTCATTTTTATTCCTTCAGACATATCTCTGATTTCTCTCCTGAAGCCTGAACTACAGGCTCCCGGTCAGTCATACCTGCATGGGGAGTCTGCAGAAAGCCCTAATTGTGCTGCAGCATATAACAGTTTTGCAGTCTTTAAAAAAAAAAAAAAATGCTTGCTGGGGACTGGCATGAAACCTCTAAACTCATTTTATCGGCAGCCTAAAAGGGGCTCTGAGCCACAGGTCCTGGAGGTGAAAAGTTAATGTTCTAGCTCCCACTTCCAGCAGTTTCTCCTGTGCCATGGCAGCAGGGATGTTCTCTAACTCTTTACAGTCTGATCTGATCCTGCTGAAGATTTTTTTTTTTAAGTCATAACAATAAAAATGTTCTTGTGTCACTCTGTCCTTGAAATAGCACACTGGTTAATTCACACTCGTGTTTGTTGCAGAGAAAGCAGCAGCTGCCAACATCGATGAAGTGCAGAAGTCAGATGTATCGTCCACGGGGCAGGGGGTCATTGACAAGGATGCGCTGGGGCCAATGATGCTGGAGGTATTTCACCCTGCTGTTGATCTTCCCAGTATTCTGTTTAATCTTTCAGTGAATGCTGCTCTATTTAAAATGGACCACCAATAAGGTCCTACTGTATAGCACAGGGAACTCTACTCAATGTTATGTGACAGCCTGCATGGAGGGGAATTTGAGGGAGAGAACGGACACATGTATACGTATGGCTGAGTCCCTTGGCTGTCCACCTGAAACTTATCACAGCATCGTTAACTAGCTAAACTCCAATCTCAAATAAATAGTTTAAAAAAAAAACCAAAATTCATTTTTAAGTGAATATAATTTAAGGCTAATCCACATTTACTTTTCACTCTTAAGATGGAAGTACTACTGACCTCTTGAGCTCACTAATATGTATCTAAAATTTACTCCTGGTTCCAGCTTACATACCTTTCAAACTGATAATGTAGAATTAAATTATAACTAGATTAGAATATAAATTTGACCAACTTTAAGTGCTAGTTGAGCATTCATTTCATAAGCACTCATTTTCAGAAGTCCTGTTAAATTCTGTGATATATTGTGTTTTGAAATGTTGCCAGAATTCTTAGATTTTCACCTGTGCAAGTACAGATACTTATGTGTACAGGCTAAAATTTGAGGACCAAATAGAGGTTTACACTTTTTATTTATGCTACATGAATCTAGATTATTGGTTTCATAAAGACAAAAATTGAAGTAATATTCAGAACTTTTAAGATAAGCATCACTGCAATGGGTGGCCTTAACTGCCATTTCTTTTTGAGAGGGGCCAACTTTTTTTTAATTGGAGTATAATATGTAATTGTTTTACAGTGTTGTGTTCATTTCTGCTGTACAACAGTGTGAATCAGCTGTGAGATTGCATATATCTCCTCCTCTTGATTAACTGCCATTTCTTTATTAACTTTAGGAATCTTCCTGACCAGACTACTATCTAGAATTTGTTAAGTCCCACTTTCTTATTTTATTAACCCAGTACAGTATTAAGCATCAAATTCTTTGCTGTACCTATTCCAAAATTAAAATTCTGGATGTAGGCTATGGTAAGATGAGGGGGAGGAAATGTCAGTGAATATATAACAAGAAGCAGAGGAGCCCTGAGACATAAATTATGTCAGTTCTCAGGATAATTTACTCTGCTGATGATATGATGAGATTGAAAATTATCACATGGCCAGAAGGTTTGCAGCATTGCCGTTGTAGAATTGCTTCACTGGCAGCCACCGCACATACAGAAGAAATTAGGATTTTTAAAGCAAAGATAACCAGTTGGCGCATAAGATGATTTTTATTTTTAGAAAGTCTAATTCTGTGAAAATCTACTGTATAATGGGGCTAGGGAGACACAGAAAAAAATGTAAAGATTGTCTGACCCAGTCTTTATTTTTAGAGACGACAAAATTCAACCCTTGGGGCTACCCTGCTGGCCAAAAGACTTTAAAGGACCCTATGTTGGGCCCTGCTTATTTCTCTTTTATCACTGGCTTGAAAACATGTAATAACAATTTTTAGAGAAAAAGCAAAAACACACTTAACCTGATTTTCCAGAGCTGACAAGGCACTGGAAGGCCAGAGAGTGCTGCTTCCTACTTGGTTCTTAGAAGCAGCTGAGAAAACCCTTAACTAGGCGGACTCTTAGAATTCGATGAAAGAACTGGAAACAAAATTCATTTGGAAATGATGGGGAATTGTAATTATTACAGTTAGGAAAATCCCATATACCTGTGTTTATTACTTACATTGGGGGTGACTTAAAGTAGGGTGGAAGCTCTTGGGAAGATTTTCAAGGCTTCTAAAAAGAGATGCTGGCAGTAATCACAAGGCTATGACTCAAACTCTTTGAGAGCAAGCTCATTAATTGCAGAAATCAGATTGCTAGATGTCAACGAATCTTATCTCATAAGATCAAATCCACATTTTCACTGTTGCAAAATAGTCTTCTGAGAATTCAGTGCATTGAGCAAACACCTGTATAGCAGGACTTCAGTGCTAAATATGTGAGAGGTAATGCTTTGAATCTAGAGACTTAAGGTTTGAATTTGCATCTTTTCCCTGTTAACATGTAATAATTTAAACAGAGAAAACTTGCTCTCATTGAGCCATTCTAGGCATAGATGCACACTCATACTTACATCATAGCATAGTAGTTGCTAGGCAACAAAACTAAATGTCAGTTTTTTTTTTCATCAGAGCATATCATAGTGAGCTTTAAGAAAACAAATAGTTTTAAAAGGTGAATGAATTTCATCTTTCCACTATATCTTTACCATTGTATAAAGCAGTAGGAAGCCACATGCACATCCAAAAGTGACCCATAGATAATATTATCATGACAATCCCTGTTCAAGGTATGTTTAAAGCTGTGAGTTTAAAAGAACACTTAGTACATAACTAATCAACTGATTTACTTCTTGACCTCCCTCCCTACATACCCCATATACACATGCGCACACACTTACACAAGGTTTCCAACAGTTGGTGCCAACCTATCATGGAAAGCTATTTACACAATCTTGCTTTGGCTTGCACACCAATGGGAACATCACAGCGAACATTTAAGAAGAGCTTAAAACAAAATGGTGTCTGTATATATGTATATACGTGTGTGTGTGTATACATATACATGTGTATATATATACACATACATACATATATGTATATATTTTAAGAACTTTTCATTGTTGCCTTATGGTCAGTTCTAATTTGAGACAGTGCATAGTTTTGTCATGAAAATAGAATTAAAGATGAAATATTTCAAAGAAAGCTCACAGAATAAGAGCCTGTTAAATAATAACTTAAGGAAAAAGCAAACTAGAGGAAAAAGTAAAACACTATGCCCCATTCATGCACATTGTTATATTGGTGTGTCCATGAAACATCCATGTGAAAAACTAGAAATACACAGCCTGAAGAAACTGGCATGAACTGGGTGGACCCCTTGGCCCTGATCCAAGGAATGCCTGGTCACTATCAAGCCTCATCCAGCCCTAATCGCTCCCTGATCCATAAAACAGCTCTGACAAATGCAGATCAAAAAGGGAAAGGAGGCAGAACTAAGAGAAACTCACTGAGCGCCCAGACTTTGCATTGTCCAGGCGACCGTGACAAGAAGGCGCTCTGGGTCAACGCTGGGGGAGAGCTCTGTGCCTCCTGGGAATCAAAGCACAAGCTTTGGAGTCAGTCCACCCGGATTTGCATCCCAGCTCTGGTTGCAAGAGCTTGGGCAAATCACTTACCCTCTTTGAGTCTCAGTTTTTCCTTCTTCTGTAAATTGGCAAAGGGAGAACATTCCTTCCAGGATTGTGAATGTTAAAATGACACAGTGGTAAATTCCCTCACAATCCAATGGTTAGGACCCTGCGCTCTCACTGCAAAGGGCCCCAGGTTTGCTCACTGGTCAGGGAACTAAAATTCCACAAGCTGCACAGCACGGCCAAAAAAATAAAAAAGTAAAAATGACACAGTGTGTTTAAGGCTCAGTAAATGTGTCGATATCTACTATCATGTCCTGAAATGATCCTCCGCCCTTCGTCTCCTTCCCTAATCTGTTTCGGAACGATAGCAAAGTGAACCATGCACCCATCACAGGAAAAATGCTCCTGCTCTCCAGTGATTTAGGAACCTATGTCTTAACAACTTGGAGAGTAAAGAAATACAGCCAGGCACAATTAGTTAACTTTCTTTCCCTCAGTGTTAGAAACTTAAACCCCAAGGCCCTGTGTAGTCTCAGCCTGAGGTCCCCAGGAAGACAGGTTTGTCACATCAGAGACACACTTCCCAGAACCTTCCCCCACTGACACCAGACAATAAGGGATTGATGTTGCTTCAAAAGGTCTGAGATCATTTTCAATTATTTTCATTTAAGACTTGGCAGCTTAGCAAAATTTTCTGATTTTTTTTCCCTTGACATTTATCCTTAAACTGTGGGAAATTATCAGTAACTTCTCCCTCGGATTGTATTCCACGAGTAATTATACCAAAGGAAAGTAATAGCTCTGAACTGGATCAGTAACATACGAGT
Organism: Cervus elaphus; assembly: GCF_910594005.1. Classification (NCBI taxonomy): domain Eukaryota; kingdom Metazoa; phylum Chordata; class Mammalia; order Artiodactyla; family Cervidae; genus Cervus; species Cervus elaphus. Next base: position 37,141,143 of record NC_057835.1, on the reverse strand, counting down.
TGTTCTCCGCCTTGTGGAGTACATCCATCTCATTCAGAAAATATAGATAAATGCCTGCATACTCTTAACGTGGCAGTAATTATCTCCTGATAAAGTAACAGGGTGAGTGTTTGTCATTTAGTTTATGACAAGAAATCCTGATGTAGGCTCTGTCCCACTTTCTAAGATGGAATCATCTCACCAAGAAAAATGTGTTCGTTGTTTCTGAATGCGAAGAGAGGGGGGAGAGAGATCTCTTTTCTTCTCCATGAGTGCATCATGTTTCTCTTAAAAGGACCGTTCCCTTCTTAACAGTTGCACGTGACCTTCCGCTGCAGTCTTTCTAACACAGTTTGTGCCTCTTCCCGTAGGCCCTTGATGGGTTCTTCTTTGTAGTGAACCTGGAAGGCAACGTTGTGTTTGTTTCAGAGAATGTGACACAGTACCTAAGGTATAACCAGGAAGAGCTGATGAACAAAAGTGTCTATAGCGTTCTGCACGTTGGGGACCACACCGAATTCGTCAAAAACCTGCTGCCAAAGTCCATAGGTAAATGAATGTCCTCCGGGTCTCTCCTCACCACCCCACACCACCCCCGCCCCCACACGCACGTCGTCTTGGCCAGCAGGAGGTGAAACAGAACTCTCTTACGTCTGTCGGGGATAACAGTAACTGTTTTAAGAGATGCTTGTGTTAAATTTTTTACGCTTAGAAGTCATGGAGAAAAGGCCATCTGTAGATATTGGTCTATGAATGATCGTTTTGACCCTATATTTAAAGTAAGTGAAAGGACTTCGTATGGAAAGCAGTCATATGGCAACTATTTTCATGGGGTTTGTTTGGTGGGTTTTTTCAAGACAGTGCCCAATTGCCTCCCACCCTATCCAGTGCCAGCCGACTCTGTTTTGTCCTTTTTCTCCATGACCACTTAAGAAGTAGAAGGTCACGAGAAGCTTGAGATTGAGTTTATTTTGAGTCCCGGCTTGTGAAGAGTATGATGTGGGTGTATACAACGTTCTAAAAATAAAATGTGAAGGAACAAGTGGCGTGTTGCGGTTCGGATGCTCTCAGCCTGGGAGCCCGAAATGGGCTCTTTGGCTTCACAGACCCTCCAGTGGCTCTGCAGGGAACCTGGCCACGCACTGCCTCCTTCCCCACCCACTGCTGCCCCTTCCTGCCCTCCTCATCTTGACCTGGAGATGCTGCCCCAAAGTGTCCATGATCATAAAGGGCCATATTTTAAAGTGGGTGATTCACTGCATGGGCCCACCTCAATGGCTGCTTGGGGAGCATAACTGTTCCCACTCACTCAGTGCTCTTTTTTAATATTCTCACTTAAGCTGATGATGCTAAGAACATCTTCATGGCTAAAAAGAGGTGCATATTTTAGTAGAGAATAAAGTCAAGTCCTGAGTTAGCAAATATTTTTGTTCCTTTTCTTAAAACTGTTTATACTAGCTGGTCTCATTGTCACCACAGTAAATAGGAAAAGGTCCTTTCACATTCCATTATGGCTAGCTTTTCTTTTAATAGGATAACCCTTTGTTTAAAGTGACTGCAACAGTAATACAAAATGTGAGATCCTTTTATTATATTCTCTAGTAAATGAATAAGAAAATGGGATTTCTTATTTCAAATAGCTAGTATTTTCAAATCTCTTCAGTAATGTTATGATTTCATCAAAGGACCTGTACTTGTTAATTCACTATTATTATTCACTTGTCTAAAGAGCTCTCTGCCTGACTTTATATTGTATTTTTTTTATACTTTCAAATTATTATTAACCTGAGTTAATAAGAGGTCTTTTTTTCTTTGATTATTCTATGTAGTCTCCTTTATGTAAATAAGCTTTTAAGAATACTGACGGTAAAATAAACTTTTCAGATGTCTATATAAAGCTAGCTGTGGTTCCTTCAGTAAAGCAGTTTCTTGCAGTTAACTTGGTATTTCCTTTTTCTCTCCAGGATTTGTTTCCTTCTTTCAGCCTCTGCAGCCCAGTGTCTGTGGTGTTAGCATTGTGGGACCTAACTGGTCTTTCAGATGTTTTCTAGCTAGTGACTTTTGAGAGTGCTTTGCTTATCTTATGACTAGCCCTTTTTTATTTCTCTTTTTGGTTTCTCTAATGCATCTCAAAAATTAAAAAAAAAGAGATGTCTTTCTTCTCATCCATCATCTTTGTCTTGAATTAATATATATGTTTAATATATTGGTATTAAATTCCTAAGTATTGATAAGAAAATAGAAGATACAGTATAGTAGTATTTCATTGAAAAGGAATAAATGACATTAGCAGTGTATTCTCAAGATTATTTCAGTCTTAATGAAGAAATATACATGAAGGAAAAAAGGATACAGCCCAATTACAGATGATACTCCTAAAATTTTGGTGAAGTTTTAGGGAAGAGGGATCAGTAAGAAGCAGCAGTGTGAGATGCCTAGAGTTGCTGGTTACATAACTAGCGGACCTCAAGCCTTGGAGCAGGAGTACATGTGGGTAGGAGACATGGAGAAGTCCTCACCTTTTAGATGAGGTAGCAGGTGCAGAGACAGGTCCATGTGGGACCGGGTATGGACAGTGGTGGGGGCAGATCTTGTGCTCAGCAACATGAAAGGTCCAGCTGGATGGGTAAGAGGGAGCTGGTTAGAAATCAGGGCCTGAACTTGAAGGGAAAGAGTCTGGATGAAGAGTAAGCAGTATGAAAGACATTTGAGATTCCCACGAAGTTTCCCAAGAATTCACCCAGTCATTCTTCCCCTATAGATTTTGAAGTTACTTAGAAAAGTGTAAACACTATATAAAAGTAAAATCACTGCGTGTTTCCTACACCGTTTTGATAACTTGGCAGAAGCCAGTCTAATGCTAGTTTGTTTACCCTGTTGGGTTGCTCTTGCCTTTTGCTCAGTGAACGGGGGAGCTTGGTCCGGCGAACCTCCCAGGCGGAACAGCCATACTTTCAACTGTCGGATGCTGGTAAAACCTTTACCTGAGTCAGAAGAGGAAGGTCATGATAACCAGGAAGCACATCAGAAATATGAAACTATGCAGTGCTTTGCTGTCTCTCAACCAAAGTCCATCAAAGAAGAAGGAGAAGGTAGGGGCCACTTCTCTAAGATACGTTAATATCATGCATTCCTGTGCTACTTCTTTCACACTTAAATCTGAAACTAGAGGCCACACAAAGGAAAATTTAGAGGCAGTTCCTTTGTTCTTTTTACCTACTTAACAATTCTTGTGATCAATTTAATTATCAAGTCTTTAAAACAGCACTATCCAATAGAATTTTCTGTGATGATGGCAGTGTTATGTATCTTCAATGTCCAGCCCAACCACTGCTAGCCGCAGGTAGCTGTTGAGAATCTGAAATGTCAGTAATGCAACTGGGGACCAAATTGTCTGTTTTGTTAAGTCTTCATTTAAATACCCGCCGTGTGGCTAGTAGCTACCCTGCCAGAGCAATTCCACTAGTATTGAACCTCTCAGGGATCCTATGTATCTCTGAACATCTGCAGCAAGGTCCAAGCCACACCTTGGAAAATACCCACAATACAAAGAACATCTGTTGTATACTTGCAAGGGATTAATGAATTTTCTGTGGTCTGTCTATGGATGCTGCATCCAGAATAAGAGAGGATGGAGATGGGAGCGGGAGAGGGAGAAGAGTTCCAAACTGTAAGCTCTTAGGTGCTTCCCTTTAAAGAGATACTGATATAGTGTCCACGCCTATGCCTTCTGAGGAGCTTGCTCTACACCTCTGAGACTGTCGCTCTCTATGATATGGGACAGTGCTGAATATGGCCTCCTGTGTGTGTAGCTGAAGGGAAAGAGCCGAGGCCCATCAGTCCGTGGAAACACTGCAGGCCTTGTAATCAGACAGGCCAGCTCCTGCATCAGCTGCGAACCAGCGCTGACTGTGGGCAAGCTTCTCAACCTCTCTGAACACCCAGGTAGTCTCTTAACCCATGAAATCAACAATTCCAGTATCACAGTGTAATAAGGATTAAATGAGCATGCCTGGACCATGATTGGCATAGATATTTAATGCCCTTTTCAAAAAATATGTAAGTAATTTTTAATTTAAATTTTATTGGAAAGGAAGTAATTGAGCTGTCACAGATGATACATAGTTTTCAAAGGTAAATTTTTACGTAGAGATGGAATGTCAAGCTGTTTTATTCTCCTGTATGCAACAGAGTAAGTGCTGCTAATTCATCTGTAATATTCTAAAGCCATATTCTATAGCTGAGCTAATTTATGGTTTTGTGCTGTATATGTCAACATGTTTGTCCATTTAAAATCTGATTCCGAATGTTTACATAGTATAACAATAAGAGTAGGGTTTCTGAGCCATGGTGCACTCATGTTCAAGTCCTCGCTTCCCCAAAATTTTGTGATGTTGGGCAAGTTACCGAAACTTCATGCTTTGGCTTCTCCTCTGTTAAGTGGAGATAATGCAAGTGCCTGCCTCATAGAGTTGTTAAGAGGATTAAATGAATCAGTAGCCTATAAAGCAGCTAGAAAGATGTCTATCTCATAGTAACTGCTCAAAAATTTAGCTTTTATTATGTTGAAGATGAGGATTTCATTTATTTTTGTGATACGCACTACTATTGAATATGTTTAAAAACATTCTTTCCCAAATTTAAAATCATAAATCAGTGATATAAGATATGAAGAAGCTTTTTTTTAATCAACCTTTTGTCCAGCACTTTTGAAATTGAAAGGGCTTGCAGTGTGCTCTGCATGTTACAAGATAAAATACGTCCTTTCTGATCTCCAGAAGTGAACACAGACACATAAAACAGTTGAAGTAGGGTAAGGAATAAATGCTTAGCATCAGTTGTGTGAAATCCTAGCCATGGCCAAGAAACTAAACTTGAGACACACTGCATTTTCTAGGATTTGTTCTCTGAATCAGAGTCTAGACTCTGTTTATATACTTTGTTTTAAATTGCATATTGCCTGGAGGAGGAAATGGCAACCCACTCCAGTCTTCTTGCCAAGAAAATCCCATGGACAGAGGACCCCAGTGGGCTGCAGTCCATGGAGTAGCGAAAGAGTGGGACACAACTTAGCAACTAACCAACAACGATAAGTTTCATAGCTAATCTTTTGCTTTGGCTCTCTCCTATGACTTCTTGTTCTTGTATTATTCTACAAAGGTCTTTCCTTATCTTTTAAAGTATTAATAAAAGTATCATGCTTTACTTCAAAAATAAATAAATAAATAAATTGCATATTGCCATTGTAGGAGCATCAGCATAGTTCAGGATAAGGTATATCTAGTTTTCCGATATCTTAATGAACCTAAAACTCAAAGAGAAAACCCTTGACAGTTTCAGTTGTCATCATTTGTAGGCTTTATTAAGAATTCAGCAGGTTGTTGCTATCAGCCAGTTAATAAGGGTTCCATTCATTTGCACCACTGGGGAGATGGTTTCAGATGGTCAACTGTAGTATGGCAGATGAGCTTGCATCACGTGTCTTGTGGCTTCAGCAGTTTATCCTCAGCTCCCCATAGCTCAACCTCCCCCAGCTGCTTCCCACTCCAGATGAGGACCAGAGGTACATAGCGTCTCGTTGCTCTCTCCCTTACTGACCTACAAGGTTGTGCTGTCATAAGTGCATTTGATTTTGTTTGAAACACTACGAAAGGCTCCTATGATAACCATCAATGTATGTGATTGAAGATTTGCAGTCCTGCTTGATTTGTGTGGCTAGAAGAGTTCCCATGAAGGAGAGACCAGCTCTTCCCTCATCAGAAAGTTTCACTACTCGCCAAGATCTCCAAGGTAAATTTTCTCAGCAGAGAAGGGCAAAGAAATCATTCTAGAATACTTACGTGTTTGTCAGCGCAAGGAATGGGTCTAGAAGCTGATAAAGGAGCTGAGCATAGCAGCTGCTGCTGGGGCAGAAGCTGAAGGTGGGGAGGGGAGTGGGGGGACACTTCTTCTCACCTTCTACCCTCCTGGTCCACGCACTTACACTACCTATTCCTAAAGAAATCAATTTTTATCTTTTTAAGATCTAATTATTTCTCTAAAGAATAGATGAGTGCGTAGGTCAAATGCTCGCTGTTGTTTACTAGGCAAGATCACGTCCCTGGACACCAGCACCATGCGGGCCGCCATGAAGCCAGGCTGGGAGGACCTGGTGAGGAGGTGCATCCAGAAGTTCCACGCGCAGCACGAAGGCGAGGCTGTGTCTTACGCAAAGAGGCATCATCACGAAGGTAATGGTCTCTTAGTGATACTCTTCTTGAAGTTCGTCTTGCTGACTTAGCCCTTCTCATAAGCGCGCCATCTGCAGCAGTGATTCCTGAACCCACCCTGGGGGCTTAGATCTGGTGACTCTTGCCCAGGACTGTCGCTATCTAAAGGGAAACTGAATAGGAGGAACTGTAGGGCTAAGAGTGTGATGAGGGAAGTCAAATTGAGGATGATAACCTCTCACAAAGGCAGATGAAAGGGAACGAGATCATTTTCTTCAGTGCTCCGGCTTCTAAACATGTAAGACGGTGCTCTCAGGTCCCCTCTAATAGCAAAAAAAAAAAAACCACCTGAATCATAAGGATACTGTGAAAATAAGAATGAAAGGAAATTTGCAAGAACAGGTGAATTCCTGGTAGAGGTGACAGTGGGATCCTGAGGCCTACCACCACCTTCCAGATGAAGTCTAGAAAGAGACATCACTTCTAGAAAGAGATGAAGTGACTTGTCTGGGGTCATACAGTTGGTTAATAGGACACCTGGAGCTAAGCCCACAGTGTCAGAGTCGTCTTTCAGTAATAATAGCAGCCCTCTCTGAGCACCTGGCCTCTGCCTGGCATCAGCCCCCTTTCTGTGGGCTGCTCGATCCCCACAGTCCACCCAGGGACGTGGATGTTTGCCCCCCATGCTGTCGATGGGGAACTGACGCAGGTGACACGGACCTGGGAGCCTTCAATTAGAAAGTGTGAGCCCTGGAGGGACCTGAGGGTCGTCTTGCCATCGTTCCACCGACTGCTCCCACTGCTGTTCTGCAGCATCACTTTTTCTCAAGTGCATTCTGGTCTTTTGCTGAATTGGCAAGAACAAAGAAAAAAAAAATCCTTTAGCGCTTACTGCGGACTCCATCGTGGAGGGAGATACTTTTCATTTCCAGTCTTCTGACCCTTCTCTCATGGGCCCCACGTGTCCTGGTGGGGGCACTTGGTTACCAGCATGGATTCCATCGGAGCCACGCTGCCTTTGAGGGACGGGGCCCTGTGCTTTGTAACTGGACTTGGCAAATTGTCTCCGTATTTGCAGAAAAAATTTATAACTCAGTATTGAAAATGCAGTTTTAGTTTGTCATCTGCTATTTAAGGTGCATCCATGACTCTGTTGTTGCTGTTCAGTTGCTAAGTCATGTCCGACTCTTTGAGACCTCGTGAACAACAGTACACTGGCCTTCCCTGTCCTACACTATCTCCTGGAGTTTGCTCAAACTCTTGTCCATTGAGTCAGTGATGCCATCCAGCCATCTCACCCTCTGTTGCCTCCTTCTCCTCCTGCCCTCAGTCTTTCCCATCATCAGGGTCTTTTCTAATGAGTCGGCTCTATGCATCAGGTAGCCAAAAAGTTTTGGAGCTTCAGCATCAGTCCTTCCAGTGAATATTCAGGACTGATTTCCTTTAGGATTGACTGGTTGGATCCCCTTGCAGTCCAAGGGACTCTCAAGAGTCTTCTCCAGCACCACAGTTTGAAACTCTGGCATTTATCAATAGTGTTTGTATGTTAAAAAGTTGATGCTTTTAAGATTGCTTATGAAAAAATATAAGTCATGGTAAATAACCCTTATTTTTTCTCATCCTGTTTATCCTTTTTATCTTCTTCATCCACATTTCTTAGAAATAAGCACTAAATCCAACCATTTGTGTCTTCCAGCATTTTTCTTTAAGTGGGAAAGAAAAAGAGGAAGTAAAGATGCCACATTTGACAGAAATAAATAACTTACTTGTCATTTCAGTAGATCTGGTTTAAAATAAAAAGAACAGTAATGAAGAATAAGAAATCCCCCAGCAACCGTGTTCAGTGTCCTGGGGCTCTGAATAGCGATGCCCCATGTTTAATCCTGTGGCTTCCTGATTCCTTACACAAGGGTTTGCACATATGTCCTAGGCACAGCACTAGGTTTAAACAGAGGGGACCCACTGAAAGGAGACTCTGCCACGTATAAAATACATTTCATCCAAGTGTATGAAATAAGTCGGATTGCAGGTAATCATTAGTATTGAATAAAAATCTACCAGAAGACTTTGTTTACATGGAGGCGCTTCCTAAATGCATTTAGGAGCTTGCTGACATAAATCTGCTCAGCGGAAGTTCTTGATGTAGACAAACGGTAATGGAAAATCTCAAAGGATCACTGCCAAGTTCGGATAAAATTCTGAAATTATAAGCCACTGGAAATACGAGTCCTATTATAAAAATGGTATTCCTGCTGCCGTTGGCTGGCATCTGAGTATGGAAAGCCAGACGCACATGTGTACAATAATTTGTTTCCAGTACTGCCACTTCAGAGGAATCATGCAACAGTTGGTGGCAGAAAGTGATACCTAAATACTGTGTGTCCCTACCTGGAACTGCGGAGGGGGTTTACCAGGGAAATTGCTCAAAGTGAAATTTTACCAAAAAGTCTGAATCCTCGTTGTATGTCAGCACCTGCCTCTGTTGTGTCTGTGTGTGTGTGTGTGTCTTTCGGTAATTTTGTGGAATGATGAATGTACTTGGTCACTTTGGGACTGACTATTCCACCCACAAAATTTGTGCTGAGGATTATGTGGTAAAAAAATGGCAGTCGTCTTAAAATGGTTTAGGAGGTAAGATAACTAAACCATGTGGCCGAATCAAGTGTTCTTTTTTTTAATATGCAGTATTTGACAGCTTTAAAATGCAGTTGTTTTAAAGAAAAATCTGAAATTTTGAGAGAAATTATTTTAACCTAGTGTTATATTTTCTGCTGTAGTCCTGAAAATGGAAATAACTGATGTCATTATCCAGATGTTAAACTAATTCCACGTCACTCAGAGTTGTGCTTTTATTATTTCCGTTTTCCATTTAGCCTTCTTTTTTCTCCGAAAAAGATCCCTCTGGTTGTTTATGTTTTACTTCCTGTTGTCCTGACCACAGAAATAATATGTCTTACACACTGAGAAACAAAATTGGGGAATGGTAATATGATATAATGGATTAAATAGTTTGTAACTTCAAGATGAATATTCAGAGGATATATTCAGTGTCATAAGTTTTACATAATATTTACTATTGTATTGATTTAAAGAGAAATTAAAGGCACATTGTACCCTTTAGAGGTAATCCTGTTTATAACACCATATTATTTCCTAATGTTTCAGACAAATCATTGCAAAACTTGTTTTGAGCTAATAAATTATTTATACTCTATCTTACCATGATACTGAAGATTTTTAAAAGAACATAGTTGGGGGATCAAAACTTCATTTGGGGGGAAGAAAACCCAGTATACTGAAATTATTGGCATCATGAGAGAAAAATAAATATGCTTTTAAAAATGGATAATGGATAATGTTCTGTCATAAAGTATTACTTACAACTCTCTTCAACCTGCTGGGAGGAAAATATTAAACTTAACCAAGCTGATTACTGTTATTATGTCTGGTCCCGCCCCCACCCCCAGTTTTGTTTCTAACCATGCATCTGCTTCCTTGCTCGCCTGCAGTGCTGAGACAGGGATTGGCATTCAGTCAGATCTACCGTTTTTCCTTGTCTGACGGCACCCTCGTGGCTGCCCAAACGAAGAGCAAGCTCATCCGATCTCAGACTACTAACGAACCTCAGCTTGTGATATCTTTGCATGTGCTGCACAGGTAAGCCTCTTTCTGACACACCATCTCCCCTGCCCAGCTCAGGAGGCCAAGGTCTAAAAGTAGATTTTATCCCAGAGCTTGTCAGCTTGGGTAGACATTTCTGTTGACCAGCCCCAGTCATGTAAATATAAATTGATTTGTTATTGGGACTTCCCTGGTGGTCCAGTGGTTTTAAGACTTCCAGTGCAGAGGGTAGGGTTGGTTCGGTCCCTGTTTAGGAAACTAAGATCCCACATGCCTCATGGCTGAAGAACCAAAACAGAAACAGAAGTAATGTTGTAGCAAATCCAATAACGACTTTTAAAATGGTCCACATCAAAAAAAAGAGAAAAATAAGTAAACTGTTGGCTAAAAGACAACTTCTGATGCTGAAATTCAAATTAAGGCTACACTTTGAACTTTAGCCTTAAGACTAATATATTTTATTTTATTTATTTATTTATTTAATTTTCTTGGCCGAGCCATGCACCTTGTGGGATCTTAGTTCCCTGACCAGGGATCGAACCCAGGCCCTCGCCAGTGAAAACTTGGGAGTCCTAACCACTGGACCACCGGGGAATTCCCAATACTAGTGAATTTTAAAACCTAACTAGAACACAAGCTCACACTAACTTTAAGGAAAACAGATCCGTCCCCAGCAGTGACACATGGAGGGCAGGAATACAGAATGACTTCTGCTCCCATGTGTTTAGATTTTAAACTTTCAAATATACATATACTTAGAAAGGAGTATTTTAGATTGTTATTCTCAGCTTTAAATTAACCTTTTGCATTAGACTTTAAATTGAAAGGTAGTAAACATTTTCCCAAAAAATAAAAGTGAGGAAAATTGAATGTTGATTTTTAAAGTAACTATCATAAACCATCTTGTTTTAGAGCACAAATATAGGGAAATGATTGCATTTCAAGTTATGTAAATATTTATGTGTGTGCTGTATAAAACTTTATGAGGTACTATCAGCAGATATATAAAGTTGCTCTAGAGTTCCCTTTTATTACACTTCTCAATTATGTACTTTGTTATTTAGAAATTAAAATCAAGCGGCCCTGTTTGCCAACTCTTAATAAATCCGACCTCGAACTGAAACAATCTGAAAGTGATTACAGATGGGCCAGATTGCTCCTCCCTAACTGAAAGCTGATGTTTGACAATTTGTGAAACCTGTTTTGTTTGGATTTGTGAACGCATTTGGTAACTCACGAGTGACTGCCAAGCTGTAAATTGAAGCTCACAGGGCTTGGAAAATCGTCTAGCTTAGAAAGCTGCCCTGAGTGCAGGCGTGAAGTGGGGTGGCCTGCGAGTTAGGGACTAAGATCCCAGAGTAAGGATGATCTGCAACTCCTCGCATGTGGTCTGAGAGGCGCTCACTTGGCCTTCTAGGGGAACCCAGGCGGGGGACCTGTTAAACAGGTAACCGAATTCCCAACACTTTGGGTAACTTTGTTGGCTTGAAAACTTGGAGAGTTTCGAATAGTTGGGGCGGGGTTTTTTTTTTTTCCCTCTTAAGGTTTACTATTCATCTTGAGCCAAGTAGCCCACATCAAGCTCCAGGCTCACAGATGGGTCTCTTGTTAGGAATTGTAATCTCTGGCAAATAATTGAAGACAGCTATGCTTGCTTGGGTCATTTCTTTCAGACAGTACAAGCTCTCAGTTATTCATGATAATATACCGGTTAATGAGCAAGGTATAGTATGTAATTGGAACCCTGCTAATGTCTTGTCTAGCAACTACGATGTCAATATGGTAGTAGTCAAATTTAAACACAAACTCCCTCTGTAAAACCACAGACGTCTTAATGAATGGACTGGAAAACATCCCTCTTGGTCCTGAATGCTGCATGTTCAATCTTGCCCGTAATTGCAGATGGTTTCATCAAAGTATTATCTTTCTTTTCCTTCCACGTTGTCCGTTCTTTTAAAGAAATGAAGCAATCTCATCTTTGAAAATTAATAACAACTTGCTCAGTATCTTCCCTTTTATCTTATATGTCTTTCCTCATCTTACAGAGAGCAGAATGTATGTGTAATGAATCCGGATCTGACTGGACAAGCGATGGGGAAGCCATTGAATCCAATTAGCTCTAGCAGCCCTGCCCACCCGGCCATGTGCAGCGGGAACCCTGGTCAGGACATGACCCTCAGTAGCAATATAAACTTCCCCATGAACGGCCCAAAAGAACAGATGGGCATGCCCATGGGCAGGTTCGGTGGTTCCGGGGGAATGAACCACGTGTCGAGCATGCAGGCAACCACTCCTCAGGGTAGTAACTATGCACTCAAAATGAACAGCCCCTCACAAAGCAGCCCGGGCCTGAATCCAGGACAGCCCAGCTCCATGCTCTCGCCAAGGCATCGCATGAGCCCCGGGGTGGCCGGAAGCCCTCGAATCCCTCCCAGTCAGTTCTCCCCCGCAGGAAGCTTGCATTCCCCCGTGGGAGTTTGCAGCAGCACAGGAAATAGCCATAGCTACACCAACAGTTCCCTCAACGCGCTGCAGGCCCTCAGCGAGGGGCACGGGGTCTCACTGGGGTCGTCGTTGGCCTCCCCGGACCTCAAAATGGGCAATCTGCAAAACTCCCCAGTGAATATGAATCCCCCCCAGCTCAGCAAGATGGGGAGCTTAGACTCCAAAGACTGTTTTGGACTTTACGGGGAGCCCCCAGAAGGGCCAACCGGGCCAGCAGAGAGCAGCTGCCACCCCGGGGAGCCGAAGGATCCCAGCGAGGCCAGCCTGCCTCCGACTGGGAGCAGTGAGAGACCCGACGGGCAGAGCCGACTCCTCGACAGCAAGGGGCAGACCAAACTCCTGCAGCTGCTGACCACCAAATCCGACCAGATAGAGCCCTCGCCGCTGCCCAGCTCTCTGTCGGACACCAACAAGGACTCCACAGGCAGCTTGCCAGGCCCCGGGTCGACACATGGGACTTCGCTCAAGGAGAAGCATAAGATTTTGCACAGACTCCTGCAGGACAGCAGCTCCCCTGTGGACTTGGCAAAGCTGACAGCGGAAGCCACGGGCAAGGAGCTGAGCCAGGAGACCAGCAGCACAGCTCCTGGGTCCGAGGCAACCATCAAGCAGGAGCCAGTGAGCCCCAAGAAGAAAGAGAATGCACTACTTCGCTATCTGCTCGATAAAGACGATACTAAAGATATCGGTTTACCAGAAATCACCCCCAAGCTTGAGCGACTGGACAGTAAGACGGACCCTGCCAGCAACACGAAATTAATAGCTATGAAAACTGAGAAGGAGGACATGAGCTTCGAGCCCAGTGACCAGGTAAGGTTTGTCGGGTGTTCTCCCAAGGGTACTGATTCATAGCCATCAGGGATTTCTCCACAAGGGGCCTGCTGAGGCCTCAGGGGACTAGATGAAAATAAGCCTCCTCTTTGGTGGTTCTTGCTTTGAAACAGAGGTAATTCTCACTGAGGCCACAAGTTCCAAACACTCTTACTTAGCAAAAAATGGAATCGTCGTTGTTCAGTTGCTAAGTCATCTCCAATGCTTTGAGACCCAACAGACTGCAGCACACCAGGCTTCCCTGTCCTTCACTATTTCCCAGAGTTTGCTCAAACTCATGTCCATTGAGTCATAATGCCATCCAACCATCTCATCCTCTGCTGCCCTCTTCTCCTCCTGCCCTCAGTCTTTCCCAGCATCAGAGTCTTTCCAGTGAGTCAGCTCTTTGCATCAAGTGGCCAAAGTCTTGGAGCTTTAGCTTCAGCATCAGTCCTTCCAGTGAATATTTGGGGTTGATTTCCCTTAGGATTGACTGGTTTGATCTCCTTGCAGTCCAGGGGACTCTTCAAGAGTCTTCTCCAGCACCATAATACAGAAGCATCAATTCTTTGGTGGTCCCTCTTTATGGTCCACCTCTCACATCCATACATGACTACTGGAAAACCCATAGCTTTGACTATATGGACCTTTGCTGGCAGAGAATAGAGCAGATGCTGACTTTTATTTTGTGAAGAGCCAAATGGTAATATTTCTGGCCACACACTCTGTAACACAGCTATTCAGCTCTGCCACTGGAGGGCTACAAAAGCAATCTTAGATGTTAGGGGAACAAGTGAGTGTGCTGTGTTCCAGTCAAACTTTATCGACAGGCACTGATGCTTGAATTTTACACAATTTTCATGTGTCACAAGATACTCTTCTTTTGAAAATTTTTTCAATTATTAATAACTGTCAATCCCTTCTTAGCTCATGGGCCATACAGAAATAGCGTTTCGCACATAGGTCAGCTGGGGTTTACCAACCCCTGGTATCAGAAGACACCTCACTTGGAAACAATCACTTCCTTGAAACTGGGTTTGGTCAGGGTAGACTTAAGTAAATGATTTCTTACTTACCTTTCTCTCTTTTTAAGATCAGAGTCTGGCTGGTTTTCAAACTTAGTGAAAGTCATTCTACCTCTCTTTATTCTTGGCCAGGACTTACGCTTGATGCTGAAGAATTTCTTAGGCCATCGGTAAAAACTTATTTAAGGGGAAATAAAGAGGAGAGGAGAGGTAGAATTGTCCTGGGTCTTGGTGTAACTGAGCCACCAAATATCAAAATAAGTGCAAAACTGAAATAGTAGGTGGTGTTGTTCTTACTTGAAAAACAAATTCCCTGGGGAAAAAATCCAGGATAGCTAAAATAATATTCAAAGTCATCCTTGATGACACGCTGAAGTAGTGACATCACAGGGAAAATGCCGACAGTCTAATATTTTTGTTTATGTTAAAAAAAAAATGAAAAAAAAAAGAGTCATTACTGACAATAATGGCTTGGCTTAAGGGGCTTTCTGGGGAATCAGCAACTGGCTGGGTTAACGATGTCAGGAGCACTGCCTTCAGTCATGGTGGGTTCGAAGTGAAGAAGCTGCCCAAACCTCTTGACTTAAAATGGTTCACTGACTTGGCTTTGAAACTTGTTTTGCAAGTGGACATTTTAGGTGTCGCTGGTTCAGGTGTGCATGGGGAGAGGAGAGGTTAGCACCCCTGGCCGTCACCTGGGGACCTCGTAGGTGGAGGCTGAGCCAGGGGGCGGCTCTAGGGTGGAGAGGCTTGATGGGCCCCCGCACGGGGCTGAGGCCACACTTGGCTCTGACAGCGGGCTCCTTCTGGGTCCTGAGCACGGAGCTTTCTGTCCATCTTGCACTCTCATGTCTGGCCCACCACTACCATTCCGTGAGGGCTTCGTGCCCTTCAGGAGGGAAACTGCATCGTCGTGTAAACCCCTTTGGTGATGGCTGCTTAAACTTAGCTGTTGGTGCAGAGTTCTCAACACCGGCTACTCTGTGATGATATGAGATCATTACGTGGGGACTCAGCAGAAACTTAACAACCATATCTTGAATACAGTGTTGTGTCACACCATACTGACAGCTGCAGACGTTTTAATCTTTCGAGGTTTACTAGATTAGAATACACAGGGCTAGTGGCAGTTCTGAGTGGCAGGCACAGATACTGTCACTCAGGTTTCTTGACACACGCTACAGGGCAAGATGGTGACTCACGAGGTCCACCTTGGCTAAATGGTTGGGCCCTCCCTCCAGGAACAGAATTT
This sequence comes from Cervus elaphus, assembly GCF_910594005.1. NCBI lineage: Eukaryota > Metazoa > Chordata > Mammalia > Artiodactyla > Cervidae > Cervus > Cervus elaphus. The sequence continues at coordinate 37,125,742 of NC_057835.1, read as the reverse complement.
ATTTCTATCCCTGGACTGAGGCCCTAGGGACCCAGGGCCCTGGGAAGGGGGGTGCTGTTTGGCATTTTTATATTTAGCTATGTGATTACATTAACTTCATACAAGAAACTAACAAAGGTGAAGGTTTTTTTAAGTCCTTGAGTCACTTGCAGTTTCTAATTGGTATTTATAAGAACATTTTTTAAATCAAAACTGTCTCACTTTGGGAACTTAAAGCACAGAGTATTATCTGCACTAATCTGTCATTTTGAATGGACACATACAGACATACACACAGACACACACACAGTATTTTTTTCTTAATGAAACCCAGTTCCTGGTTTTACCTTCTATCCATTCCCATTTAAAACCCCACCCCAAAAATACTGCTTCAGAGCAATTTTAACATCAAAAACGTTGCAGCTTGAAAAGAAAGGTTACCACAGGAAGTATGCATTACCTAAATTTAGATCAAAGTCAGAATGACTTACTTTAAGGGAAAAAAAAAAAAGGATTTTTTCACTCCCCTCCCTCCTTCACTTTTCCGAAATACAGATTGATTCTATCTCCTGTTGACTTCTAGGCACATTTATCTAAGACTTTTCTTTCATTTCAAGGGAACACAACACATTTTTATTTAGTAAGATAAACTGCTAGCGAGCCTGAACTGCACAGTTAACTTTCTTGTTATTTTGACTCAGAAAAGAACTATTATCGAGTGTGTGTTTAACCTATCACTAACTTATTAAGGGCAGGAAGTACTTCAATGGCGCTGTTATACCGAAAATAGCATTCTTCACTGGGTAGAGTATTTAAACAACGTTTGTTTCTACAGTGTTTCATAACCAACAGGAAACAATGACAGAAAAATTTCCAATATGTTCACTGACTTAAGTTATATACTTATTTACACAAGGGAGCATGTGTAAAGGATACTAACTAAATGGTACTCTTAGGCTTTCTTAATGCTACTGGGCCACTTATGATGAGGGTTTAGAAATAGTCTGTGGAGAATTTCTTCTTGCTATTTGGCCCCATTAGAAGAGCAAACCATATTTTAAACTGGTAGTGGCCTGAAAATTTCCCTCCAAACATGGTAGAACTGTGTTACCATTTTTTAAAGCAATTTTCTGTTAGGCAAATGTGGTAAAATTACCAGTTTTTTAAAAATTTTTTGAAACATTGTTTTGTAGTTTATTAGAATACATGTCATTAAAATACATATGTTCTTTATATTTCCGTCAGGGAACAAATTGATTTGACACATGAAAAATTCATAAAACCAGGAAAATGAAAAATTACAGAAATCAAGTCCAATTTTCATTTTGTAGAACTTTTACAAAAATCTTTCTGACTCATTTTCTGCCTGAAATAGTTTAAACCAACTCTTCAAATTGATGTGGCTAATTTGAGCGTTCGAAGAGATGCCTAAGCAAAACTTTGAAGTATCTTGGCAAAGCGTTTTAAAGGAAGGCATTAATCTTTTTGTCTTGTGAAGAAATCATGCCTAAGAAAGGAACTAGAGGAACTTTTGATGAGAATTAAAGCTTACAAAAACTTGAGGGAAGAAATGTTTGATCAGAAACTTAGTGTGATCAAATCTACCCCTTCTAGAACTTCCATGACTGCAGAAGAAAATGCCTATAGTTGTCAAAGTTTATTGCTAGGCAGCCAAAGGCATATAGATACTCTACTTGAAGAAGAAAATTTCTTGAAGTAAATTTAAAACAGTTAGATTAATTTAAATGTATACTCCAAAAATTGACAAGAAATAAACACAAGCAAAGCAATATTAACTCTAGTGGAGAAATTTTCATAATGCATTTTTCTGATGGTGAACTGAATGAAACTTAGCAGATTATTTGAAATAAAGAACCAAAAACTTGGTTGAAACCATCCAAATGTATTTTAATGCGTGTATGTGGAGAAAGAGATTAATTTTAGCCTTATTTTCTACTCTTTATATATATTAAACACAAGAGTAAATCACAATGAAAAACCACGAGTCCTGTCATCAGAGCTCTTTGAAACTATGATAGTTATTTTTCTACTCAAGATGGTTTAAAGTGTCATTTTATTTGAGTGAAAAGAGTTAAAGGTAAAAAAGAAAGGGAGGAGTCTAGGTCCAGACTATCAATCTGTATTGTAAAAGCTTTCTTTTACACACATCTGGGATTGGGAGCAAATATAAGGGCTTTCATTGAGGAAATTAATATACTGTATTTTTATCATCATTTGTATAAATCTGTATTGAGTCTTTCTCATTCAAGGCATCTGCAAAGCTTTCTCAAGAAATTACTTATTACTTCCAATGACCTACCCTCTCACTGCTCCACACACAATTTTAAAACACTCCACACAAGTCAGACTGTAGTAGGGAAACTCTCTAATAAACTTCAGTTTATTAGAACCTCTTTCTTACACCCATAGCTATTTTCAAGACCCAACTATAAGGATATTTGTCAATTTTTATAAGACTTTTTTTCTGAGAAATTATAGAAATTTTATGAGAAACTGAGTTGATTGTAGGAAGTTTTTTAAATTACAGGTTTAAATGGTTGAAGGAACCGTGTTGGCTGAGTGTCCATTGCCGTGTCCCGGGCACTGTCCTCGGAGGGTGTTAGGTGTTGATACTGTACTCCTGTTTGTACCTTACATGTTCAGCAAAACATGATAAAGATGGCTTTCCAACAGAGTCACTTTATACATACGTTTAACTTTCACAAAATTGTCCATACAGATTCAGGAAAAAAAAAAGAATAGGTATGTATTAAACGGTTAAGTTGTGTGAGCAGTTTTGCCCACCGTTCAACAGATTTGATCTGTCTTGGTTTGGTTTGGTCTTGGTTCCCTTGAAGCGCCGATGGTGTGAAAATGTAGCTACAGGCTTTTCCAGTGCAGAATGGCTCCCTCGTGGACTTCATCAGTTGGGAGTCAAGCCAGAGAGGCCGTGGTGTGCTTTCACCCACTGGCCGTGTTGCCCACGGGTGGGGGACATACAGTATGTTTCCTTCCCAAGCAGCTCTGAGGATCACTTCGTCTGTGTCTGTCCATACTTCAGCATTCTAACTTCAGAACCTAATCCTTACCTAAGATGTAGCTCTCCCAAATTTGATCCCTGCCTCTTCTGTAAGAAACAGATGGCTAAACTAACTAGAAAATGGTCTTATAATTGCTCTAACAGTACATTAGGAATTTCCTGGAAAATGGATCGCCAAGTTCTTGCTAAGCTAGTTGACTCTGAAACAAAGAGTCCAATAAAATATCACTTCATTGTATCCTTTCTTACGTGAGAAATTGTGTCCAGTAAAAAGACTTTCTAGATAGATATATTACATTTGCCATAAATTGCAAAAAACTTAGTCCAACTTCTTGTGTGTAGAATAAAACTATAAGCCATTCTGCTTTAAGTAAATTATATCATTTGAATTGCTAGTGTAGACAAAAGGGTTAGTCATGGTCAAGGATTGAAAGTCCATCAGTGACTTTGGGGAAGTTACCTAACGTGTTTTTCCACCTACACATCAGGAAAATCATTCTTACCACTCTCTTCACTAGGAAATAATCTTGGGGTTTAACTTAGCCATTTTCTTGCATGGTTGGCACCGTCTGATTTTAAATACTTGGCACCCAGATAGGTTCTACTTGAAAGAACATAAATTCAGTTGAGGTCTCGGGAAGAAAAGCGCTAGCTGTGAAATAGTGGTGCTGCATACCGTGTTATTTTAATATTGATAATTGAAAGGAAATTATTTTAATAAAGGGAAAAGCCATAAGAAACATGTTTACAGCTTCTGTAAAGTCATTTGATAGATGCAGTGATTGGAAACGACCTCCTGCCTCCCTGCATTTGTCCCCTAAGCTGATGAGGACTGAGAAAACCAGTGTCATTTGAAACTGAAAGTGTAAGCAGTAAAAAAAAAATAACACCACTCAAATGGAAAAGACAGGGCTGAGTTGTTCAGGGTTACTTCAAGCTCATTGTGCATTTTACCTCTTGGTCTTAAAAAAAAAAAAGAAAGAAAAAGGAAAGAAAAACAAAGTTATAAAGGGAAATGACCATTTACTAAATACTGATTTCGTGTAAACTTGGATCATATTTTCCACCCGTTTTTGTTGTTGTTATTTCTTCAAGTGAGTTAACCACTAAACCTGGGCCTAGACTGTAAATCCTAGTACACCCATGGTTAATTAGAAATACTCATACTCCTGATTAATTGAATTATTAGCATAAAATGAAGGGGAATTTATAAATCGACAGTGAATCCCAGTGCTGGAAGAGAGCTTTCTTTCTAATTCAGTCATATCTTTTTACCAAGGAGGAAATTGAGGAGCAAGAAATTAAATTATTTGTCCTTTGTCAATTTAATTTTTTGTTGTTGTTTTTAAAGATGATCAATAAACAGTGAGGCCCGAGGTTCACATGTGTCCACATCTCATTTGGCTCTGGTTCCTTGTACTCATTAGGTCTGTAATTGCACATGGGCCTGTGTAGGACTGGATAAACTCTTCTGTTTGTTAACCACAGCCTGGCAGTGAGCTGGACAACTTGGAGGAGATTTTGGATGATTTGCAGAATAGTCAATTACCGCAGCTTTTCCCGGACACGAGGCCAGGCGCCCCTGCTGGATCAGTTGACAAGCAAGCCATCATCAATGACCTCATGCAACTCACGGCCGAAAGCAGCCCCGTGACACCTGTCGGAGCCCAGAAAACAGCGATGCGAATCCCACAGAGCAGTGAGTATGGGGTGTTGACGGTTATGCCAAGAAATTCCCATGTAATCACCATCAGAAACAGGGATTACTGAAATCTGATGCAAACAGCTTAGTCACTTCACAGTTTCTATGGTCAAATAGCACCATCTACTGTCCCAGCCCTTCAAAACAGTAGTCAGAGTGGGTTCTAGTCAGTGTGGCCTTTCTGCAGGCGCTTGTGGTTGATAGAGTCAACACAGAGGGAGACTGACCTGCACAGATAAAAGTTCTTTGGATGATTGTCATACTTCTCTTCATTTCAGTTACTGCCTTCAGAAATGGAGTTCAAAATAGATTTTATGTGTCTTAATAAATGACTAAACACTTAAAAGATAGAAACTTAGAAAGTTATGCTGACTTTTTAGGAATAATACACTCACTAGTGAAAATTTCTTAACCAGAATTATAAATCTTTATATATGAAAGGGCTATACACATTAAAAATATCTTGTCCTGTCTCTTTGGAATCCTCATGTAAATATCAGTTTTACATGGAAATTTATCACAGAAATGGTTTCTAAATGCATCTTGAGTTTAATTAGTGTGATATAAAGCTAGAAGACCTTAGATTATAAGATACAATTTGTATCGCTTTTTCTTTTTTTCCATCCTTCACAGCTTGCAGGATCTCAGTTTCCCAAGCAGAGGTTGAATCCAGGCCATAGCAGTGAAAGCCCCTTTCCTAAATACCAGGCCACCAGGGAATTCCCTTTTATTTTATGTTTTTGTAGGTTTAAGATAAAGTCTTTCTTCATTTAGTGAAGAACACTTACTTGGTTTACAGACTTCATAATTCCCTAAAGTTATCCAATAGCTTTTTTTTTTTTTTTTTTTTTTATCCAATAGCTTTTAAGAGAAGAAAATATCTTTCCTGAACGAGGGACATAACTTGTAGAAAGATAGAGAATCTCTTTAGTGCTTGGTTGATGAGCATAATGATTTTTCTCTCTTCAAAGCTTCAAAGTTTGACCCAAAGCTTAGCTGCTGCTGCTAAGTCACTTCAGTCGTGTCTGACTCTGTGCGACCCCATAGACGGCAGCCCACCAGGCTCTGCCATCCCTGGGATTCTCCAGGCAAGAACACTGGAGTGGGTTGCCATTTCCTTCTCCAATGCATGAAATTAAGAAGTAAAAGTGAAGTCGCTCAGTCGTGTCCGACTCTTCGCGACCCTATGGACTGCAGCCTACCAGGCTTCTCCGTCCATGGGATTTTCCAGGCAAGAGTACTGGAGTGGGTTGCCATTGCCTTCTCCGCAAAGCTTAGCATCTGTTCTCAAATGAGAAATGGCAACCATCAACCAAATTACAATGTATCTTTGATTAATAGATTTTTTCTTAAAGTGATTCCTGATCTTTCTGAAAAGGGTAAAACAAAATAGAGTTTATGCTGGTTATGTGTCAGACCTGCCAATTTGTTTGGGAATGGAAGGTTGCTTATGGCCCATGAGAGATCACAAAGTCAGAGAATTGAGACGTGAGTAAGAAACACTCTACCGAGCTTATGCTTAAGGTCCAGAGGAGTTACTGAAAGGGTGTGTGGAAACTCATGGGTTCTCTCCTTTCTGTATCTCCTGGTGTTGCTCAGACTATTGAATAACATCCAGGTAGCTAAACCTGAGAAAGTCAGATTAAGCATATCCATAATTTTCATTCCAAATAATAATTCTTCTAAATATTTTATTTCTCTTACTGATTGTTAAGGACGTTAATATGTTTTAAATGTTCTGTTTCATGCTGTGTTTATATAATTCAGAGAAAATAAACTGCTTGATATTATTTTATATATTTGTTCTATGAATTGCAATCTACAATATCTTTGTTCTTGTAAAAACACTTACCAAATAACTGGTTGTCTGTGTGATAGTATAGTGCATTGATGTAGTGCTTACTACACAATAAGCTCTTATAAACTAATCATAGAAGCCATTTCAAATATAAATAAATCTGGAATTTAAAGAATATGTATTTAGAAGATTTAACAGCACCTTAAAGCTTTAATACTGACTTTCGGTACCAGAGTTCACACTTAAAGACTTCCAACTTTCAGTGAGAATAGACATTTTTAGCCTAATTCTCTTCCTAGGAAAATCCAGTTAAAATATGACAGTCTCAGTCCAAACCACATGTGTCCAAGTTTGGTGCATTTGAGATATTTATGGCTTCACAGCTGTGACAAAACAGTATTTCTAAATTCAAATAATATATGAAAAACATATTTGTAGTTTACTTAGCAAACACAGTTGAATATTAGAAGTTGATATTGGGGAGAAAAATATACAGTAAATAACAGACATGTTCTCCTTCTTTTTTTTCCTTTGCTTTATTGCTCTGTGAGGTTGTCAAGAAGTAAATTAGAGACGTGTTGATTAGATTGCAAGTCTGTGTTTGGACGCCCCATGTTTTTTTTGTCTGTGAATTTGTCTTTACTAAGCAGCTGGTCCCAGACATGCATACCTTTGTGATTTTACAAACGACATTTCCCCTGAACACTGCTTCTGTTACTATTTTCCATTATCCTCTATTAACCTTCAATTTTCATTTGTTTTCTCCTTAGCTTTTAATAACCCACGACCAGGGCAACTGGGCAGGTTATTGCCAAACCAGAATTTCCCACTTGACATCACATTGCAAAGCCCAACGGGTGCTGGACCTTTCCCACCAATCAGAAACAGTAGTCCCTACTCAGTGATACCTCAGCCAGGAATGATGGGTAATCAAGGGATGATAGGAAACCAAGGAAATTTAGGGAACAGTAGCACAGGTAAGGGCTCATATGCGCTGTTAACTTTTTATTGGTGGGTTATTCAACTTAATGATGTATTCCTCCACATCCAAGTAGTAGAATTTTTCGTGTGAAATTTTTTATGCTAGAAACACATTTGAATGTAAGAAAATTCTGCAGATTTTCACTGTGAGCGTGGTATATGAAGAATTGGAAAGCATCCCAGTAGGCTGACCCTTTTTATGCTGTGATCATTGTTTTAACAAGGGTTCTAGTCGCTCGCTAATCCTACAGTAAAGACTTATTTCACTACTATTCCAGTTACTATTCTAGACCTTGTAGTGGTTTATGTAGAATAATTTGCTAGCTTTTTGTGATGATCCTGCTGATAACCCCAAAAGTGTATTAGTGTTAATCACTCAGTCATGTCTGACTCTTTGCGACCCCATGGACTATAGCTTTCCAGGCTCCTCTGTCTATGGAATTCTCCAGACAAGAATACTGGGAGAGGGTATACATTCCCTTCTCTAGGAGATCTTTCCAACCCAGGATAACCCCAAAACTTCCTATTAATTGATGATTTGTGTTTCATGAATTTCAGAATGAAGTGTAAAATTCCACCAACCTTTCATACTTGTAACAATAGCAATTCTCATTCTGAAAAATATTAAGAATATGAATTTTAAATGGTAGTGTGCTTAACCTAATAGTAGCTGATCCAAGAACTCCATTTTTAAAAATGTTTAAGGTTGCCTGTGATCTAGTTTGACCCTTGACCTGCTGTGGCTTAAGGTGTCTGCCAGGTTTCCCGTGCGTATTCCTAAGTGGTGGTCATCCCCATAGCAGCTGCCATACTCCCAAACCTCCTTCCGCTTCAGGCTGGGAATCGTTGCAGCAGCACTGATGGCTGTAACCACCACGGCCTGTACCCTCTGGGTACCCTGCACCCTTAGCATGCTGAGCTTTCTAATGAAGGCCTGCTCCCTGTTTATAACTGGAGACAAAGCCATTGAAAGAAACATGTTTTAAAAAGAACTTATATTCATAGGTTTTAATTTTTGGCATTTTTTTTAGTTTAGTGTGTCATCCCTATAATCACATTTCCATTCAGATAAGTGAAAATAAGGGTTCAGTTGAAAGAAAAAAGATGGACTTTTTTTTTTCACTTTCTGTTGTTGGTAAGCAGTTCACATGGGAAATGTGAGCTGTGTTGTGTTAAAATAGTTTATTCAGTCAGCAAATATTTACTGGGTGCCTACTAGATGTGCCAGACACTGACTACATCACTAACTTACTTATTTGCAAAAACAATGCCATATTAATCTTATATTATTTTTAAGATAAAGTATTGATTTATATAAGTAAAATGTTGACTCACATGAAATTCTATCAGAGAAAAGGAGCCAGTAGTTTATTAAAGGTGGCTCCTTATCAGTGAAATGCAACATCTGGCTTCTAGGAGAAACATTAGGAATTTGGGGACATTCAGTTCAGTTCAGTTCAGTCGCTCAGTCGTGTCCGACTCTTTGCGACCCCATGAATCGCAGCACGCCAGGCCCCCCTGTCCATCACCAACTCCCAGAGCTTACTCAAAACTCATGCCCATCGAGTCAGTGATGCCATCCAGCCATCTCATCCTCTGTCGGACATACCTATATTCAAATCTAGGCAGCCTGGAGATGACTGGCATCCAGACTATAAAGATCAAGCAGTGTCTGTGCTTTGCTTTAAAAAAAAAAAAAAGAAAAAAAACGTGAAAGAGACTACCCTGGTTATAATTACATTAATATTTCAAATTATGGATTATTTTCCCTTCTGCTTTCTAGACTTTATATAATCTTGTTATATTGATTAGATAATAGATTTTTTGAAAAAGAAAATGTCCTTTCGCCCATATCTTTATATCATTCAAGTCTAGTCTTCAAATGGTTTTTAAAATATGTACTAATATAATATTGTCCTAACTTGTTCAGTCTAATTACACTTAACTCTTCATCGCCCTGATGAGGTACATTCTTATTTCACCAGTGGAAAACTACCCACAATACACGCTCTCCCCATTTCTGAAATATACCCTGTTTTAGTTCTCAATACTTAAAGTCAACGCAAGCCACATCTTTGAAAGCGGAACTGTTGCACATCCTTTACTAAACATTTCAGAGTGAAGGGTCCTCCCTTGGGGTTCTGCCCCTTTAGGATACCGAGTTTTAGCCCACGTCTGGCCATCGCCAGCATCCCGGGGCCAGAGAGAGCAAGCACGTGACCTGCCGGCGAGCGCACCTCTCGCTGGCGTGTGTGGTCACGCAGCTGTTACCATCTCAAGCGTAAGAGGGTTTTTACAAATCTGTCCCTACCCAGTCTAGATCTGCATCACCAGGAACAAGGTCCAGGCACACCGAGGCAGCCGGCGCTTCCTTGCCGTGACCACAAAGAACCAGAGTAGAAAGATGCTTTCTTTTCCCCGGCTTCCAAGGCTGTCTCAGTCAGCTTTGAAACTTAACAAATTGTAATGCTCAGAAAGGGATTGGAGGATTTAAAGTCTGGCCAAGGCTTCACGGGATATTCTCTGTGATTTGGGTTTAGAATTAGAATATCGAGTATCAGTTCTTACCTTGTTTCTCTTGGCCTCACCTCCCTTTTGGAAAGTAAAGCATTGACGTGTATATCAGCTAATGTGATTCACTTCCTGAGGAAGGAAGTTGGGGTTATCCACACGCCACAGCACCTGTCTCTAAGTACATATGGGAACAACTTCAACAGCTTTTCCGAACTGTAAAGGGTGGCAAGTCTGTGTTGTGAAAAACTTCATAGTAATTGCCAACTTGTATTTCTTACCCAAGGGCCCACATCTGGCCCAGCGAGGGCGTGAGCTGTCGGGTTAACTGTGTATTGAGAACAACTGTCTGTCTCGTATAGAGTAAGAGCGTCTAGTGTTCCTACATGTTGACTATGTTTCCAGTCACCGCATCTCTGTCTTCTCTGCCTTGCCTGTAGGCATGATTGGCAGCAATGCTGCCCGGCCCACTATGCCGTCTGGGGAGTGGGCGCCCCAGAGTCCTGCCGTGAGGGTCACCTGTGCTGCTACCAGCAATGCCATGAACCGGCCGATCCAAGGAGGTATGATTCGGAACCCAACAGCCAGCATCCCCATGAGACCCAGCAGCCAGCCTGGCCAGAGACAGATGCTTCAGCCTCAGGTCATGAATATGGGTAAGGTGGTTCCTGTACTCTTTGCTTTTCATTTTTATGCATTCTTAGAAGGAGAGAGGAATAGCTCCTTAAGTTCTGTCAGGCTTGTCATTTGCGGTTTAGGGAATCCCCGCCCCCCACCCCACCCAGCCCGTGGCAAGCTATCATAAGTGGGATCTTGCTGAAAATCTCTGCACAGGGCCATAGAATTACAGGTTTTCCAGTAAAATAAGAGAACTCACTACCTTTATGATGTTTCGTTTTTGTTTGAAACTATCTGATTTCAACTTTTGCAGGGAGTGGATTGCAGTGTGACACTAGAAATATCATATAGATGATATTTTAAAGAAGCATTTCAACAGTACAGCAGTGTCCCGAACTCTGCATGGTCATCAGGACCTTAAAATGCAGACTTCTGGGCACTGCCCTAGACTAGGTGGGGCACAGTGGTGAAGAATCCACTGCCAATGCAGGAGATGTAAGAGAATCGGGTTCAGTCCCTGGGTCAGGAAGATCCCCTTGAGAAGGAAATGGCAACCCACTCCAGTATTCTTGCCTGGAAAATCCCACTGACAGAGGAGCCTGGCGGGCTATAGTCCATGGGGTCACAAAGAATCGGACATGACTAAGCACAGCACATTTCACCCTAGACAGACTAGACACCCTAAACAAGACTCTCCCAGGTCTTCACTGAAAGAGCAGGGTCTTATAGAGCAACTCAGAAAATATAAGGATCACTAGAATTCTGTTTCGATACAGTTCACGTTATTAAAATTAATGATCAGACACATTGTTTGATACCATTTATATGAAATGTCCAAAACAGGCAAATCTGTAAATAAAGTAAGATTAGTGGGTTCCTAGGGCTGGGGCTTTGTGGGGAGAATGGGGAGTGACTCCTAATTACATCATGAGGTTTTTTGGGGGTGGGGGGATGAAAACGTCCTAAAATTGATAATTGTGATGGTTGTACAGTTCTGCAACTACACTAATAGATACTGAATCATACACTTTAAGTGAGCTAAGTATATAGTATGTCAATTCTATCTCAATAAACGATTATTTTTTTTTTAAAAACTTAATGTAGCTCATTCTTGTTTCTTAATATTGACATACTAACCTTCCACTTATCCATTACCATAATTCAGATAAGGTGATGTTTGTGTACTTTTTCATATACTTAGACAGTGCAGGATGTTGTTATTATTTAGTCACTAAGTTGTATCCAACTCTTTGCCACCCCATGGACTATAGCCAGCCAGGCTCCTCATCCATGGGATTTCCCAGGCAAGCATACTGGAGTGGGTTGCCATTTCCTCCTCCAGGGGATCTTCCCGACCCAGGGATGGAACCTGCACCTCTTGCATTATTGGCAGGCGGATTCTTTACCACTGAGCAACTGGGGAAGCCCAGTGTAGGATGAGTAAGCGCTAAGTCATTACCGGAAAGATGCCGGAATGGTTTTGACATAATAATGCAGAATGGTCATCCTGCCCTGGCATCGGTTTTCTTTTCTAGTTGTTGCTCAGCACATTTTGGCTTATTGTTTCTGAGATGACATTCATGTTACCTTTCTATAGAGAGTGTACTTCCAATTAATAATGCACGATTCCCAAGTGTAAATTCACATAATTTGAGACTTGCATGAAAAATTAAAAATGGCCAGATTTCCATGCAGAAAATACACTGGGAAATTTCTAAAATACTTAATTCCTTCATTTAAAAATCATCATAGTAAATCCTTTCTGTCCAGAAATTTCATTTATCCTCAGTCTTTCTTCATGAATGACACATAGCTTTTGAGCTTGAAAAATGGCTCTATGAGCTTCATTGTGTAGCTGAATTGCTCTGATTTTTAATAAACTCATAAAAGCTGTGAACTCAACAGAAAAGTATCTATTGTAATGGAAGACAGGTCCACAGACAGTGATAATAAAATCATTAAAGAGCTCATATCATGCATTAGCTTTAAACCTCTACAAAGAGTTCCTAAGAAAGAGCATGTCTGAGTTGTCTGAGCCCTTTCTACTCCTGTCTTACTCAGACCAGCACTTCGAAAAATTATGTGTGGGACCTTGATGCCCTTTTAGCGGATCTGCAAGGCCAAAACTATTCTCATAATAATATAAAGATATTATTATTCTCTCATGGACTCACAATAGAGTTGGCTTTAAACAAAATCTTATCTCTGTTGCAAACAAACAACTCATAGAAAAACAGGTCAGATTTGTGGTTACCGGAGGGGAGGGAAAGGCAAGCCGGTTGGAGGTGGTCTAAAGGCACAAACTTCCATTATAAGATAAGTTCTAGGGATGTAGTGTACAACATGATCAATATAACTAACACTGCTGTATGTATGAAAGTTGTTAGAGTAAATCCTCTTGAGAGTTCTCATCACAAGGAAAAGAATTTTTTTTCTTTTTTTTCATTTGTTGAGACGATGGATGTTCACTAAATTTAATGTGATAATTATTTCATGATGTATATAAGTCAAATCATGGTACTGTACACCTTAAACTCATAGTGCTGTGTGTCAATTACATCTCAATACTACTGGAAGAAAAGTCTTGTTTATAACATAGTAGATTTATTATGATGATTTTTAAATGAATTAAGAGTCATTTTTTTCTATTTTCCAGTTTTAATTTTCAATACGGTATATAGCAGTAAGATGCATCCCACTTACACAAAAGCCTGTACATTAATAAGAGTATAAAGACTCCTTGGAGAAGGCCATGGCAACCCACTCCAGTATTCTTGCTTGGAGAATCCCATAGACAGAAGAGCCTGGCGGGCTACAGTCCATGGGGTTGCATAGAGTCAGACACGACTGAAGTGACTTAGCGTAAAAATTCCAAGGGGTTTGGAACTGCTCATCTAGAGTCTCAAAGTGGGTGATTAGCCTTGATATTTATTGCCCTTTTGCTCTATTTCAGAAAAAAAATTCTGTCTTTTTATTTCCACCTAATTATTATTATTTATTTCTTTTCTATCAGCCAGGTATTTCTCTTTCTATTCCATAGCCGAAATAGACACTTTGCTAATTACAAGTTGTAAGATTCAGGGGTTGTTTTCTTCTCCTTTTTCAGGGCCATCTGAACTGGAGATGAACATGGGGGGACCTCAGTATAGCCAACAACAAGCACCTCCAAATCAGACCGCCCCCTGGCCTGAGAGCATTCTGCCAATAGACCAGGCACCGTTTGCCAACCAGAACAGGTGAGCACTCAGAAGGTCCCAGAGAGCAGAGTTCACGAGTTCCAGGAGTTATCTCGGCCCTAGGCCAGAAGTTAATCTTATCCGTTTAAACACTTGGTGCCTGACCAGTTTTCATGTATTCAAACTATATCACTTACTGGTCTGGGAGTACAGGAGGTGAGGGAGGGGAGAGAATCCCAAAATCAGTCTGACTGAGCATATGCCTTTAAAGATGCTGCAGTTTAGTTGGAAAATAAAATATGTAGACTAATAACTAATATGAGCTAGCATGTACTATAAATGGGGTGATCACTCACTTGGGGTGATTGGGAAAAGCTTCAGAGTTCTTGAGAAGTGGTATCATTGGGATTTCCCTGGGAGTCCAGTGGTTAAGACTCCATACTTCCAATGCAGAGGGCAAAAGTTCAATCCCTGGTTGGGGAACTAAGATCCCACATGCCACACAGTGTGACCAAGAGATTTTAAAAAAGGTACAAGAAAGGTATCATTTCAGTAGGCAGAGATGGCAGGAAGCCAGTTCATCTGGCAAAAGCAGTATAATCAGAGGCCTAGAGGTTACAGAAGCAACACAATATGTTTAGGGTAACAGAATAGTCTAGTTTTATGCTTCATATACTTTACCACATTAAAAAAAAAAAGTATCAGAAGATTTGACTGGAAGAGTAGATTAATAATGGAACAGATTTATAGAGTGTCTTAAATTCCAAACTCTGAAGAATTCAGCCTTTTTTCTTTAAGCTGTTGAAGTTTTTTGAAAAAGAAAGTGGTATATATGATCAAGTTTGAGTTTTTTTAAATCTGATTATCAGTCTAATCATTTTGTTTCTGTGTAGGCAATCTTTTCTAATTGCTTTTGAGCTATTTCTGTAACCACTATTCTGTAGTTTTACTGTAGTGTGTCTAGGTGTGAATTGATTTGTTTATACTGCTTGGTGTTTGGTATATCTTGTGCTTGTTTTTTAAATCTGTCAATTCATGTGTTTCATCAGTTCTAGAAATTTTAGCCATTATCTCTATATACTGCCACTCCTCCATTTCCTTTATTGGTTCTTTCTGGGATTCTGGCAAGACACGTTAACTTTCTACATTAGATTTTTTTAGAACTCATACCCTCCTTATTTCTTTATCCGTCTTCCATTTTCCATCTCCTTGTCTCTGTACTACACTGAGGATAATTTATTCATGTGTATATTTCATTATCTCTTTAGCTATGTTTGATCCAATTACATCCTTCATTCCTAAAAGTTCTATTTGCCTTATCATTTTTCATGGTCTCTTGTGGTTTGCTTATTTTTGATTCCACCTTTATGTCTTTAAACATGACATTCATCCTTGGTTGTTACATTTCTTGATTTGGGAGTTCCAGTATCTGGATTCCTTGCGGTTGTAAATCAGTGACTGACTCTTGTTTCTGGTGGCCCATTTCCCTGAGTATTATGGCAGTCTTTCATTGGGAGTTCTAGTTACTCTTGGTCAATGAAACATCTGGGGTTAAAACTGAGGATACTTTTTCTTAGGAGAGAATTTGCGTTGGTCTCTGCAGGGGTGAGGGTTTCTGCTCATGCTCAGAGCAACCCATCACCCCACACACACAATCAGCTTTTTCTTGTGGCTGTGGCCCAGGGAGCCCCGACTCTTCAGGATAAAATCCACCTGTCCCCGGGGGCCTAGGTGTTGCTCAGGTTCTAGCTCGAAGGTGGTTGTTCCATTATTCCCTGGAAAGGCGACATCACAGTTGTGTCATACGCCAATCTCAGGGTTAGCAAAGCCCTGGAAGCAGGTGTCTCGCAGGTGACCCTGAGGCCGGTGTGACGGCGCTGCTCAGCCAGTCGGGTGGGCACATAGCCCAGAGGCAGGGAGATAATTCGTGCGCTAAGCAGGAGTCAGGTGGGCACATAAAGGATGCAGGCCGGGTGTTCTGGGAAGTAAACATTAGGAAACAAACTGGAGGAATTTGGTCTTGAGGCTTGTGTGTAAAGAGTTTAGGTTGGAGGCTAGTGAGGACCTCACTGCAGACTGAACTGTTTTGTCCTTTGGAGGTTATTCAAATCTAAAATTATAAAGTACTTTTATCAAATTCACTAATGATAAAAGCAGAGTTTATAAAATTTCACAAGGGTAGAATATTTCCAGAGCTTGTTGTTTTTTAAAAAATGAACAGGTTTTAAAGTGACTCCTACCCTGGGATGAAATGCTTTTGCGTAGCTCAGAATTGTGTTGTGGAGCCTGTTTTCCTTTCTGTATCTTAAGAGAATGATGCAGGATTCAGGGTACTCAGTGAAGTTTTAAAAAAATAAAAATAGCATAAGATGAATATGAGCTCAGCAATAGGCTGGGTGAGAAAAATCTGGAAACTAGTTATTTCACTGAAAGAAAAGACCAGGGCAACTGCTTAACAGCTGTCTATGGAGATAAAGAAGAGACGGTGCTCACCAGCTGTATTCCATCCACCATACACATCCACTAGTGTATTCAGACCCCAGGTGCCTGTGCACCACTTCCGGGGTCTCATTGGATGGCAGTTCTGAGTGGAGTCCAGGATTCTACGTCTCTGACAAGCCCCAGGTGATGCTAGCACCACTGCTCCTCCACTATACTTCGTAGGGGCGAACACCAGAAGAACCACAGTAGTCAGAGTGGCTCTTACTGGACTGGGTACCAAGGACGGAGTGTGGCCTGCATCACTGGGTTTGCTTGGGAATAGAGCATTGTATAAATAACCTCTGTAGTTATCCTTAGAGGTGGTACTTTCTCAGGGTCCTTCCAGCTCTTTAAGTCTGATTTCATGGTGTCAGTGAGTATGTGCATTTTCTAAATATGTTTATTTAGTTTGTTAAAAACATACCCCAAAAAAAAAAAAAAAAAAAATACCCATGTCCATGAAAACTTGCACATAGTAGAAAAAGTGAACCCAACCCCTGAGAGCTGGTTTTGGATGAAATATCTAAGATTAGTTTCTAGGGGAAAACTAGGCCCAAAGTTGGGATTTTCCGTGATGCCCAAGTCAAGGAGGGTTCTGTTAAAACAAAAATGGGGACCTCCTGGCAGTCAAGTGATTAGGAGGACTCTGCGTTTCCATGGCAGGGGGGCATGGGTTCGATCCCTGGACAGGGAACTAAGATCCCACAGACCACACAGAGAGGCCAAACAATAGCAACAACTAAAAAGCAAAATGGGAGAAATCCAGAGTACACGCTGAAGCCAGTTACAGAGCCAACTGTTCAGTTTGCTGGGGCATTTCTGTGGCTCTGCTCTGAGCCTGTTCTCATGTTGGTGGTGGTGCTGTTGGTTTTCTTTGCGTAAGAACTCTGTGGACAGAACAGAACGTTTTTACCATTTTTAAAGTTATTTCAGCTTTTCTGGCCACTTAACTCCTCTTCTTTTATTTTAAATAATTCAGTTGGAAGAAATTTATGACGAAATTTACAGCAGTCTTATTGTCATAGAAATTCAGAGATGATGGACAACAAGGGTTCTAACCACATCTCTCTTTTTAAATAAAAGAAAAGCAGTGTTTTTTTTTAATCCCCTTTGTAAGTATTAATATCACCGTTAATATTTTATATTTTTACTGCCTACCTATTTAGGAATAGATTTTTTCATGTTTCATGAACCCAGCATTAGTTTATATATACACATTTCAAAAAGAGAGTAGTTTAGCCCTTAAATTTCTAACATATTCACATCCTCATTTATTTATAATTTCATTTCCATTGGCTGTCATTTCATTGTGGGGTGTTTTTTTTTTTTTCCTTTTATTCATCTGGTAGGTAAAAGAGATGTTTAAAATATAGCCCCAAATGTATAGGTGATTTTTTGATGATTTCTCTTGAATGTATGTAAAAGTGAACAGTAGCTGCCTTTCATGAAAGACTTTCTTTCACATTAAGTTCAGAATTTCTGAGTTAATTTGGTGTTCTTTTGTTTGTGATGTGTCTAAGAGTAAAGTTTCCTTGGTTGACTATTAATTTCTCATCATATAGTAGCTGCTGCTTTTTTGCAAAATTTTGAAAATACAAGTAAAAAGTGATGGTAAATGTTCCAGTTTCTCAAACAATAGCTCAGAATTTATCTTACTCCCCTTATCACCATCTTTAATGTCCTAGTAGTCTATAAATAAAAGTATAGATTTCAAGAAATAAGGTTTTTTATCATATGACATCCCTTGTATGTGGAATCTAAAAAGACATTATACAAATAAATTTATTTACAAAACAGAAAGAGACTCACAGACTTAGAGAACAAACTTACGGTTGCTGGGAGGGAAGGGTAGTTAGGGAGTTTGGGATGGACGTGTATCTATTTAAAATGGATAACCAACAAGTACCTACACAGGGAACTCTGCTCAATGTTATGTGGCATCCTAGATGGGAGAGGGGTTTGAAGAAGATGAGTCTCTTTGCTGTCCACCTGAAATTATCACAACATCATTAATAGGCTATACTCAAATAGAATATAACATTTTCTTTTAATTTTTTTAAAAAGAAAGATTTTTATTGATGATGGACCTATCTTCTGCCAGTTCATTCCTTACTACTTTGCCAACCTGGGGCTTCTGTGTGTTCTTCCATTTATTCCTCTGAATTTCATCCTTGTCTTAATACTATATTTGTCAGCCACCATCTAGATTGTAACTATATTTATAATTGCCCAAAATTTAAGAAAAAATTTTCTCCATCATTTTGGCGGTCATTTATAAAGGTGGAATTGAAAGTCCAGATCACTATCTTTTCTGTAACCCAAACGTATTATGATGTTTCTCAAAGAAGTGTTTAACTCATGGTATGCCCAAATTTATGATACCAAGCCACAATGCAATATATTTTTATGAACATAAAAACGTATTTTTCTGAGCATAAGGTATGATAACCTGGCTAGATCAAGAACCTTTTATTTTCACCAACTGGCAACTTGCTGAACTTACACAGTTCAGATACCAAGCCAACACAGAGACTAAAGACGCTCACCAGGCACAGCTGAGGCTTGTGAGTAAAGGCCAGCATCACGTCAGCACAGCACAGTCCTACAGTCGAGTGCAGAGTGGGCACGGCTGGGGGCGACTGGAGGAGACTCGCCGAGCCTGCAGGGGCAGGATCGCGGATGGAGAAGAGGGTGGGAAACGTAGAATGGAAAGTCTTGGCATTATGGTGGGTATACAGCATCTTCTAGGAAAAGGCCGGTTGCCCAGGGCACCTGGGACCCACAGGGAAGCCATAGGCTGTACTCTACACTGGGACAGGTTAGGCTTTACTGAAGTGTGTGTGTCCACCACCACCGGCGCCCTGTCCCAGGGCCTGGGAATTTGTGAGTCAGCTCAGTAACGGGAAAAGGAACCTGGCAGCATCGTATCAGGACAATCAGAGAGAGGCTGTAAGCAGGACAGTATCCCCAAGGCCCCAGCTCAAGTTGAAGAGGGCTTTGACCAAAGTCGGAATCTAGGTCATGCATTAGCTTAACTTTTTTAATTAGAAAAAGAAAGGAAATCATGTAACCAAAAAATAGGTTATTTTATTATGTAGGAAATCACTTAGATGCCAATGAACGTTTGCAGTAGTTTTTTTTTTCCTCTGTAAGCATTGGGATGTGCCCTCCCTGGAGTGGAGTGGTCTTTCACAGTACCAGACAGGGTCTCCTCTTCCAGCTGACGCCGGCAGATGCATACAGGGCACCTGCCTTCCCACAGAGCTCCTGCAGCCTCACTCCACTTAAGAGGGACTCGATTTCATAGTAGAGATCTGGGGTGGGGGCTCTGGCTGTGTGGGGATTTAAAGCTTGTGAAGAAACAGAAGTTGGAAATTATGAAGTAAAGCTCGAGAAAGAAAATATTAACTAGCATCTTTGGGGAATGAGGTCTCAGGCCTAAGAGAAGGTGGTAAATAGCATCCACTCTCGGCTGACTTGAGCTCTTTTTTCATGAAATGTGCATCTGAAGGTTGGTCTTTCCTCTCTGGGGAATTTCCTCTGCCCTTTGCTTCCGTGACATGCAGGGCTGTGGTTTTTTTCCTCCTTGTTGCCACTGTTCTGCATCTGCTCCCTCCTCCCACCCCCTAAGTGTAATCTGATCACAGTTGTGTTGAGAAAGTTAATTCTGGGAGCACATGGAAGCAGGAAGGGCCTCTGGGGGGTCGGTCTATTCGGGTGCTTGATGTCTTCCTGAGAACTGAGGCCCTGGCTGCAAGGCCTCTCATGGTATCTCTCAGATCATGGGATGTGAGCTCGGAGAGCCAAAGACTACGGGCACACAGTGTCATGAGGGGCACACCTACTGGGCGATTTTCTTCACAGGTGACCGGGGCTAATGAAGAGGGTAGATTATTTCTAAGTGCACTGGGTTAGAACTGTTTGACTGTTGGCATAAATCCTCAGCATTTCAGGATTCTAGGCCAAAATGGCACTAGAGCTAGCTTTAGAAAACATGGCCTGTCATCTCCATGTGAATCTATCATCACGTAAGAATGAGGGTGCTGTGCTTATTCGTTCAGTCATGTCCCACTCTGCAACCCAATGGACCATGGCCTGCCAGGCTCCCCTGTCCATGGGGATTCTCAAAGCAAGAATACTGGAATGGGTAGCCATTCCCTCCTCCAGGGGATCTTCCCAACCCAGGGATCGAACCCAGGTCTCCCATATTGCATGTGGATTCTTTACCATCTGAGCCACCAGGGAAGGCCATGAATACTGGAGTGGGTAGCCTATTCCTTCTCCAGGGGATCTTCCCTACCCAGGAATCGAACTGGGGTCTCCTACATTGCAGGCAGATTCTTTACCAGCTGAGCTACCAGGGAAGACCTAAGAATGAGGGTGCTTAGTTGTAAACTTCACTGTCTACAAAACATCATGTAGTACCTCTAAGAGGACAAATTAGAGGATCATCTCCCCTTTCAATATTCGAGTCACTCAGAATCTCTTTTTAACTCCCCAAGGTTGTCAGTTAATTTAAATCACAGGACTTTATTATACCATTGAATTTGGAGTGTAGTGTTACAGTTTTATTGCCTAAAATATGTAACAGACATAATCTGCATGTTCATGGTCGACTTTTCGTGACTAATTTGGTAGCCTGAGAGCCACACTTCTTGAGGATTTTCATAAATATTTACAAATCCCACTTAGGCACGACGGAGAAATATCCTGTTAGTCCAGCCAAGTGCTGTCTAACGGCAGCTGAGTTCAAAAAAATTAATGGAGCTTTCATGCTCACTATGTCCCTCAGTTGGGTCATTCAAGCCTCATGAGAAATAAAACTATGTAATCAATTAGTCTTTCCTGCTAAAATCCAGGAAACTCCTTGGACTACTTCAGGGCAAAGTAAATATATGAGTATATATGCCTGAAAAGTCATCGTGGATTTGTGGGAACACAGTGGTCACCCCGGCCAGTGGTGAATCCCTGCTTTGTAGTGTTGCCTATCTGTTCTCCACCACAGAGTCTGACAAGCTCTCCAAACCTCAGCTTTGCCAGCTTTAGAGCAGGAGCAATAAAAACGACGATCTTAACATCCAATGCCTTAATGTGTGTCTCACCTATCTCTGTTGTTTAGTTGCTCAGCTGTATCTGACTCTCTTACAACCCCATGAACTATAACTCACCAGGTTTCTGGTGAGTTATGTCCGTGGGGATTCTCCAAGCAAGAATACTGGAGTGGGTTGCCATTTCCTCCTCCAGGGGATCTTCCCCACCTAGGGATCAAACCCAGATCTCCTCCTGCATTGGCTCAGGTGGATTCTTAGTCACCGAGCCACCAGGGAAGCCCCCTGTCTCTGTTAGGCACTAAATAACACATATTTATTATGTGGGGTTGTTGTTTGTGTCTGAGGGGTAACGTATTTTACTACTTTTATTATGAAGGAGGGAAAAAAATGTTCTCTAATCAACTCAGTTTTCCGTGGGCATGAGACAAAATTTGTCTCTTTACAGACAGCCGTTCGGCAGCTCTCCCGACGACTTGCTGTGTCCACATCCCGCAGCGGAGTCTCCAAGTGATGAAGGCGCTCTTTTGGACCAGCTGTACCTGGCCTTAAGGAACTTCGATGGCCTGGAGGAGATTGACAGAGCCCTGGGGATACCCGAGCTCGTCAGCCAGGTGGGTGCACCGCGAGGCTGGCGGAGGCCAAGCTCGCAGGGACACACAGATGTCTATTCTCTTCTGCTTGCATGTAAACGGCAGGCGGCTTTTTAGAACATGCTCTCCCCTATAACCAGGAGCTCTGTTTCCTGTCTCCCCCTCTCCTTTTTCTCCCACATCAACTTTTGCCCTAGAATGGCAATGACCAAGAATGAATTTTACCTGTAATTTGGATTTATTGGGCCAAAAGGCGTAACTCAAGTCCCAGGTCACTTGACTGTGGCAGAGAGGAACACACAAGGAGCAGAGGCCAGGAACAGACCACTGCTGTCTCAGCAGTCTAGAACCTTCCATCTTAAAACCATATCCTTCATCTTATATCTGTAAGCTAGTGATAGGAAGCTACTTGGGCTAAAACAGGTTGCACATAAGTTAGCAGAAGTCACTTTAAAGGTGAAGTTAGCCAATCTTCATGGGCTCATATTGCTTCCCCCACGTCCCTTCTCCAGGGGATCTTCCCAACCCAGGGATCGAACCCACTCCTGCATTGCAGATTCTTTTATCGTCTGAGCCACCAGGGAAGCCTGTATAGTTGATTTAGTTGATGACATAAAGTCATTTAAGAGTACTTTATAGCAACAACATAATAACCTAACAGAGTCTCATGAAATAACTTGGAGGACTTTTTTCAGTCTGGCTACGCAGCCCAATTGGTATGAAGCAGGCATCCTGTTTTCCAGTAGAAAGATCACAGGCTCGCTGCCATCTTCTTCTTTTCTCATCATGAATCATCTTTATTTCTTACTGCTAAGAAGTACCTTCCAGGATTTGATCTGCTTCCTGGACGTATGACATGTTGTGAGGGTCTGTGAGAAGGGTGGTGCCGAGTCATGGGAGACTTTCTCTGAAACATTAAAACTAGTCTTGTCATAATCCCCACATTCAGCAGACAGAAGTGGGAGTTAAGACTTGTCAATTCATACTGAGAACAGCAGAATGGAAAGAAATGACTTGAGGTTGCATGATATAACCTGAATAAATCAAGAGAGGAAAATGGAGTTGAAGTATTTCCTGTGTGGCTGGTTTGCTTTGCCTTTTAGTGCTGGTGAGAATTTAGCATTCAGCATTGTTATCCCTGAGTTTCGTCTAAGTGACATTTAAAGATGTGATTCTTGGGGTTGCTGCGTGACTCAGGCATTGTTTTTATCAAAACTGGTGTCATTTCATCATTTAATATCTTCAGTCTTCTTTTTTTATTTGTGTTTCTATGTTGTCTCATCAAATCCATCCTTATATTACCTGAATTATAGTAATAATGATTATTAGGTAAAGTTGGGGAAATGTAGAACACAAATGGGCTTTATTTGTAGTCATCAGAGTTGTGTGTTTTCTTTAAAAATGGAAATTACTTAAACTTTCTCTCTTTTAAAGATGGGCCAAAACTTCAAGATCTGAGATGGTTTTGTGGATATACTTAGAGCAGTAATTCAACAGTGGATGGTTCCCATGAGTGGGCTCCACATTTTAAAAACTATTATGCACAAGAGGATAGGCCCAGTTCTCACGGTTAAACTTGATCTAAGGGCGGGATTCTGGGTGTCCCCAGGCCTGCTTTCACATTAGTAGACTAGCTTAAGGAAAACCTAAGATGTTACTGTGCTTAAAGCACACCTGAGAGATGATTTTGCAGTTGGGTCCTTCCCTCCTATCTGTTGGGAGGTTCGTAGCAGAAGGAAGAATGAGCCAAGTGCACCCTCTGGATTTGCGGTCATTTTAGGGCCACCTGGGCTGAAGGTGTCGCCCCTGGGAAATTCTGGATTTTCTGTACCCACTCCATTCTGAGGCAGATAGATGGGGTAGCTCTAAGAAGTCAAGAAGGACGAACACATTAGACACATCTAGTAGGAAATAAGATGGTGGGACTTCCCTGGGGGTCCAGCGGTTAAGAATTCACCTTCCAAGGCAGGGGGACGTGGGTTTGATCCCAGGTCAGGAACCTAAGATCTCACATGCTACAGGGCAGCTAACCCTTTGTGCCACACCTAGAGAAGCCCCTGCACTACAACAAAGACCCAGCACAGCCAAAAAAAGAAAAAGGAAAGAAGATGGTGGCAGAACATGGACCGTGTAGGGAATTCTGACAACCACAGAAAACAGTCAGATACAGGCAGCGTGTCACACTGGGGTAAATCACAGACTCAACTGGAACCTACTCCTTACCTGCCGGGCAGGCTTGCTGCAGTTTACCACACATCTCCAAGTCTCACTTTAACTGTCTGCAAAATGGGAATAATAGCGGTGGGCACCCCAACACTGCTGACCCCAGCCAGGTATCAAGGCAGTTGTCTACTTGAAGTGATTTATACAGCTGTGAATAGCAGTCGGAACACTGAACACACCTGGGGGACATTTGCATTTTCAGGTTCAGGTCAGTCAGATTGGTGGTGTGAGTAGGAAGCTTTCTATACTCATGACCACTTCCCCCTTCCCTGGGAAGAAGGGTTGCTGGGAGTCAGGCCTGAACCCTGCTTCTTGCCTCAAGTAACTGGCTGTTTTGAACAAAGAGGCATTTTCTCGGAAGACAAGTGGAGTCAGGGTCGAAGTACTTTTGTGCCGTAAGTACAACAGCAGAAGCTTCAGAGACCGGGCAGTGAGAGGAAAGTCTTATGTTCACTCTGCAGTTTCTGCTGGTTTTATTTATGTGTTGGTCATCTGGGGGCTTTCTCTTCAGAGCCAAGGTGTGGACCCGGAGCAGTTCTCCAATCAGGATTCCAGCCTCATGCTAGAGCAGAAGACCCCTGTGTTCCCGCAGCAGTATGCGTCTCAGGCGCAGATGGCCCAGGGCAGCTACACACCCATGCAGGATCCAAACTTCCACACCATGGGACAGCGGCCCAGTTACGCCACCCTCCGCATGCAGCCCCGGCCTGGCCTCAGGCCCACGGGCCTTGTGCAGAGCCAGCCCAACCAGCTGAGGCTTCAACTGCAGCATCGCCTCCAAGCACAGCAGGTGTGTTCCTGGCCACTACCCAGAAAGTCGGGGTGGGGGGACACGGTGAAGGTGGATGTGAGATGGCACAAGAATGGGGGGTCCTTTTGGGGGCTTAAGTCTCATTCTGTCCTAAGACAGTGAAGATGTTGCCATGATCGTACAGCTTTCATGCTCATTTTCTTCCTTCCCTTCTTTCTTGCTTCTCTGCTGACTCCACTCCAGCTAGAGCAGCTCTCCTCTGATTTCCTAGCTTGGTGATTTACTGAGGGACTGACCTTGAGTTCTCTAAGCCTCAGTGTTTCCATCTATAAAATGGGGCTGTTAACAGTCTAGGGCTATATGTATGGGTTGATAGGACCCAGCACAGTTTCTGGCCCCAAGTGAGTACCCAGGACACCGGGAGCTCCTGCTCTGAGTCCTATCTTGTGGTCAAAATCGTGGCTTTTAGCAGAATGGTGGCAGAGGGGTAGTGCATTGTGGAGTAGTTATTTTGCTCAAGAAAGTATGCTCTCACTGAAGCAAGCCTGGACAGATTTCTGTCATATAGTAAATAACAGTATTTAGCCTTTAAAAATCTCCCCTCTTTCTTTCCCTCTGCTTTTTTCCCTAATCTTCCTTTTGGCTCTTCTTCTGATCATTCTACTCTTTTTCTCCCTTACAAACAGTGTACTTTCCAAACTGTCCAAAATAACTTCTCGGCTACAAGCAGTGGGGAGCATCCCTTGATAGCTAGCTTTACAAGAGTATCCAGCTACACACTGTGTGGTTTCAATATCCAGCAGCATGTGTATGTTGGTTTTGGGGGCTGGGGGAGGTTTCTTGAGGTGGGAATTTGAAGTAAAATATATCTGTTTAAAAGTGTATTGATTGCCACGTATATGCATTTAGAATCGCCAGCCACTTATGAATCAAATCAGCAACGTTTCAAACGTGAACTTGACTCTGAGGCCTGGAGTACCCACACAGGTAAGGGGCAAACAAGCTGTCAGCTTTCACTGTATCCACTTAATCTGTCTCATCATTTCTTCCCCCTTGATATCCCATGTAAAGTAACTTAGAAGGCCATAACATAGATCTAGATACACATGATGGAGGTCATGCTATTTGCTTATCGGTCTAGTCTTTTGCCTTTGTGGTTCCCTCCCCATCACTGCCACTTTTGTTGCTCCATATGGTCAGTTATCATTATGCACACTGATTGTGTTCAGTCCTGGGTTTCCCTGATGGCTCAGTGAGTAAAGAACCTGCCTGCAATGCAGGAGACCACAGGGGATGCAGGTTCAGTTCCTGAGTCAGGAAGATCCCCTGGAGGAGGAAATGGCAAGCCACTCCAGTATTCTTGCCTGGAGAATCACATGGACAAAGGAGCCTGGGCTACGGTCCACAGGGTCACAACGAGTTGGACAGGACTGAGCAAGCAAATCAGTTGGACTGACTAAGCAAGCAAGCAAAGTTACTGCCAACACTGAATTGGCAAATATTGAACCGTTGCTCCTAGGAGAAATAAAGTGTTCAGTTTGTTTGAGCCTCTGGTCACGTTTTCATCAGTCAGTCCATGTGTTTTTCTGTTTGAGGACACCTTTTGTAATGTATATTGTTGATTCATTAACATCAAACTCAAAGCCAACAGCACCATAACTCCCGCTTGAATGAAGCTCATCTCACTCACAGTTTCCCCCACAAGGCACATCCGCCTCCTGGACTTTTTTAGGACACTAGATAGTCCTTCAGCGCTAGTCTGAGGAACCATTTTAAACAGCAGAGTCCCTGATGAAAAGCACAGCAGTGTGAAAACCGTGGAACTAAGTCGTCCACAAGAAGAGCACTTGTCTGCAGCGTGAGAGCTGAAACAAGAACTCATGTCACCTCGTTTCAGCCGTGGGTGGGGATGTGCATGTTGGGCTTCTCACATTTTTTGCTGTTCCACACATATCCGTAAATGACGATGGTGCTGTGAGTATTGGTTCTGGGGTGACAAGTACATGTTAGCGGGTAGGCCAGCTCGCCAGTACGGAATCCACGAATGATGAAGTCGGCTGTGTATGGCCAGGATCCATAACCAGCCTGTCCTGCTCGCTGACAGCAAGCATGGTACCCCTTCCCTCATGCCTCCTTCCCATCCACCCTCCATTCTGGCCTCTGTCACCCTCCTCTCCCTACGTAACCCCCATTCTTCCTGCCTCCGTTCAGCCTTTTCTCAAGTGCTTCAAAGCCACCTTTCGGCAAAGTGACTTGGTGTCCCTTTAGGCTTGAATGTCCCTTAATGAGCCTCTAAACTGCCATCTTCAAGGTTTCTGCACAGTCTTCTTACAGACAGGACTGATGTTACCTTGGGGTCCCGTAGTTAATGCTGTCCTCTCACAGTGAGTCTCCAGTTTATTGATAGTAACACTGAACTTAACCCACATCAGTCATTGCAAGGGTTCCGATTGCTCACTGTGTGTATAGAACTCAGGGCTCACATTCTCCACCTCCGGTTGTTCAGCTCTAAAATGTTCTCTCTTTATTTTCCAAATAATGTTGCGTGAGCCTGTACCCTCTGTTATCCTGCTTCTAACATGCAGTGTCTTTTTCGATCTGTGCCCACCCCCACGTCTTCCTCTGTGTATTGCCCACCCCCATTCCAGGCACCTATTAACGCCCAGATGCTGGCCCAGAGACAGAGGGAAATCCTGAACCAACATCTTCGACAAAGACAGATGCATCATCAGCAGCAGCAGGTTCAGCAGCGAACTCTGATGATGAGAGGGCAGGGGCTGAACATGACTCCCAGCGTGGTCGCTCCCAGTGGCGTGCCGGCAACCATGAGCAACCCCCGGATCCCCCAGGCAAATGCGCAGCAGTTTCCATTCCCTCCAAATTACGGTACGGGACCTAGACCCCCACCACCTTTCACTACTCCTTTCTTCCCAGGGTTCCCCCACTGTCCGGGGTCACAGCTGTTTGTGTGGGTCCCAGATGAACCTGGCTAACCAGGGGATGCTAGGAAACCTGAAAGGGCAGCTGGGGCTCATCAGGAGTCCCCAGGTCCAGTGCAGTATCTTCTGTCTCTCAGCTCAGCTACTACCCTGTCTCTGAGCACAGGTCTTACTTTAAGAATAACCGGACTAGGTGGGCATGTGTAGAGTGCCAGTCATGTGCATGAGCACATACGCATGTCTGTAAACACAGGTGCATGTGCGTATACTTGTGCTTGAAAACCTCTGAGTCTGCTTAAACAAACTGATAGATACAAAACGCTGCAAGATGTATATCCTTTTAAGTGTTACAGACCTTCTATGACTTTAGAAAAACAAAGGCTTCCCTGATGGCTCAGATGGCAAAGAATCTGCCTGCAATACAGGAGGACCCGGGTTTGATGCCAGGGTGGGGAAGATCCCCTGGAGAAGGGAATGGCTACCCACTCCAGTATTCTTGCCTGGGAAATCTCATGGACAGAGGAACCTGGCAGGCTACAGTCCATGGGGTCACAGAGAGTTGGACACGACTAAGCGACTAACACTTCCACTTTGAATATTACACCAAATCTTTAATGAATTGATAATTCTTCAGAAGTGCCTTACAGAAACCACAGTGGACTAGCTCTTCATTTTCTTTGTATTGATTTGTTGTTTAATGTCAATCTTAAGAAACAAGCATGCTGTGTCATAAACATTAATATTTGTGTGCATGTCATATTTGGTTAATAGTTGAATTATTGATAAAAGTTAAGTGCCTACATCAGGGTTAACATTCAAAGTGACTCTCCCCATCTCCCACCAGAGTTCTCTAAAAACAACTACCCAGTCTTTGTGGTGCTTGAAACCTCACATCTCCTATTTCTTTAAAGACACAGAAGGATAATGTGCAGCTTTTTCCTGTGTGATCTTAAGTTTTTCTTTCAGAGCTTATTAAAGTAGTCATTAAATATGCATGTTTTACAAATCTTCTAGGCAAAAATGGGATTACTTTAATGTCATCCCTGAAATTTTCTAAAAAGCTGCCTCCTTTGTTTCCCAACTCTTCCTCTCTTTCTTTTTTGATGATTTAAGAAAGTCTGCTCACAGTTCTTTCTTTCCTTTTAATGTAAACACCATTTGCCTCTAAACTGAACAAGAAGTTTACATGGAGTTTGTTTTTCTTATTCTTGTTAGTCTTGTATAGTGCAAAAGTATCCCAGATACTTGTATAGTGTACAAGTAATCTTATATAGTGTACAAGTAATCTCGTGTAGTATACACGTAATCTTGTATACTATACAAGTATCCTTTATGAATACACAGCAAGCTAATCATGAATGCACTTACTTTTTTAAATTTTGTATTTTTTAGCCATACCGTGTGACTTGTAGAATCCCAGTTCCCTGACTGGGGATCAATCCCAGGCCCTTAACAGTGAAAGTGGAGACTCCTAGCCACTGGACTGCCAGGGAATTCTCATGGTCACTTATTTTTAAAAACATAGCTATCCCATCATACAATAACTTAATTTAATAAAAAAGTATTCAAGTGTGTTGACTTTTTATAGAGAGCCAAACTTTAATCCAATTTAATCCAATTGTAGTGACAAATAAACATTGAAAGACTGTTTCCAGTCAAAGAGAAATATATACATTTGACCCATTCTTGATTTGCAAGGGATATGGTGCAAGAATGGTATTTTCTTTATCTTTAGTCTCGATGGTTAATATGTCTCCTGGGCACGCCTCTAATTACCATAGAGAACCAAGGTATGGAGAGTTTTTCTTCATGCATTTTATCCCAACTTGGAATCTTTTTTAAATGTGTGTAACTTACCAGCACAGGATAGGGTATTTGAAAGTAGTTTTCTTTTTATAAGAAATTTGTTTTTATTTGAAGGATAATTGCTTTACAATATTGTTTTGATTTCTGCCATACCTCAACATGAATTAGCTATAGATGTACATGTGTCCCCTCCCTCATGAAAGTAATTTTCTTTGTGTATTTGATTTGAATGTTCTCTTTTGTCCCCTGCCTCGAAGATAGAACTAACAGTCTCCTTGGGATTTCTTTTCTGTCTTTTAAGGAATAAGTCAGCAGCCTGACCCCGGCTTCACTGGGGCCACCGCACCCCAGAGCCCTCTGATATCACCCCGGCTGGCGCACACCCAGAGCCCCATGCTGCAGCAGTCCCAGGCAAACCCAGCCTACCAGGCCTCCTCGGACATGAACGGGTGGGCACAGGGGAGCATGGGTGCAAACAGGTATGCCACATGTCTGTCTTTTTGATAGAAACAATCACCAGGCAATCTTTCTATAGCCCACCTGCCTCTCTTCTGGAGAGTTCTTCTTTGTTTAAGCAAACAATACCAAGTAAACATCTGCTTTTCCTAGGGCAGAAGGTACCAGAATTTACCAAACCCTAGCTTAATATTTTTGCCTTGGGATTAAAAGGAACCCGCGCCCCCCCCCCCCCCACAAGAAGGTAGAACCCCCAGTGTATGAGAGCAAGGGCCGGGGAAGGCAGTGGCCTGGAGGCCACCCTCCTATCCTGTGTGCGTATTCAGTTGCTTCCGTCATGTCCAGCTCTTTGCAGCACTACAGCACAGCAGGCTCCTCTGTCCGTGGGCTTCTCCAGGCAGGAATACTGGAGTGGGTTGCCATGCCCTCCTCCAGGGGTCTTCCTGACCCAGGGATTGAACCCACATCTCTTACGTCTCCTGCATTGGCAGGCACGTTCTTTACCACTAGCACCACCTCGGAAGCCCACCCCCCTATCAGTGCAGGTAATAAAGGCAAACAGAAACCTTGTCTGGTGCAGACATGAGAGTGCAAAGTGTCCCTCCAGACTTTGTCCAGCACCCCAGCATGGTGATGCTGGGGACAGCTCAGAACGCAGTGACCCCTGCAGCTTGGCTGAGCCCTTCCCCTGCCGTCTCTGATCTCACCATCTCCTGGCCATCACCCCATGCTGCACTCCCCAGGTTCTCTCAGCCTAGCTTTATGCATCCTGCCTCCCTGTTTGCCCAAGGGCTCTAACATTTTAATTTTTCACTGTGTTTCTAGCATGTTCTCGCAACAGTCCCCTCCACACTTCGCACAGCAGGCGAACACCAGCATGTACAATAACAATATGAACATCAATGTATCCATGGCGACCAACACAGGCGGGATGAGCAACATGAACCAGATGACCGGACAGATCAGCATGACCTCAGTGACCTCCGTGCCTACGTCAGGGCTGTCCTCCATGGGTCCCGAGCAGGTGAGCACCCCAAGGAGAAACCACCCTCAGTTTCCTGATTGCAACTTCCTGTCTGTTTCTGCTATTAAATGAGTCTTTCCATGTGCTTAACATCTGCCATTAACTCCCACATTTATTTTGAAGAGTATTTTTTCACCTTACCATCACTAGTGTTAGTACAATTAACAGAAATACTTGTTGATGATGAAATAAACACAAAAGGATCCCTGACAGCTCAAAAATCTTTTAAAATATTTCTTAACTTTCTTGTCTTCTAAGTTTTTCTCTTATTTGAAGGATTTTGCAGTATCAAAAATGAATGTCAAAAAATGGAGTGACGAAATGTGCTTTCTTAAATAGTTACATTTGGGGATTTTTCTTTTTTTTTTTAAGGATGATACCAACATTTATTATATTTGGTGTTTTGTATGTATTGAATATATGTGTATATTTATATGTATTAAATAATATGTAATAATATATCATTATATCCATATGCATCATCTGTGTTTTATAAGTAATTCAACTCATATTTGGGGATTTTCAAGAACTGATGTTTTTTTCTCCTAAATATAAAACCAGATGAAGGGAGCTCCTTGGCAGTCCAGTGGTTAGGACTCTGCTTTCACTGCTGAGGGTGCAGATTCAGTCCCTGGTCAGGGAACTAAGATTCCACAAGTCACGCAGCATGGCCAAAGACGGACAGGGGGTGGGAAACGATCGTTGTTCTAATTTGCACTCAAAAAAGTAAACATGTAAAGACATAAGATACAATGGTCATCTGAGTTAAATTCATCCATTCCAGTCCATTTTAGTTCACTGATTCCTAAAATGTCGATGTTCACTCTTGCCATCTCCTGTTTCAGTTCAGTTCAGTGGCTCAGTCGTGTCTGACTCTTTGCGACCCCAATCTCCTGTTTAACCAGTTACAATTTGCCTTGATTCATGGATGGACCTAACATTCCAGGTTCCTAGAAATATTGCTGTTCTTTGGAAGAAGTGGAGTAGCCGTCATAGTCAACAAAAGAGTCTGAAATGCAGTACTTGGATGCAGTCTCAAAAACAACAGAATAATTGATCTCTGTTCATTTCCAAGTCTAACCATTCAATATCACAGTATTCCAAGTCTATGCCCCGACCAGTAATGCTGAAGAAGCTGAAGTTGAACGATTCTATGAGGACTTACAAGACCTTCTAGAACTAACACCAAAAAAAGATGTCCTCTTCATTATAGGGGACTGGAATGCAATAGTAGGAACTCAAGAGCTACCTGGAGTAACAGACAAATTTGACCTCGGAGTACAAAGCGGAGCAGGTCAAAGGCTAACAGACTTTTGCCAAGAACACACTGGTCACAGCAAACACCCTTTTCCAACAACACAAGAGAAGACTCTACACATGGACATCACCAGATTGTCAATACCGAAATCAGATTGATTATATTCTTTGTGGCCAAAGATGGAGAAGCTCTATACAGCCAGCAAAAACAAAACCGGGAGCTGACTGTGGCTCAGATCATGAACTCCTTGTTGCCAAATTCAGACTGAAATTGGAGAAAGTTTGGAAAACCACTAGGCCATTCAGCAATGACCTAAGTCAAATCCCTTATGGTTATACAGTGGAAGTGACAAATGGATTCAAGGGATTAGATCTGATAGACGTACCTGAAGAACTATGGACGGAGGAATATTGTACAGGAGGCAGTGATCAAGACCATCCCCAAGAAAAAGAAATGCAAAAAGGCAAAATGGTTGTCTGACAAGGCCTTACAAATAGCCGAGAAAAGAAGAAAAACTAAAGGCAAAGGAAAAAAGGAAAATATAACATTTGAATGCAGAGTTCCAAAGAATAGCAAGGAGAGATAAGAAACCCTTCCTCAGTGATCAATGCAAAGAAATAGAGGAAAACAACAGAATGGGAAAGACTAGAGATCTCTTCAAGAAAATTAGAGATACCGAGGGAACATTTCATGCAAAGATGGGCACAATAAAGGACAGAAATGGTATGGACCTAACAGAAGCAGAAGATATTAAGAAGAGGTGGCAAGAATACACAGAAGAACTAAACAAAAAAGACCTTCATGACCCAGATAATCACGATGGTGTGATCACTCACTCAGAGCCAGACATCTTGGAATGTGAAGTCAAGTGGGCCTTAGGCCTTAGGCCATAGCATCACTATGAACAAAGCTAGTGGAGATGATGGAATGCCAGTTGAACTATTTCAAATCCTGAAAGATGATGCTGTGAAAGCGCTGCACTCAATATGTCAGCAAATATGGAAAACTCAGCAGTGGCCACAGGACTGGAAAAGGTCAGTTTTCATTCCAATCCCAAAGAAAGGCAATGCCAAAGAATGCTCAAACTACCACACAATTGCACTCATATCACACACTAGCAAAGTAATGCCCAAAATTCTCCAAGCCAGCTTCAACAGTACGTGAACCGTGAACTTCCAGATGTTCAAGCTGGATTTAGAAAAGGCAGAGGAACCAGAGATCAAATTGCCAACATCCATTGGATCATTGAAAAAGCAAGAGAATTCCAGGAAAATGTCTATTTCTGCTATATTGACTACGCCAAAGTCTTTGACTGTGTAGATCACAACAAACTGTGGAAAATTCTTCAAGAGATGGGAATACCAGACCACCTGACCTGCCTTCAGAGAAATCTATATGCAGGTCAAGAAGCAACAGTTAGAACTCAACATGGAACAACAGACTGGTTCCAAATAAGAAAAGGAGTACATCAAGGCTATATATTGTCACCCTGCTTATTTAACTTATATGAAGAGTACATCATTTGAAATGCCAGGCTGGATGAAACACAAGCTAAAATCAAGATTGCTAGGAGAAATATAAATAACCTCAGATACTCAGATGACACCAACCTATGGCAGAAAGCAAAGAAGAACTAAAGAGCCTCTTGATGAAAGTGAAAGAGGAGAGTGAAAAAGTTGGCTTAAAACTCAACATTCAGGAAACTAAGATCATGGCATCCAGTCCCATCATTTCATGGCAAATAGATGGGGAAACAGTGACAGACTTTATTCTTTTTCGGCTCCAAAATCACTGCAGATGGTGACTGCAGCCATGAAATTAAAAGACGCTTGCTCCTTGGAAGAGGAGCTATGACCAACCTAGACTGCATACTTTACCAACAAAGGTCTATCTAGTCAAAGCTATGGTTTTTCCAGTAGTCATGTATGGATGTGAGAGTTGGACTATAAAGAAAGCTGAGTGCAGAAGAATTGATGCTTTTGCACTGTGGTATTGGAGAAGACTTGAGAGTCCCTTGGACTGCAGGGAGATCCAGCCAGTCAATCCTAAAGGAAATCAGTCCTGAATATTCATTAGAAGAACTGATACTGAAGCTGAAACTCCAATACTTTGGCCACCTGATGCAAAGAACCAACTCACTAGAAAAACCCTAATGCTGGGAAAGATTGAAGACAGGAGGAGAAGTGGACAACAGAGGATGAGATGGTTGGATGGCATCACCAACATGATGAACGTTGAGTTTGAGCAAGCTCCAGGAGTTGGTGATGGACAGGAAAGCCTGGCGTGCTGCAGTCCATGGTGTCGCAAAGAGTCGGACAAGACTGAGTGACTGACCTGAACTGAAAGACATAAGAATGTTTCTAATATTATTATCTCTGTTGAATTTCTATATAGAATGCAAATAAAAATTGTGAAGGCAGCCAGTGTATTTATAGGGGCTTCTCAGGTGATGCTAGCGGTAAAGAACCCACCTGCCAGTGCAGGAGACCTGAGAGATGGGGGTTTGATCCCTGGGTCAAGAAAATCCTCTAGAGAAGAAAATGGCAACCCACTCTAGTATTCTTGCCTGGACAATCCCATGGACAGAGGAGCCTGTCAGGCTACAGTCCATGGGGTCGAAGAGAGTCGGACACAACTGAGAGTCTGAGCGCAGCACATTTTCACATCCCTCCACACTCCCCCCAGAACTCGCATGTGGGAGACTAGATAAGGGAGGTGGCCTTCTGTCTGTCGTCCTTTCTCCTGCTAATTCTGCTCCTAGAAACACAGCAGAAGGTTGGTGGGTGGCTGCTCCCCAGTAGGCATATGGATGTCTCTCCAGATAAAGCCACATCCTGTCCTGTCCTGTCGCCCTCAGGTGAATGACCCTGCTCTGAGGGGAGGCGGCCTTTTCCCTAGCCAGCTGCCTGGAATGGACATGATTAAGCAGGAGGGAGACGCATCACGGGTAAGAAACAACAGAGGAAAAAACCCATGGCTGTGAATATTCCATAGACTAGAATTGGCACAGACACGTTGTCAGCCAGTAGACTGAGGAGAAATGTGTAACATGGACTTCCCTAGCGGTCCAGTGGCTAAGACCCTGCCCTTCCAATGCAGGAGCTACATGCTGTGCAATGCCTCCAAAAAAGGGGGGGGTGGGGATCTAATTTTATTGGATATATAATGATGTTTGTGTAATTTATTTATTTATTTAAGCTCATTTTAATTGAGCTGATGGTGGCATATGATTTAAAAACACCCATTTTGCCCTGGAATGGAATAGCAAAGCAAAAAATGAAATAGCAGAGAATTAGTCATGTTAGCACAAACTTTGATTTGTTTCTGAATTGTAACATTTGATTTTCAGAAGGATGAAGAGGAACTAGCTTCTAATTGTTCTCTCTCCCTTAATTAAGTCTAAGTTCATTCCAAGGGGAAGGCTCCTGCAGGTCATATGGTGCAGGGCATTCAGAAGATCTAGGGGTGGACCTCCCTGCTGGTTCAGTGGCTAAGACTCCACTCTCCCTTAATTAAGCCTAAGTTTATTCTAAGTGTTCTAGATTTCATTTTATTTAAGCAACAATCTTAAAATCTTACCTATATTATTTCTTTATCACCTTAAACACTTTTTCTAAGAAGAGTGATCTTACTGTGTCCAACTAAATCTTGAAACAGTACTGAGAACCCACCTGAGTTGGGAGCCTGGTGGCAGGCCTGTTAACAAAGGGAAGGGCTCTCAACAATTTGGCACAGGTGAGGGGGCCTCTTAAGGTAGAAAATGTTGTCCCTAGCAGTGGATAACTCTATTTTCAAGTTCTCTCTTAAGTGAGAAAATGTAGAATTGTTGTTGAATTTCCTACAAAACAAACAAAAAAAAGTGGATGCAACCTTTGTTATTGGCGTTACTTAAAATGACCAAGTAGTCTGATGTTTTCATGCTGGGCCTCATGCTGGTTTTACCAAAAATTCTGAGCCATCACAACTTTCTCCTTATTTTCCCACAGAAATACTGCTGACACTGAAGGTAGCTGGTTGCTTCTTTCTTCAGCTGACTGGGCTCACTTGCTCAAGACACTTACCAATCTGGAGAGCTGCGTCTCTTCGTTTCGACCCAACCGACCTGCCATCCAGCCCTGCCCGAGCAAGATGAGCTGACGGGCCGAGTCCCTTGGCTGCTCCTGGAGGAGCCGCCTGTCACGTTGACAGATGGCCTGCAGCTCGCGTCCGGACAGTTGTCAGTCTGTTCACTGCATTCACCTTAGTG
The DNA here is from genome assembly GCF_910594005.1 of Cervus elaphus. Lineage (NCBI taxonomy): Eukaryota > Metazoa > Chordata > Mammalia > Artiodactyla > Cervidae > Cervus > Cervus elaphus. Next base: position 37,089,112 of record NC_057835.1, on the reverse strand, counting down.
CAACTTAGATCTCTCCTGCAGAGTAAATGTTGACAGGCAGACTTTACACCCATGTCAGATTGAATGTATCTAAATGTATGTATTTAAGGAAAACAACCCATGCTCTTGTTCTCTTCCTGTCTGGCTCCAGACACTGGTTTCTTGCTTTGTTTTCCCTGGCTAACCAGTCCAAAAGATTAAGATTTCATCTGGGGGAAAGAAAAGATTTAAAAAAAAAAAAAAATCAAACTAAAGATGTTTTAAGCTAAGCCTGCCTCTGGGATAAGCAGGACAGACACCATGGACCCTGCCGTATGTACAGACATGCCCAAGAAGTGAAGACCAAGACATCGTAGTTGTATCTTTGTAGAAAGCTCTCAAGACGGTGTTGAAAAGCATTTCCAAAAAAAAAAAGAAAAGCATTTCCAGTTCCTGAACAGATGAAAAAGAGCCTGTGGGAGGGCTGTTAACATTAACAAGTCCTTCTTCCTCTTTTTTTTTAATTTCTTTGATTCAAACCAAACTAGTTCGCCCAAATCATGAATTAAAAAGAAATTGATTTCCAAATTCAATGTGCTTTAGATCCATCAGAAGCTTGAATCAGCGCCTCTTCTTCCATCTGATCCTTCCCTTCCTCCTCTGCCTCCCTCATTCTTTTTTTTTTTTTTTTTTTTAATAAACGCAACAGAAACCAGGTAAGCCCTTTATTATTTCCTTCCATGTTTTGCCAGCCACTTACCAACCGCTAACTCTGAAATTCCAGAAAAAATGCATTGACTGGAAGGAGAGGAGCAAAGTTAGGACTCGAAACCCATCAGACTTTGGACACCTGCCGGGGAAGTGTGTTCATTCTGTTCCCCAGCGACACTGGCCCCCACACGGGAGAAAACCATAGTGTGCTTAAAATTGACCGCAGGCATCAGGACAGAGTTCACCTCCGCCATGTGTTTTTTATTTTGTTTTTTTTAGCAGTGCTGACTTAATAAGCTGAAGTTTTGTAAGGTACATAAAATCCAATTTATATGTAAACAAGCAATAATTTAAGTTGAGGACTTAAGTGTTTTAATTGTGTAATTTTTGTGAGGTATACATATTGTGGAATCGAATCCAAAATGAGGTACTTCAGTGTTACAATTAGATATCTTCATAGCAGTGTCTCCTGAAAGTGTTTTGTAAAGGCTCTCAAGCCCTCGATTAGACCTAATTTGTAGACTTAAGACTTTTTATTTTCTAAATCTTGTGATTCTGCTCATAAGTCATTTATCTAATCTATCTGATATGCAGCCGCTGTAGAAACCAATTCTTGATTTTTATATGTTTATATTCTTTCTTAATGAACCTTAGGAAGACTACATGTTACTAAGCAGGCCACTTTTCTGGTTGTTTTTCTTGCCCACTCTGGTAGGGGAATAATCTTTTCTTAATTGGCATCAGTTTCAGACAACTGTAATACCAAGAAACTGGTGACCTTTTTTGAGCTATTTCTCCCCAACTCCTAAGACACCTACTTTCTTACCTAAATTTCAGAATGATGTCTTTTTGATGTCTAAAAAGCAAAGCATTTTATATCTCGTTAGCCAGGCCTTTTAGGAGCAGAGAAGTCTTTTTTCCTTGAAATTTGATTGTTTATTTGTGGCAGGGTGAAAAATACACAAACTACCCCTACTTCTATGTGTATCTCTGTCTATATGGACAGATACCGGAAGTATAGAAAGAGATATAGCCCAAAGATAAATGGTTAAGTAGACAGTCTGAAAGCGTGGCTCCGTGCTAAAGAAATGTCCTGGGAAATCTGCATTTCGCTACTTTTTTTCCCACTTAGGGGGTCTCACTATAGGAAGGTGGCCCAGGAACAGCACTTCTTGGGGGCCACCAATTCACAGTCCCCCCGTCAAAAGGCTCTGCTTTTCTCAACCAAACCATTGGGTCACCCAACTGTGATGGAGAAACACGGGCAGACATCGGCCCCAGCTCACAGTCCTCACTGGCACCATGAGGCTTACGTCACTCTCGGTGTCACATGACCAGTTTCCAGTTGATGTTTAGAAACGTGAATTAGAATGACTTGAACTTCACACAGCACAGAAGAGAAAATGGAGTTTAAGCTGGATTTGTTTGCTTTGGGTTGGAAGTCCCTTTCCACTAGAACACTGTCCAAAAATCCCTGTGTCCCTTTTCTTGTTTAACCCTCTGCCCACTGTGTTCTCCTATCAGTCCCAGTTCAGACAGATCTGATCTGCAAACCTCCCATTCCGGTCATTGGGAATAATTCATAATCATTGCCATTTTGAAGGAAGAGAGATGATCAGTTCTCTTACGGCTTAGATCAGGTCATGGGTTTTTACATCTAATTAAGAAAAGTCAGTGAAGGAATCCTCTGATCACATTGATCGTGATAGAAGCAAAGGCCAAACCAGTCCCTCCATGATCAGTATTTCTCATGGTGTACACAATAAACTTGTTAGACCGAGTACTCGGTTTTCGTTTAATAGAACAAATAATCAGTGTTTTACTTATATTACTAAATGTGAAAAACACATAATGTGAAAAGTATACATACATTAACTTGGTTGTGAAGCTCATCTACGTGTTCATGTAACGTGGTAAGTTGAAAAAGTGAAGTGAGCTGTTTTCCTGCAATGAATTTGTTGGACTCAAAAGATGAAGATGCCCCCTCCCACGTGTATCTCTTATGGCCTGTAACCATTGAAAGCAATGTTTTTGCAGTTTATATAATGCAGTTTTTAATGTGTTTAAAAACGGAGTTCCTATGGGCTTAACACATGAAATGGGTGGCACAGATCCCCTTGCAGAACCCAAAGATACACAATCAATTTTGAAATGCAACTTAAGCCATTAATTGTTGGTGTGAATTTAAAATTTTCTAGTATTTGTATGGTAGTATGCTGCCTCCGAGCAAAGCATTCTCTGCACAAAAGAAAATTACTGTAGTGGCTTCGATTTTAATTAGAATTTTCTCCCTGGTGTTTCTTTATAGACTAAAACGAAACCTTTTAAGTTTCTTACTACAGGTAAAAGCTATGTGCAAGAACCTCAAAATGCTAAAATCTAGCATAATGCCTTAGATCTGTTTTTAAGTCTTGTATATTCCTACATAGCTGTCCGATGTATTATATTTGTATAGTGAACTGTGTACAATTTTTTGAATAAGTGCATCATCACTTAACCTTTATGTTGTTGAATGGTGATGATGATACATTTCTTCAAACATTTAACTGTCTTTTTTTTTTTCTTATGCCATTTGTGGTTTTATTTGTACAGTTCCTCATGAAGTTGCATCTGAGATGTGTGTATATGAAAAGATTATACAAGGGTAAAATTAAGCAATATATTAACTATGGTTCTTCAGGAGAAAGCTTACAGTGTTTCAGGTTGTGATTTATTTTCAAAATGGAGTTGACTCCAAACATCACTTTGTTCACCTGCATTGATGTTTGTATTTCTAGTGTGAGCAGTTTATGCAAAAGGTAGATATATTCAAGAGAAATTTTAAATACATTTATGCAAGTTAATATTGCTTTGCTGATGCTATTTGCTTATTTGATGTTAAATAATGCTATTGTAAATAAAGAATTCTGTTGTTATTGCATCATTTAATAAATTTTAATGCCTTCGGGTTTTACATGGCTTTGAAGATTTTCTTGAGTTTATATTGTATTCTCATTCACAATTGCAGTTAAACATAAATTACCTGACTTGCCGTTTAATAATTTCTTAGACTTATACAGTAGTTGGCACTGTTCTCAGCATATTAACATTTATTCTCTCAATGTCCCATTTTCTAGATTTTCAGTCTGAAGCCAAGAGCGGTATGTCTTGCTTGAGATTATCTGACAACTTAATGGCAAGTAGAGGTGGAATCTAAATGAATCCTAAATGATGTTATCACCTCTCCTTCCCATTTCTCAAAAAACATTTATGAGAATAATGTGGACTTCTTACCAGCTTATTAAGGTTATACTTTACACATTAGAATAATCATGATGGTTTTAATAGATTGGCTTATTAATAGTCAATAAGCAATGCAAGTACAATATTTAAAACCCAGGTCATAAACTACATGAAATAGTAAATCTGGAATTATTTTTTAAAATATACCAAAACTGAAATGAATGATGAGAAAAATCTATGCTATTCACCATATTAGCAAAGTAAAAGAAGAATTAAAAAAAAAAAAAAGATGAACTTAATAGACACTGTTGAATAAATTTGCATAGGATAAATTTCAGCCCCCATACATGACAAAATCTCAAGGAAAAGTCAAGTCACTCAGCAAAGTGAATGTCCTAAAGTTGTTTAAAGTTATTTGATACAATCCCACTGTGACTTCATGATGAAATACTAAGAATTGAAATCAGAACAAAATAAGTAGCCCACTACCCATGCTAAGAAATTAGGTTGTCAGGACTTCCCTGGTCCAGTGGCTAAGATTCTGAGCTCCCAATACAGAAGGCCCAGGTTCGATCCCTGGCAGGGAACTAGATTCCACATGCCTTAACTAAAGATCTTGCATGCCATGACAAAATCGAAGATCTGTGTGCCACAACAACTAAGACCCGGTAAAGTCAAATAAAATATTTAAAAGAAATGGGTATCACTGGTGGAATAGAGGAGGGAAAACATTTTCAGCCCATTTAACCATCTATGGGAAAGCCAAAATAAATCTACCTACCCACTCTAGGGGTACCCAGGTGGCACTAATGGTAAAGAATCCTGCCAAGGACAGGAGACTTGCAGGAGATGCAGGTTCGATCCCTGGATCCAGAAGATCCCCTGGAGTAGGGAATGACAGGCCACTCTAGCATTCTTGCCTGGAAAAGTCCATGGACAGAGGTGCAATGTCTACAGTCCATGGGGCCATAAAGAGTTGGACACAGCTGAGCACCAGCTCTTAGAACGAGTAGAAAAGTTCAATCAGGTGTCTGGAACATAAAAAAATCCCTAACTTCCACTCACACTAATAACTAGTTTTTTAAACCACCATTTACAATAACAAAATAGGATTACATTACACCTAACATAAAGTGGGAAAGACCTTTATGAAGAAAACTATGAAGTTCTACTAAAAGATGGAAAAGACTTGAACAAGGGAGGCATGCCATGAACCTAGAAAAGGAAAGCCCAGGATAAAAAAAAAAACAAAAAAAAAAACACACATCAATTCCTGCCCCTACATCATTGCAATTCAAGTGCACATCAGAAAAGTAGTGTACATTTAGAAGATAAGATGCACAATAATGGAAATGTTATAAAAGAAAAACGACTTCCAGAAACATTTTAAAACACTGGTGAGGGGGCTTCCCTGGTGGCTCAGTGGTAAAGAATCTTCCTACCAAGGCAGGAGATACAGGTTCGATCCCTTGTCCAGGAAGATCCCACATGCCGAGAAGCAACTGAGCCAGTGCTCTAGAGTCTGGGAGCTGCATCTACTGAGCCCATGTGCCACAACTGCTGAAGCCTGTGCACTGCAACAGGAGAAGCCAATTAATGAGAAGCCCTCGCACCACAACTAGAGAGTAGCCACCCTCCCCTCCACCCCTCGCCACAACTAGAGAGGAGCCTGCCAGCAACAAAGACCCGGCACAACCAAAAGTGAATAAACAAATGAGAAAAATTATTTTAAAAGAAACATACCGGTGAGCATTGCAGAGTACTTACACAGAACTGGCTAAATAACTCAGAAGAAGATTATAGAGCCCAGAGACAGGTCGCTGTATATAGGTAAGTATATGATAGAGATGCCATTTCTAATCAGTGGGAATCTGTTCCCCCCTCCCCCCAAAAAAAGGTGTTGAGACAGTTGGCCACGTTTGGAGAAAATACCAAGTTAAACCCCTTCCTCACAATATTAACATGGATCCAGGGTGTAAACATAATGAAATATAAAACTAGAAAAATACATGTTTACATTGTTGGAAAAGTAAAGTCATTCTTAAGGACAAAATACAAAAATTATTAAAAATAAATTTATAAAAATTAATATTCTGTCAAAAAAAGTCAAGACATAGCAAATGTAATAGGAAACAAACTAGTGTTAGCATAATCTAACATGTGTGCATGCATACTCAGTCATGTCTGACTCTTTGGGACCCCCATGAACTGTAGCCTGCTGGGCTCCTCTGTCCATGGGATTTCCCAGGCAAGAGTACTGGAGTGGGTTGTCATTCCCTTTTCCAGGGGATCTTCCCGACCCAGGGACCAGACATGAGTCTCCTACATTGCAGGCAGATTCTTTACTTCTGCACCACCTGGGAAGTCAAACTAACATTAAGAACATTTTTGTCTGGAAGACAGCAAGAAAGCCAGTGTGACTGGAGAAGATAACTGACGGGGTGAGAGGTAGGAGATGAGCACCAAGCAGCAGCCAGGGCCAGACCACGTGAGGTCACATAGGCCAGCCCCCAAGGCAAGCGATGTAGGTTTTAGTCTGTGTAATGAGAAACCTTTGGAAAAGAATTTTCAGCAAGAAAATAACTGAGTTTCCCTGGTGGCTCAGAGGTTAAAGCATCTGCCTGCAACGTGGGTGACCTGGGTTCGATCCCTGGCTCGGGAAGATCCCCTGGAGAAGGAAATGGCAGCCCACTCCAGTATTCTTGCCTGGAGAATCCCATGGACGGAGGAGCCTGGTGGGTCCACAGGGTCGCAAAGAATCAGACACGACTGAGTGATTTTACTTTCACTCTATGGAGAAACATCTCTATGGAAGCCAGCTAATAGGCTACTGAAGACACCAGTTATTAAAAAATAATTAAAAAAAAAAAAAAAGGATTGTAAGTTCCCTGATGGTCCAGTGGTTATACTGCAGGGGGCAAGGATTCCATCCCTGATTGGAGAACTATGATCTTGCATGGTCCTGTGTCACAGAAAGAGAACAAAAAAAAAAAAAAATGGAGCACTGGATGACTTCAATCCAGATCCCTCCACATCCCGCTAAGACAGTAAAGTCCTTTTTACAAAAGCATAAACCCACAAGGATAAAGGTAATAGGAACAGAAACCAACAAAGTCTGGCAGTTGAAAGCAGATGGAAGAGTGGTCACTCACTTGTAGACCTAATGACAAAGCTAAACGCTGAGCCAGAAGTGAGAGAGTAACAGCAAGAAGCAAACAAAAGTTTCACCGTGGAATTTCTTAAAGGCTCGGGAATGAGCAGGTACCTCTGGATGTGGGCATGAGAAGCCGAGATAAGAAGCTGGCCGATCGCTCCAAACAGGCAACCTTCCTCCTGGGCAGCAGAATGGAAGTGTATTCTCCAGAAAAGTTTAACAGTGATTAGGGGATGGTGAAAGTAGCTCAGTTGTGTCTGACTCCCTGCCACTCCATGGACTCATAGCCCACCAGGCTCCTCTGTCCATGAGAGTCTCTAGGCTAGAACACTAGAGTGGATGGCCATTCCCTCCTCCAGGGGATCTTCCCAACCCAGGGACTGAGCCCGGGTCTCCTGCATTGCAGGCAGATTCTTTACCATCTGAGCCACCAGGGAAACCCAGGGGATGGTACCATACCGAATAAGATGAATTCTAGTCTGAATGATGATCCCTCTTCCTAAGATTAGCTACCCAGACACACTTTCCTGCCTGGCTGCCTAAATGTCTTCACAAGGGAACCTGAGCAGCTGCAAAGGCAAGACGCACAGAGATGAACATCCTGGTTGCTCATGACAAAACCCAGGTCACATTACAGTGAAGCCCACAACTGATGATCCTCCCCACGTACACTGAGCTTCCAAACATCTTTCAGTGCCTTTGTCTAAAACACAAGGGAAGAGGTTCAACCATAGTTTCAAGGAAAGCCTGGAAATGAAAGCCACTACAGCAGCCATGAACGCACACCCCAGATGTGCTGTGCAGGGGGAAGGCGGTCAACCCAGTGCCCAGCTACAGCACACTCCCCACTGGCAGCCCCGAGCCCATGACTGGGCGCAGCAGGAACAGCCGGCAGAGGCGCTCTCAGGAGACGGAACTGCTTCCATGAGCAGCTTTGCCTCAAGGACTCCAAGCAGACTTGCCAAGCTTTTTCAGATGCATGCTCCACCCTAAGGGATCTTCCTTTCTCTGATTTGCCCTGGATTCCTCCTTACTTTCCCTCACAAGCACTGCACCTAATAAATCACTTGCACTTCTAATGCCATCTCGATGACTGCTTCTTGGACTGTGCAGACTAACGTTAAGTGATCTAAGAAAGTAGGCAGTGGGACTTCCCTGGTGGTCCAGGGGCTGAGACTCTGAGCTTCCAATGCAGGGGAGCCAGGTTCAATCCCTGGTCAGGGAACTAGATTCCACATGCTACAACTAAGACCTGGCACAGCCAAATAAATATTTTTTTTTAAAAAGGAAGTAGGCAGTAAGAAGGGGACTTGGGACAGGCTCACTCAAAGTCAGTTGGAGAGACATCATTGTGGTCCGCAAGTATGACACAGACAGTCCTTGGTATAAGGTGGTGGCTCAAATCCTGAAGATTTGACTGGTGGGAATCCCAGAAAGTATACCAGCGGAGAGGAAGGCTACGGGAGATGGGGCGAAGCAAGGCATTCAGATGATCTGGGGGTAGATATCCCAGTGGTCCATACCCACGGTCCCAATGTTGGGGGCCTGGGTTCAATCCCTGGTCAGGGAACTAAACCCCACATGCCACAACTAAGACCCAGTGCAGTCAAATAAATAAATATTTTTAAAATCTATAGTTAAGAGTCTGAGATGTCAATAGCTCTCTCTCAATAATTGAGAGAAAAAAAAAATTGGGGCAAAAAGGATGCCACAAAGACTGTGGAGAAGGCTGGTTACTGCCTAGTTGAATTGCTGCCTGGCAGAGGGATGCTGAAGCTGACATTCCAATACTTTGGCCACCTGATGGGAAGAACTGACTCATTTGAAAAGACCCTAATGCTGGGAAAGATTGAAGGTGGGAAGAGAAGGGGACGACAGAGGATGAGATGGTTGGATGGCATCACCGACTCGATAGACATGAGTTTGAATAAACCCTGGGAGCTGGTGGACAGGGAGGCCTGGCATGCTGCAGTCCATGGGGTCGCAGAGTCAGACACAACTGAGCGACTGAACTGAACTGGAGAGGGATAATGCTGATGAGGAGCATTAAGGGACAATTAACACTAAATAATTGGAGAAGGAAATGGCAACCCACTCCAGTGTTCTTGCCTGGAGAATCCCAGGGACGGGAGAGCCCGACAGGCTGCCATCTATGGGGTCGCACAGTCGGACACGACTGAAGTGACTTAGCAGCAGCAGCAACCCTAAATAATGGGCTTCCCAGGTGGTGCTAGTGGTAAAGAATGGGACTGCCAATGCAGGAGACATTAAAAACATTGGTTTGATCCCTGGGTCAGGAAGATCGCTTGGAGGAGGGCATGGCAACCCACTCCAGTGTTCTTGCCTGGAGAATCCCTCAGACAGAAGAGCCTGGCAGGCTATGGTCCATAGGGTCACAAAGAGTTAGACACAACTGAAGCAGCCGAGGATGCACGCACACAACTCTAAATAAGACAACAGAGCCAGCACCCAAGACTCTCCTGCAGCGCAAGAGCAGACACTGCTGAGCAGCAGGCTGAAGCACTCCTTATTACAGTTTTAGAATGCTTGATGGAGGCAGGTTTGTTGTGCAGAAGGCAGGGCCCTGATAGGGAAAACCTGGGCCCCTGACATGTGGGTGCATGCATGCTAAGTTGCTTCAGTTGTGTTCAACTCTTATGCAACCCTGTGAACTGGAGCCCACCAGACTCCTCTGCCCACGGGATTCTCCAGGCGAGAATACTGGAGTGGGTGAATCATGGGTAGAGACATCAAGATTACAGGTCCCCCGCCTCTGGGCCTTGGACTAGTACCTCCTTTCAGGTCAGAGGCAGCATTAGATTAGAAATAAAGTGCACAATAAAGGTAACATGCTCGAATCATCCTGAAACCATCCCCCTCTCTCTGTCTGTGAAAACACTGTTTTCCATGAAACCAGTCCCTGTTACCAAAAAGGTTGGGGACTGTCAATCTATTAATAGATGGTTGCTGCTGATTTTGAAGCCTACAAAACCTCTGAGCTTATCAAGGTGGCCCACCCTTCTCTACTAAGAGCTCTAGACTTAACATCTGTCGTCAAAAAGGAAAGAATGATTTGATCTATCATTTGTTATCAGCGCTATTCATGTTGGTGTGATTTATTATTATAAGTAGATAAACATGTCCTTAAGAGGACAAGATGAAGGAACAGGACAGAAAGGAGAGTAGTACGCTGAAGGCAGCCTCCTCCTTGAGAAGTCTCAGTTCCTTGTTCAGTTCTCAGGCCTGAGACGATTTTCAAATTCCAGCCCATTGACTGAAGAGGTGGCCTGGTCCTTAGCAGTAAGAACCCTGCTGTACCATGACAAGTATCCACAATATCTAAGCATTCCCCAGGCTTCCTCTAAGGGAGCTACAGTTATTCCTTTGGGTAACTGTATGCTGGGGAAGGGGAAGAAACAACACTTGGAGGATCATGGACACAAGGTCTCAGTTGACACTGCCACATGAAAAGAAGCATTGTCCTGAACCCCTGTTAGAGTCGGGGCACAGGAGGCCAGGTAATCAATGGAGCCCTGGCTGAAGTCCCACTCATGTGGGCTCACTGGTTCCCTGGACCTCCCAAGAGCAATTCCCTAATCCCCAAGTGTTTTAAATGGAAACTTTAAAACTGAACCCCAGTCAAGACAGTAAATCAAAAACAATATTGAGGGACTTCCCTGGTTGTCCAGTGGCTGGGACTCCACGCTCCCAATGCAAGGGACCTGGGTTCGATCCCTGGTCAGAGAACTAGATCCCATGTGCCACTACTAAGATCTAAGATCCTGCATGCCCGCAGCTAAGATCCATCACAGCCAAATAAATAAAAACTTTAAAAAAAAAAAAAGAAAAAGAAAAGAAAAGACCAAAGAAAGAGCCCAGAGTCAGTAATAGAGACCTTAGTGGTTTAAAAGATGGGGTAGCTTACCTGTCTGAATCAAGGTCCCGGAACAATACCTAACCGTGTGCAACTGACCGCAGGCAGGATATGGGCGGGGGGGGGGGGGGGGGGGGGGGGGGGGGGGTGGGGCTCTCTTCACTTCCGGGGTCGGAGAGGAGAAGGGATTACCAGTTTTAGGGAATTGATGTCAGGTGTACTCATTAGTTACCAGGGAAACCAGTAGAGGGGCACGGGCCCTCATCGCTCCTTTGATAAAAACAATCACCAGCTGGTTTCTGGGGGTAAGCAATAGGTCAGTCCTGTGAGTAGGGCGTGGGTGACACAGGCCCTGTTTGGGCAGCTGATGGACAGAGAGCAAGAGAACAGCCATCTTGAGTGGCCTGACCCTACACGACACGTCTTGCTAAGGGAGGCACAAAATAAATCCAGATAAAACCCAGATGCTTGCAGACACAGTTCCAAGCTCTGGTGGCCGGATGCCAAAAAGCTGGATGCAATCCCTGGGGTAGGAGCTTGGTGGCACCACTCTCACTGCTGAGTGGGGAGGGGTGTGTAGCCTCTAAAAGAGCAAAACAAAAAATAAAAAAGCAAAACAGACCCTGCCTACTATTGTCACCTTTCACATTTTTTCATAAAAGCAAAAATACTGTTCGTCTTTATTTCAGTTAGCAAAAACAGGTACTTAGTATCTGGAGGTAATTTCTTTTTCTGTAAAAGCAAGGTGCCCTAAAGCAAAAATTAAGGGATGTCTGTATTTATACCAGTGTGTGTGTGTTAGTTGCTCAATTGTGTCTGACTCTTTGTGACCCCATGGACTGTAGCCCACCAGGCTCCTCTGTCCATGGGATTCTCCAAGCAAGAATACTTACTGGAGTGGGTTACCATTTCCTTCTTTAAGGTATCTTCCTGACCCAAGGATCGAACCCAGGTCTCCCACATTGCAGGCATTTCTTTACCATCTGAGCCACCAGGGAAGTCCCCCTTTTATACGAGAAGTGGACATAACTCTTCTTCTGTCAGGCCATTCAGGTCGGAGTTTGAATCAGTCTCATCAGGTATGGAGCTGGATTTGGGTGTGGCTCTGTCTATAGTTATGTGCAATGGACCACAAACTTCAAACTCCTTTGGTGTTATGGTAAGGCAGGGCTTAGGGCCTGCACCCTAGGGTTTCATCGGACCTTGTTTCCCTACACCAACTGCAAAGGGGGTCCCTGCCCATGCTTTTACCTTATTTCCATGGTAGATGGATTGTTCCTGATACATGGTGTTTGCCAGCCTGCTGAAAAGGAAGATGGCAGTTACCGCCTTGGTTTGGGCTCAGTCTTAGGCAAAGCCCTGTGGCCCTGGCACTTGAAGACAAGCCTTTCTCAGTGATCTTTCCCTCCGGCACAGCTGAACTTTGCCTTAATTTTTAAACAGGTCTCCTGGGGAAGAGATTCCTGCCCTTCCCCCAGCAGTTGGAAACTTCTATTGACCCGACCCTGGGACTGTTTCTTCACTCTTGCAGGACACAAAGGTTTTCCTCTGATCCTTCTCCCAGCCCTGGTGGGTCTTGGCCTCTGCCATGGGGGCAAAAGCATTTGCTGCCCTCCTCCCTTCTCCTGTGTTTTTCTGCCAGGGAGAAGATGCAGGCAGGGTGTCTATAGCACCATCTGCTTCCCTCTTCCAGGTCTGTACCCCAAGCAAAGCTTTCTCAAAGAGCCCAGCAGAGATCCTCAGAGAAGAGCCTTCAAGTGGGGTGAAGCTGAAGCCTGCCTTTAGCCTTGGTTCCCAAGAGCCTTATTCTTTTACACCAGCCTACACCAGCCTACGGCAATTTGTCCAGAAGTTTAGCTCAGAAAGGGTGGGATGAGTTGAGAGAGTAGCATGGACATATATGCACTACTATGTGTAAAATAGCTAGCTAGTGAGAAGCCGCTGTATAGTTTAGGGAGCACAGTTGGATGCTCCGTGATGACCTTAAATGTTAGTCACTCAGTCGTGTCCAACTCTTTTCAACCTCATGGACTGTAGTCCACCAGGCTCCTCTGTCCATGGGATTCTCCAGGCAAAAAATACCAGAGTGGGTTGCCATGCCCTTCTCCAGGGGATCTTCTCGACTTAGAGGGGTGGGGTGAGAGGGTTAGGAGGGAGGTCCATGAGAGAGGGGCTCTGTGTATTCACATAGCTGACCCACCTGATTGTACAGCACAGACTAACACAACATTGTAAAGCAACTAGGCTCCAACTGAAACATGAATTTAAAAAATTAAAATATGGAAAACCCTAAAAAAAAAGCTCAGCTCACATCTTGGTACTTCCCCCGCCTGTGCTCCCCAGGTAGGAGACCTATCATCATTAGATTTCAGGCCACTTGGCTGCCTGCCACCTCAACTCTCTGAGGGATTCATGGCAAGTTATGAGTTTGTATTAATAATTAACCAACCTTTTCTTGTTGTTATGGTGAGAGCAATACCCTTTCCAGTTTTCTTTATGTGGAAGTAGAAATTTGCTGAATTCTTCATGTAACCTAAGAGTTTGAATGGTGAAGACATTTATGCACAGGTGTAGGGGATCTACTAGGGCTTAGACGAGATTACTGATGTGGCAGGATGGAGAGAATAGAACGCCTTAGAGGAGAGAACTTAGAAACTCAGGACCCTTGCTGAGTTTGGAGTTCATGAAAGCAGTCTTTCAAGGAGCAGAGCATAACCAACAGGACCTACTATATAGCACAGGGAACTATACTCAATATCTCATGATAATCTAAATGGAAAAAGATCTGAAAAGAATATATATACATATATATATATATATATATATATGAATCATTTTGTTGTACACTTGAAACTAATACAACATTGTAAACCAACTATACGCTATGCTCAGTATACGCACCCCTCCAGGCTCCTCTGTCCATAGAATTTCTCAGGTAAGAATGGCAGGTTGCCATTTCCTACTCCAGGGGATCTTCCCCACTCAGGGATAGAACCCACGTTTCTTGTTTCTCTGGTACTGGAAGGTGAATTTTTTACCACTGAGTCACCTGGGAAGCCCCAAATCAATGATAGTTCAATGAAAATTAATGTGGTATCAGCTCACACAAGTAAGAATGGTCAACATAAAAAAAATCTACAAATAATACATGCTGGAGATGATGCAGAGGAAAGGGAATGCTCCTGTACTGTTGGTGGGAATGCAGTACAGAGAACAGTATGAAGGTTCCTTAAAAAACGAAAAATAAATCTACCATATGACCCAGTAATCCCACTACTGGGCATATACCCTGAGTAAAACATAATTCAAAAAGGCAGGGACTTCCCTGTGTTTAAGAATCCTTGCAGTGCAGGGGATGTGGGTTTGATTCCTGGTTAGAGAATTAAGGTCCCACATGCCATGGAGCAATTAAGTCCAGCCACTGCAATTACTGAGCTCATGGGCTCTGGAGCTCACAGGCCACAACTAAGACCCCACACAGCCAAGTAAATACATATATACACTTTTTTTAAAAGACTCATATACTCCAATGTTCATTGTAGCACTATTTACAATAGCCAGGACATGTGAGCAACCTAAATGTCCATTGACAGATGAACGGATAAAGAAGATGTGGTACATAGATACAATGGAATATTACTCAGCCATAAAAAGGAATGAAATTGGGTCATCTGTAATGATGTGGATGAACCCAGAGTCTATCATACAGAGTGAAGTAAGTCAGAAAGAGAAAAACAAATGTCGTATATAATCCATATATATGGAATCTAGAAAGATGGTGTGGTATATGGGCTTAGTTGCTCTGAAGAGCCTATTTGCAGGACAGGAGTGGAGATGCAAATGTAGAGGGCAGACTCGTGGACAGAGGGAAGGGGAGGAGGAGAGAATAGGACGAACTGGGAGAGTGACACTGACATAAACAGTATCGTATAAAATAAATAGCAAGTGAGAAGCAGCTGCGTAACACAGGGAGCTCATCTCAGTGCTCCCTGATGACCTAGAGGGGTGGGATGGGGGAGTGGGAGGGAGGCACAGGACGGAGGGGCGTGTGTATACATATAGCTGATTCATGTTGTTTTGCAGCAGAGACTAACACAACATTGTAAAGCAATTACACTCCAATTTTTAAAAAAGGAGCATAGTGTGAAGGGTAACAGAATCACCATAAGTGGGGGGGGGGGGGGGGATGTTGAATGGTTTCAGCCCTACATGTGTCACCTGTGGATAAAGTCTGTAGATCCTTCCCTGAGTCAAATGGACATTTAAAAGATCAAAGGCCACTGGAGGAAATTTACACTGCCCTGGACGGGTACTGGGACAAACTGAAGTTTGGGGGAGGCAAAGTATCTGGGTGGGTGGGGCAATGATTAAACATAGGGTCGGGGCTACGCTGAGAAGAGAACACAGGTATGGAGCCTGGGGCTGTGCACGTTCTCAGCGATGGGGCTGAAACAGTGCCTCAGACTTCTGGGGTCTGAGGGAAAGGAATACTGAAATGGAGATGTGTTACACTACATGAAAACCCACCACACTTCGGGTGACTTTAACATTAGAGCTGCTTCTGGTGGCAACCTGTTGGAACTGATTCCAGCTTAACATAAGAGAGACACACACAGAGAAAAGAAAGAGCAAAGAGTTTTCATAAAAGGATATAGAAGTTGAGGAGATGATAGACAATAAGGACCTACTGCATAACACAGGGAATTCTACCCAATACTCTGTAATGACCTATACGAGAAAAGAATCTAAAAGAGTGGATACATGTATATGTGTAACAGATTCATTCTGTTGTACACCTGAAACGAACACAACATGGTAAAACAACTATACTACAATAAAAAGAAAAGGTTTTTAAACAACTTTCCTTCTACCAACAAAACGAAACAAGCAAAAAGCAGCTGAGGAGAAGAAGCCAGTGCTCCTGGGGCAACCCTAGCAAGAAGCCAGTGACTTTCTCTCTGGAGCTGCAATTATGGTGCTTCAGCTGCAGTGTCCCAGATTCTAAATCCCTTGTCCCAGGGAGAAAAATATTCAATATGGTGGAACTACCTTAGATCAGGTCTCTAAAGAGTGATGGTTAAAGAGCAGGATCACTTAGCACAAATGGGGATGTTGCCGAATCATCGGGGCATGATTGGTCACCCCAAAACCTCTGACGCAGTTTCACCCAGTGATAGATCACGAGTGAGGACCATGGGACTGCACAATTCATGAAAAGGAGGTAACGACACTACCATCATGCAGATCATTTGTTTATCTAGAAAATCCCACAGAAACAATAGAAACAGATGAGAATTCATAAGACAGCTCAGAATGATCACTATCATCCATACAAATAAGTGAGGTTAATAATTGCATATAACATTCCCATTCACAATATCAGTTTTATTAAATTATCAAGTTCCTAAGGATAATTGTATAAAAAAATCTACAAAAGAGTAATAAAAAAGACTTAAGTAGATGAACCCAAGAATGCTGGATTTTCACAGCTAATTTACAGGCTTAATTTCATTCATGTTTTAATGGGATTTTTAAATTTTTGCTAAAATTGTCTAAATTTTATCCACAAGAAGAATCAGATGCAAAAAAAGTTTTCAAATAGCTTCAGATATTTCAGATAACTTTGAATAGCTTTGAAACCAATGAGATTTAATGTAAATACATAAATATTGAATATGAAATAGCCCTGAATAAGAACAGTAGTTTCTCTGCAGAGAGAGAGAAGGGATGATGATTTTTTTCTTCTTGCTAGGTATTCTGTTCTCTCCAAATACCTACAGTAAACTGTTTAAAAAAGAAGAGGAATGAAAAGTGTGGGGAGTTATGGGAATCCTCTGGTGGTCAAGTAGTTAGAACTCCATGCTTTTACCACCTAGGGCCTTGGGTTCTATCCCTGGTCAGGGAGGTAGGATCCCACAGCCACAAGGCCCAGGGGGAAAAAAAAGGAGTAATAACTTAAAAAGTAGGGGAGTGTTACTTCCTTTTTTTTTTGGGGGGGGGGGGTAGTGCTACTTCTAATAGACTTTGAGTCACCACTTTTTGGACGTATTTCCCTCTAATTTACATATGAAATTTAAAAACAAGCTGAGTTTATAGTTCATTAAACTTCTGCAGTCTACTTTTTTTCTTATTTTGATTAAGCATGTTCTTATATTAGTGAAAAATGAGTTTACTAATGTTAATATCCTACATAATATCCCATTGACTTAAGTAATTTCCAAATTTTCAATAACATAAATAGCACAAAAAGTTGTATGCTTATAGATTTTTGTATTGCAGATTATTTGCCTTAGGAAAGCATCTCTAAATGGAATGAAAAGGTTCCCAATACATATTGCCAAATCTTATTTTTGGAAAGCATATACTATCATTTGTTTTACTATAAAGAATACAAGAATACCTTAACCAATTTAAGGTCGTGTGCATGTTCAGTTGCTTCAGGCTTGTCCAACTCTTTGCAACCTCATGGACTGTAGCCTGCCAAGCTCCTCTGTCCATGGGAGTCTCCAGGCAAGAATACTGGAGTGCGTTGCCATTTTCTCCTCCAGGGGATCTTCCTGACCAGGGATTGAACCCACATCTCCTGCGTCTCCTGCATCAGCAGGCAGATTCTTTACCTCTGAGCTACCTGGGAAGCCATTCATTTGTGAATCAATGCTAATTAGTTATTTGGATAGTAGTGAAGTTTTTTTTCAGATGCACAAAACAGCTATTTTATATTTCAGATATCAGATGAAAAGAGGCCTAAATGAAGAAATTGGCAAATAAGCATCTTGGTTATATCTTCAGATAGTGAAGTTCTGAAATTTTGATCCTAAAATAACAAGAAGCTGCCATGACAGTATCGGGGATAAAATGGAGTGCTACCAGCTTGGATGTGAACTGAATAAGGAATAAGTTGAATAAGGAATCTAGTTTACAAGGGATGTGCGGAGAGTCATTCACACAAAAAAAGAATAAGCTGGAATGGAGGTATTCTCTGGTTCTTTCACTACCAATGTTGCTACAAAACTTTTCTTTATTTTTTCTAATGTGATAAATATTTTAAAAGAGCAGGTAAGATTATGTTATTTTTTTCCTTCAACTCGTTCTATCCTTTGTAAATACTTTGTAATGGTGATGAACTGCTTTTATAACCAGGAAAACACACACACAAGCCTTGTGCAGAGAAAGCACAGAGCTTCCCCACTGGGGGGCCCCAAACCCTAAGCCAGCTGTCTGACGCAGCACCCAGAAGAGAGAGGAGACACTGCAGTCACTTATCGCCTCTGGGAGCATCTCTACAGATCACAGATTTTTATGAACATTGGCTCTTCAGTATTCAATCCCCTCTCAGCAGTGAAAGGGCAGAGTCCTAACCACTGGATCGCCAGGGAATTCTTCTCAATCCCTTATTTTCGTTCCCAGAATCGGGCCATTTTTTCCCCTCATGACCTATTTATTTGCTTTTTCCAAAGAGACACACCTGCCTCCACCCTCAGACTGACATCCTCATGCCACTCCTTTCTCCAGGAGAGGGAAGCTCTCTTGGGCTCTCTTTGGTTTGAACAACTCAAGAAGAATTTAAAAACAAAACACAGAAACAGAAAATGTTACTAATTAAAAAGTAAGTGTTTTCTCTGATTTCATCCTTTTCCAGGTTGCCCCACAGATGACTCATTTCACTTCGAGTGTGTATATTTACAAAGTGTATGCAGTGTAACAGGCTTCCCTGGTGGCTCAGTGGTTAAAAAAAAAATCTGCCTGCCAATGCAAGAGATGCAAGTTTGATCCCTGGGTTAGGAAGATCCACTAGAGGAAGAAATGGCAACCTGCTCCAGTATTCTTGCCTGGAGAATCCCACGGACAGAGAAGCCTGGTGGGCTACAGTCCATGGGGTCACAAAGAGTCAGATACAACTTAGCGACTAAACAACACACACACACACACACACAGTAACAGGATCTAGCAGTGTGGGATGGGGGCCAGGAGATGGGAAAAGCCCAGACCTCCCGGCTGACAGCCCCCTGTCATGCTCGGTTCTGTTGTTACGATCTGCTGTGCTGAACAGGGTCCGCTTCTGTTTATCCTCCTTCACTGGCTCCCCTGATTCTTCCAGAAGCCCCCAAGACTCACAACTGGTGAGTGATGGGAGTCTAAACATCCCCCCAGATTTGCCGGCTTGTAGCCTGGCGCTCTGTCACAAAGCACCCCGCCATGTGGCCTGGCCCCAAGGAGCGGCTCCGGGCGTGGATGAGCCCCCCGTGCACCTCGAAGTCTGGAGAGTCGTGTCAGCCCCACTCACTGGTGTGCGCATCAGCACATTGCTGGGCATCAGTGTGGCATTCTGTGCAAGTCAGTGACTTAAAGCCCTTTCTTCCGTTTCTGCTCCCTGACAGGCGTGTGCTTCACTCCATCCCAGGCAGCTGGGGACACGCCTTAAGAAAATGGACCTCTGTGGGCATGACAGTGAAAGTGGCATTTCTGTCTAGTTGGGCAGCTTGGCTGCAGCCAGTAGCCAGGATAGAGCAGGAGCCTTTCTGGCTGAGAGGTGGAAGGAAGAAAGGGCAAGGGAGCAGTGCAAAGGATGATGGAAGGGAAGAAGTGACGGGAACCAGTGTAACTCATTCCTTCCTTGAGTCACAGAAGTATTTAACAAGTCACTTAGCAGGTAGACACCAAAATGAATGTGCTCATAGTCTGTTGTTGAATCACTAAGTCGTGGCCGACTCTTTGTGACCCCACAGACTATAGCCCACCAGGCTCCTCTGTCTAAGGGACTTCCCAGGCAAGAATACTGGAGCCAGTTGCCATTTCCTCCTCGAGGGGAATCTTCCTGGATCAGGGATTGAACCCGTGTCTCCTGCATTGGCAGGCGGATTGTTTGCCATTGAACCACCTGGGAAGCCCTGCTCATCGTCTATGTGCTGTGTGATGTGCCCTCCTTCAGGCGATCCTCCCGACCCAAGGATCAAACCCAGATCCCTCGCATTGCAGGATTCTTTACCGTCTGAGCCACCAGGGAAGCTGCTCGTATTCTATACACAGCAATCAAAGTAGGATTCAAAGTCATAGTGCTCCTCAAAGGAAGCAAATTAAAAAAGTTAGAGGAAATCAGAGCAACTAATTTCCATTAGAACATTTCATGCAAATCAGAGCAACTAATTTCCATTAGAACATTTCATGCAAATGGTGGCATTTAATGTTTCAAAGGGGCAGGGATGAGACTTAGGGCATTGAAGAAGGTATATCCCGGGGAAGAAATCAAGAGCTACCAGCCTCCCAAGGGAAACCCTCTGGGACCAAGTTTGTAGAGATGTGTGAATACCCTGCTAAGCTAGAAGGATCTCCTTCCCACCTCCTCCAACAGATACGCAGACCTGGAGGAGGACAGACACAGACAGCCGCACTCTTGGGCTCTTCAATCCAAATAGTGACAGTCTATCCCCCAGCTGGTCGTTGGCAAGTAGAGCTACCTCTCAGCAACTTACTTGTTCTTGTCATGACTAGTTCTTCCCCACAGGTGCAATTTAGAAACAAAACTAAGGGACTTCCCTGGTGGCCCAGTGGCTGGGACTCTGTGATCCCAGTATAGGTGGCCTGGGTTCGGTCCCTGGTCAGGGAACTAGATCCCACAGGCTGCAATGAAGATCAAAGAGCCCGGATGTCTCAACTAAGACCCGTGCAGCCAAATAAAAAATATTTTAAAAATTAAAAAATAAATAAAATAAAAAGTAAAACAAAACTGGGGGCTTCCCTGGTGACTCAGTGGTGAAGAATCCATCTGCCAATGCAGGAGACACGGGTCTAATCCCTGGTCCAGGACGATTCCACAAGCCATGGGAAAACCAAACCTGAGCACTACTGAGCCTGTGCTCTAGATCCCGGGAGTGGCAGCTACTGAAGCTCTAGAGAGCCTGCTCAGCAACAAGAGAAGCCCCGGCAATGAGAAGCCAGCGTCCGGCAACTAGAGAGTAACCACTGCTCGCCACAGCTAGAGAAAAACCCAAGCAGCAATGAAGACCCAGAACAGCCAAAAAATAAATAAATACATAAAATTATAAAAATAAATGAATAATTTTAAAAAATTGAATTTATAGCTCATTAAACATCTGTATTCTACCTTTTCCCCCCACTAATTTCCTCTCAGCCCCAAAGTCACCCTACTTGAGTGTTTTAAGGAAAAGGAATCTGAGCCCTTTAAATAAGTTGCCACAGGCCCTGACATTTTATCAGCAGAGGGCGCTGGAGAGGCATTGCAGGAAGAA
This sequence comes from Cervus elaphus, assembly GCF_910594005.1. NCBI lineage: Eukaryota > Metazoa > Chordata > Mammalia > Artiodactyla > Cervidae > Cervus > Cervus elaphus. The sequence goes on along the minus strand of NC_057835.1, from coordinate 37,067,946 downwards.
AGAGCTTCGTTTTCTAATTCTGAGGCCATCTGGGCGGACCAGTTGCTTGGCTTCTCCAAGGGCCACCTACCCCTACGCAGCAGCCAGCAACAGTCGGTGGCCAGAAGCTCCTCCTAGCACCTCCCTCGGGTGGTCTTGTAGCAGAGTGCCTGCAGTGAGACATCTCTGTGAACAACCTTCCCCAGCACGCTTGTCAGACTGATTTCCAGCCAGCGCCAGAGGTCAGGTGTCCAGCAACCTCCAAGGCGTGGACCACAGCAACATGTCTGCCTTTCAGTAGCAATGGCTGAGCCTTTTCCAACAGGTCTGCGTCTCAGTTCATGGGGTGAGAGATGCCTACTAGATCCTATTAGCCCACCAGGCTCCTTTGTCCGTGGGATTCTCCAGGCGAGAACGTTGGAATGCGTTGCCATTTCCTCCTCCAGGGGATCTTCCAGACCCAGGGATGGAACCCACATCTCATGTCTCCTGCATTGGCTGGCAGGTTCTTTACCACTATCACGACCTGAGAAGCCCTGTTAGATCCAGTATTAAATAAAATTATGTCTGCTATTATATATTGTATTTACTATTCCTATATTCCTAACTTCTTCCTAGCAAATCCCTAGTCACTCCACTCCCTTGGTATTGATAATAATTCTTTATATTAAGCTTTCCCTGTTAAAATTACTGTTTGATTTTTCTCTTCTGACTGACACAGAATTTTAAACAAAGCTGGCTCCCTTTTGTGGCTGTAATATAGCAGAAGAAATCCTGCACTTTGAAGGCAAGCATTTTGTACAAAGGAGAAATCTGTTGTATATGTAACAAATTGTCACATATTATAACAAGAACAAACTTTAAAACTAATGAAAACCAGAGAAATGGCTTTAATTGCTGGTTCCTTATATACTTTATCTAAGGGGGTAAAATATATATATATATAGAGAGAGAGAGAGAGAGAAAGAGAGAGAGAGAGGGCACACTACTCAGTTTTGGGATCTTAGTCCCCTGACTAGGGATCAAACCCATGCCCCATGCATTGGGAGTGTGGAATCTTCACCGCTGGACCACCTGGGAAGCCCCCAAATTACCACTAGTGTCACCTGGGAAGTCCAGAGAAGCTTTTAATTTAGAGTTAATTTTCCCCTACTATTCAGGTCTTCTAAGGACTCAACCAATGCCCTGTGTACTCAGCTAATGCCCGGGTGTATGGTCTCTCTTCTCTGACTGGTTGGGATGTGATGTATACTCGGCTCTGTGTAACCCTGGAATCATCTGTCCTACCACTTTCTAGGGTTCTTTCCCTTGCCTCATAGTTTCTTCTTGTATCTGCACAGGCCACTACTCAGTCCCAGAGGCAAGGAGATCCCTCTGCAGATCTCTGGAACTCTCTTTCTATGCAGTTCCCCCCGTGGTATCCGGCCCCACAATTCTAACTACCTTGCTGATCTCCGTGTCTTCAGCTCAGCAAGACTGTCAGGCTTGGTCTGGGGTTCTCCTTCCTGGATCTGCATCCTGGAAGCTCAACTCCTTAGGAATCAAGGTCTGCTGTCACCTGTAGCTTAACATCTCAAAGCAGTTGATTTAAATACTTTGTCCTGTTTCTATTGTTCACAGTAGAAGGGCAATTCCGGTGGCAATTAACCCTTCAAGGACGTGAGGAGAGTCCTCTATGATAAATTTTTAATATATGGTTGGATTTTGGTGTCCCATTTATTGGCCATCTTTATCCCTACAAATGTGAGAGCAGGCTCTGAAAGTTCTCTATCTTTATCTGCCTTCCCCTGACATAATGATTAACATGGACTCCTCTAATAGTTATTTCAGTCTTATCTTTATCTATGGTTATATTTTCTTTCTCATTCCCACTGCTGTATATTTCCCCCCCTTTCCCCTTCATCATTCTTGCCAGAAATTTGTCTATTCTAATGATCTTTTCAAAGAAGCAACTCTCAGATTTATATATCAATTATTTTTAGTTTTTCAATCTGTGAAGTTGGTTTTTATTTTTTATGAATTCTTTCTTCCTGATTTCATTAAGGGTATTTAATTGTTCTTTTTCTAGATTCTTATCTTGAATTCTTATTTTATTTTCTCTCCTATTTGAATATTAAAAGCATTTATGGAATTCCCTGGTGGTGCAGTGAATAAGAATCCTTCTGCCAATGCAGGGGACTCGAGAGTTCAATCCCTGGTCCAAGAAGATTCCACATGCCACGGAGCAACTAAACTTGTGAGCCACAACTACTGAGCTTGCGCTCTAGAGCCCACGAGCAGCAACTACTGAGCCCAAGCACCTAGAGCCTGTGATCCACGACAAATGCAGCCAATGCAATGAGAAGCCCGTGTACCGCAACTAGAGAGCAGACTCTGCTCGCCGAAACTAGAGAAAGCCCACTGAAAGGAATGAAGACCCAGCACAGCCATGAATAAATAAGTAAATAATTTAAAAAAAAATAGCCTCAAGTTTATATATATATATATATATACAGATATATATATGTATATATATATAAAGCATTTATGACTATAACTTTTTTGACTTATAGCTTTGACTACTGTGATTGTGAATCCCAACCCTCATTAGTTGTACAATACTGAATCTGAACAACCCTTTTAGTTACTTGCATACAACTGTGTGCAAAGTTTTGTGTTTTGAGTATCACGTCTTTCTTCAGTTAGAACCTCACCTCACTTATATCAACCATGGCCTTGAGAAATCAATTAATCAAAGTCATTCCATTTCTGATATCCCATCCTACAAACTTCCAAACCCAAAATACAAAAAAAAAAAAAATTTGTTCACTTATTTCCCCTAATGAGAAGCTATTTTAGGATTACATGTGGGGCGTTCTCACAAGTTGCTTTATTTGAGGAAGAAGCCTTCCACAATTTGGAAGCCCCAAGGAGATTTAGCTGCAACTCCCGACCACACACCCAGACCCTGAATTTAGGCACCTAATGACTCATCCTGCGTCTCTCCACCTGAGGTTCCTGGCCCAAAAAAAGAGGCAAATCACACAGTAGGTCTGAAGGCCAATGTCTTGATGTTCCTCAATCTATCAGGAAAACTAGGTATCACCCACTGCAATTTCCATTTTCTGATTAGATCTATGTTTCTAAAAACTCTTAGTGAAATGATACTCTTGATCTAAAGTTAGCTTTTCCTGTCTTACAAGATGTCGTTAACTAAAAGGGGGTAAAGAGCAAAGAATATACAATGAACAGAAGCCCACCAGGTCCAGAGGACTGGCCAGCTTAAAATCTTGTCCTGCCAATGTCCCTCAGTAGATGAAATTTGCCTTGTCTAATCATCTAAAAACCCTGTGAAGTCTGATATCCTTTCAACTCAGCTTTATGTCCCTGAGAATTGGTTTATGAGGGGAAAAAAAACTCTCCAATGCTTCAGTCTTCAGGGGCTGCAGTTGTTAGGTCTGTGATCAGAGACAGCTGGGGGCTGTGCACAAGCAAAACTTCTCCCAGATCATTATCAATTTGCATGGGGTCGTCTTGCTGGGTCCAAGACCACAGGTCCAGCAAGATCAAAACTTGTTCCTTACGTACCAATATATTCTATTCTCGGTACAATCTAAATTCTTGTGCATATCTTACAAAAGTGATACGGTTTACCAAGTGACCACTTTGAGGAGCTTCCAATAGGACCAAAATTGTTCATCCTTGAAGCAACTTAAAACAAAGGAGCAAGAATTCTCTGGTGGTCCAGTGGTTAAGACTCTGCCTTCCAAGGCAGGGGACATGGATTTCATTCCTGGAGAGGGAACTAAAATCCAACATGCCTCAGGATGTGGTCAAAATTTAAAAAAAAAAAAGAAAGAAAGAAAAAAAACAAAGAGGGAAAGCGGGAGGGGGCAGCAAATGTAATTAAATCTTTAATTTCATATTCAGTGGTCAGTCTTTTATGACTAATATGAAGAACTTCAGAATTTAAGCTGGTACAAGGAAGCCATAATCCCAGTCTCCTTGACCTCCATCATCTCAGTCAGTCAGTTCAGTCACTCAGTCATGTCTGACTCTTTGCGACCCCATGGACTGCAGCACGCCAGACCACCTGTCCATCACCAAATCCCGGAGTTTACTCAGACTCATGTCCATGGAGTCGGTGATGCCATCCAACCATCTCATCCTCTGTCGTCCCCTTCTCCTCCTGCTTTCAATCTTTCCCAGCATTAAGGTCATTTCCAATGAGTCAGTTCTTCGCAACAGATGGCCAAAGTATTGGAGCTTCAGCATCAGTCCTTCCAGGGAATATTCATGACTGATTTCCTTTAGGATGGACTGGTTGGATCTCCTTGCAGTCCAAAAGACTCTCAAGAATCTTCTCCACCACCACAGTTCAAAACCATCAATTCTTCGGCGCTCAGCTTTTTTTATAGTCCAACTCTCACATCCATACAAGACTAATTGGAAAACCATAGCTTTGACTAAATGGACCTTTGTTGACAAAGTAATGTCTCTGCTTTTTAATATGCAGTCTATGTTGGTCATAGCTTTTCTTCCAAGGAACAAGCATCTTTTAATTTCATGGCTGCAGTCACCATCTGCAGTGATTTTGGAGCCCCAAAAATAAAGTCTCTCACTGTTTCCCCATCTATTTGCCATGAAGTGATGGGAACAGATGCCATGATCTTAGTTTTCTGAATGCTGAGTTTTAAGCCAGGTTTTTTCACTCTCCTCTTTCACTTTTATCAAGAGGCTCTTTAGTTCTTCTTCACTTTCTGCCATAAGGATAGTGTCATCTGCATATCTGAGGTTATTGATATTTCTCCTGGCAATCTTGACTCCAGCTTGTGCTTCATCCAGCAAGGCATTTCTCATGTTGTACTCTGCACATAAGTTAAATAAGCAGGGTGACAATATACAGCCTTGACGTACTCCTTTTCTAATTTGGAACCAGTCTGTTGTTCCATGTCCAGTTCTAACTGTTGCTTCTTGACCTGCATACAGATTTCTCAGGAGACAGGTGAGGTGGTCTGTTATTCCCATCTCTTTAAGAATTTTCCATATATTGTTGTGATCCACACAGTCAAAGGCTTTGGCATAGTCAATAAAGCAGAAATAGATGCTTTTCTTGAACTTTCTTGCTTTTTCAATGATCTAACGGATATTGGCAATTTGATCTCTGGTTCCTCTGCCTTTTCTAAATCCAGCTTGAATATCTGGAAGTTCTAGGTACACGTACTGTTGAAGCCTGGCTTGGAGAATTTTGAGCATTACTTTACTAGCATGTGAGATGAGTGCAATTGTGCGGTAGTTTGAGCATTCTTTGGCATTGCCTTTCTTTGGAATTGGAATGAAAACTGACCTTTTTCAGTCCTGTGGCCACTGCTGAGTTTTCCATATTTGCTGGTATACTGAGTGCAGCACTTTCACAGCATCATCTTGTAGGATTTGAAATAGCTCAGCTGGAATTCCATCACCTCTACTAGCTTTTTTCGTAGTGATGCTTCCTAAGGCCCACGTGATTTCACATTCCAGAATGTCTGGCTCTAGGTGAGTGATCACACCATTGTGGTTATCTGGGTCATGAAGATCTTTTTTGTATAGTTCTTCTGTGTATTCTTGCCACCTCTTCTTACTATCTTCTGCTCCTTTTAGGTCCCTACCATTTCTGTCCTATATTGTGCCCATGTTAGCATGAAATGTTCCCTTGGTATCTCTAATTTTCTTGAAGAGATCTCTAGTCTTTCCCATTCTATTGTTTTCCTCTATTTCTTTACACTGATCACTGAGGAAGTCTCTCTTATCTTTCCTTGCTATTCTTTTGAACTCTACATTCAAATGGGCATATCTTTCCTTTTCTCCTTCGCTTTTCGTTTCTCTTATTTTCATAGCTATTTGTAAGGCTTCCTCAGACAGCCATTTTGCTTTTTTGCATTTCTTTTTCTTGGGGATGGTCTTGATCCCTGTCTCTTGTACAATGTCACGAACCTCCGTCCATAGTTCTTCAGGTACTCTGTCATCCAGCACATGTATTAACAGTTCCTTCAGATGCTCATGGCTGAATAGGAAGAGTTGATTGAAAGGACCTTGAAATCAGTCTGTGTATTCCTGGGGTCGGTCAAACAGAACAGGGACTAAAGAAAGCACAAAACATGGTACAGTCCTTACTGAAGGCAACACCTGTTTTATTTTGAGTGAAGACTGACTGGACATCAATTCAATTTTTTTAAGCAAATTCACTGAGGATTTTAGAAATTACCTCTAGGCAACAATTTAGGGGTAGATCAATAGACACTCTTGTCACATCATCCTCATTTTTTAATGAACAGCCTTAAGCCAAAAGTCAGAGAATTGATACTTCATGGCTAGAGTGGGATAGATGTATAGCATTGGAGGTTAGAGAAGAAAAAACAGTTAGACTCTAATCAAGTTAGTGAGTTTTCAAATTAAACACCCGGAATAGCCCCAGATGTTCTCTATGCCTTTCCATAAAAAGGGTCATTTTGAACAAAAAAGATGCTGGAAGACCAACTGCCCCACTGTGGGCAGGGAAAACTCTAACAGAGAATAAGAGGAATTCCAAGGAGGAGGGAACAGCCAACTTGCAATTCTTGCCTCAAAACTCTCAGGATTAGCATGAACTGTTGTGAGTCACATGCCTTCCAGGTGTCAGAGCCTTGGCACCAAGTGTTCCACTGACCTGGAATCACATGTGATGACCAGTTGCTCTCATCACCTAGTTAATTTCAGATCTTTCACACTTTCTGGAGCAGGGGAACCATCCCTGTCCTCTCAGCCCAAGTCAGGACATGCTCCTCTTCTCTTACATTGCTTCTTTATACTTTCTTCTTTGCTCTCGTTGGATCACAGCTCATAGTTACACATTCATCAAGTATTCACACAAATATGTATCATCATCATAAGACCCCTTAGGGGACCAGGGTTGGACAGAGCTGGTTTGCTCACAATTGTATTCTCTGTGACCAGCACATCGACAGCAAGGTGTTCAGGGATTTTGTTGGGTAAATGACTAAAAAGCAAATTCGAATAAGATAGACTTTTCCATGTGAGAGATGGCAGCTTTAAACACAGTGGTCCCCAACCTTTTTGGCACCACGGACCAGTTCCCTGAAAGAAAATCTTTCCACTGGCGGGGGAAAGGTGCGGGGGAACAGTTCTGGATGACTCAAAACATTACATTTATTGTGCACTTTATTTCTATTATTACATCATCTCCACCTCAGATCATCAGACATTAGATCCCAGAGGCTGGGGACCCCTGCTTTAATGGACTGGCAATATTCAGTGTTAGGTTGAGGGTGTGGAGACACACGGCACTCACACCCATTGTTGATGGAGGCATAAATTGGTAATGGCTTCATGTACCTATAAAAATGTTCACTGTTGATACCTGTTGATCCAAGGATTTAGCACCTGGGTATTTATTCTGCAGGCAGTAGTACAAATACGTATCTCTATAGCAACGTTCCCAGAAGTAACAGCTCGAAGTGTTGAAAAACTGGTCACAACTTAAGTACCTTTGTAAGAG